>NC_056501.1:44709735-44717314 GCF_014905685.2 Nematolebias whitei | reverse complement strand
GTGAACTAATCAATTTTATTAACTGAGTAATGATTTTTATTCTCATGTCAAAGCTGTTACAGAGTTTATGCATTTTCTGATTTCTGCCTTTGAATGAGCAAGTGTGTGCGTTTACAAGGTTACAGTCAAACGAAAAACAAGTTGTTATGTTAAAACTGTCATGTTTTAGAATCCTCTCAGACGTAAGTAGAGATGTTTTGCACCTGTTTCCTGAAACACGCCAAAACAAAACCCTCTCGGTCTGTGAGAACATTTCTGATCTGTCCCATAACAATTCTCGCTGCCTCTAACCTCTTACGTCACAAAACACACCCCGTCTGGTCGGTTCTGACCAATGGTAATACTCCCAAAAGTGAACCGGGAAACAGCTCTTTAAAATGTCAGTACTTCCTATTACATCTGAGGGCGCGAATGACAACATAACAGATGTCGGTGGAACACACCAAGACATTGCTGTTGTTGCCTCAAACAACCCCTCATCGGAAGAAGGGGGGGTAAACACACACACGAACGATGACGAGTCATCGCAGGCTGAACACTCAGAAACAGCTTCTGCTGTGCTGACGGTTCAGGCAAACCACAATTACACAGATAAGGCTGAACGCGTGAAGAAGCGTCAGAAAAAACCCAAAAGGTTTCTGTGTAACTTTATCAGAAGGGGGGTCGCCAAAAAGGCGTACCTGTCAGTAACACTCGAAGGTGTCCTCACACACGAAGCACTCTTGGACGGTGGGGCAGACATAACAATCATGTCAGCTAAACTGTTCGAGGAGCTGAGGACAGCCGCTGCCAGTGTTAACAGGATAATACCTCTCTCTGAATGTGCTATAGAAATGCAGGGTCTCTCAGAAATGAAAACAACCCTGACAGCTATAGCAATGGTTCACATGCAGATTGGCAATATGACACTGTACCACCCGGTACACGTGACCCATGTTGACTCATTCCCATTTTTGGTTGGCCAGGATTTTATAAATCGCTTCGGCGCGATTATAGATTATGGTGATCAAACAATGTGGACAACAGTGAGCAACCCACTGCCAATCGATACGCCTCCGGAGTGTGACACAGACTGCCCAACAGCAGGTACCGCGGAAGGCGCAAAGGACTCCTCAGCCGAGGACACGAGCCCGGTGAGTATTCCTCTGACACCATGTGAAACCAAAGAAACCCAAGAGGTCCAAACTCTGACTCAACAAGACAGCCTCCTCTGTGAGCTGGAGCAGTCAGAGTCCACCAAACACTACCTACCACGGGTAGTTAAGGGTGTAGAGATCCAAGGGTCCCACACCAACGATGCTGTACTGTCTCTATGGACAGATAAATCAGCAATTAACCGAGCTTTCTATGAAACCTTGGTTCACAAACACGTTGGTCTAGAACTAATTAGAAAAGCTTTCCGCTTTCCATTAGTTCCCAATAGTTCACAGGTAATGACCGCAGATGGAGTCATTAACCTAAAACTGAACTGGAATCAACGAGAACTGGTTCACCCGTTTCTCGTTATCCAAAACTTACCACATGCATCCTACGTAGGCTCTGACATTTTGGTAAGGCTAGGTGTCCATGTGGACACCATCAACAAGGTGCTGTGGTCCCTCAAACCAGCCACAAAGGATCCTCCTGTGCTAGACACAGCGAGCCTTAAGGCTGGGCAGACCATTCCAGAGGCCTGCCAGGTTGCTAGCAACCAAGACACCACAGTACCACCACAGGTGATTAACCTAATGGTGCGAATCCACATAATAGCTGGACAAGCTATTAGCCATAAACAGGCATATTTTCAACCCTCTCCTGCATTTTTCAACTTGGGACTGTCCGTGGAAGCCACGAACCAGGTGAGTCTTGACTCCAGAACCACATCTATTGCTGTGTGTAACACTGGCATGGATGAGGTGCTGATCCCAAAAAAGACTATGCTAGGATGGTTGATTTCAACCGACTTTCATGATTTTGAACTAGGCATTCCATTTCTGGGAGGACTCCCAGATAACCTGGTACCGAGTCAAGAAGCTGGGCCAGTATGGTTCACGGAACCAACACAGGCCATAGCTCTTTTCTCAACCAATGACGTCGACCAAGGACCTCAAACCTATGGTGTTTTACCCATAGACAGGTCCGACGACTCAGAAAGGGATTCGTTGGAGCTCCCCAAGGAGCAAGAACCCTTATCAGTCTCATCACAGATTGATCAGGTGGTCGCACAAGCCGACGCTCTGACATCTGATGAAGAAAGAGACAAACTACGCCAAGTTCTTTTAAAATATGAAAAGTCATTTGCAACTGATTCAACAGATTGTGGGTTGACCTCACTCCACGCAGTGAGAATCCCAACCCCACCCAACGCACCGCCAACATTTGTCAGACAATACAAGATCCCTCTGGCAGCATACCAGCCTGTCCAGGAGATCATTGATGACCTTTTGGTCAAAGGTATAATCAGACAATGTAATAGCACCTACTCTGCGCCTCTATGGCCAGTGTTAAAACCAAATGGTAAGTGGAGACTTACCATAGACTACAGGAAGCTAAATAAACAAGTACCCTTATCCAGGTGGCCAATGACTCAGCTCCATCAGGAACTGCCAAAGGTCACCGATGGTAAGTACTTCTCGACCCTCGACGTCGCCTCTGGTTTTTGGACCATCCCTGTGCGCGCCGAGGACCAACACAAACTAGCTTTCACTTTTGGCAGCCGACAATACACCTTTACCAGGTGTCCCTTTGGCTACGCTAACTCACCTGCAGAGTTCAACATCTTTTTGAACAAAGCATGTCCAGACGCCCACGAGCGTGGGACACTGATCTACGTGGACGACATCCTTTTGAGGCAGCCAACACTGGACTCTCATTTGGCTGAGATCGACCACGTCCTAAATCAGCTAACAACTGCTGGTGCTAAAATCTCACTGTCGAAATGCCAATGGTGCAGAACCAAGGTGGATTACGTTGGCCTGCTAGTAGGTCCGGACGGAATACAACCACAGTTGACTCGCACCCAAGGCCTAGACAACCTCAAAGTCCCAACCAATCTCAAGGAACTACAGAGTTTCTTGGGAGTGTGTAACTACTCTCGCCAGTTCATAGAGCATTATGCGGATCTCGCAAAACCACTGACTGAACTCTTAAAGAAAGACGTTCCTTTTGTCTGGACTGATACACAACAGCAGGCAATGAACGCTCTTAAAGACAGGCTCAAGTTAGCCCCATGTCTAGTCTACCCAGACTACAACAAAGAGTTCTACTTGGAAGTGGGCTTCTCACCTCACTGCATGAGTGCAGGTCTGTACCAAATACACGACAAAGACAAGCGTGTTGTGGCCTACGCCAGCAAAACAATGGCAGGCCCTGAATTACGGTATTCAGACTGTGAGAAGGCTCTATTGACCACTGTGTGGGCAGTGAAACATTTCTCCTGCTATATTGGTGGACAGAGGATCATTGTTGAGACACAACACCAGCCAGTAACGTTTCTGAACAGCCAACGCATCAGAGATGGTGTGGTGACAAACTCACGTGTTGCAACCTGGCTTATGGCACTTCAAAGTTTTAACCTAGACATCCGCTACGGTCAAAATAAGAAGTCGCACTTGGGCACTGATTTGGCAATCTGCCAAGAATGTACACAGGATGTACCAGCCACCCAACAGCCGGTTGTGAGTAAACCCTCAGCTGCTGAGGACCCAAATCACCACTTCTTTGATGGCAATATCTGTAAAGATATGGCAACAATGTACGTGGATGGATGCTCATTCCACCACGAGAAAATCTGCAAAGCAGGTGTTGGAGGAATTCTCCTCCAAGACCTGGAACAGGTCACATTTGGCTATAAATTGGGCTCTCAGTCTTCTCAGTACGCTGAGATAGCTGCAATCCTAATAGGCCTAAAGATGGCAGTGGAACGCTCCATCCAGACGCTAGTCATCTGCACTGACTCTAACTATGCTCGATTGAGTTTCTTGTGTCATCTCGCTCTGTGGAAACAGAACGGTTTTCTCACAAGCAACAAAAAGGTGGTAAAACACAAAGAGCTTTTCATGACGTGTGATCACTTGGTGACATCACATGATCTACAGATCTTCTGGAAGAAAGTTCCAGGACACTCCAGAGTCCCGGGCGATGACAAGTACTACAATGACCTTGCAGACTCCCTAGCCAAAGAAGGAGCCGTTGACGGACCCACGTGGTCCTTTGATCCCTCCTGGCTACTCAACACTCAGTCGTCACAAGCTACAACTGAGGTAATGGCAGTCACACGTGCACAAGCTGCAGCTAAACCTGCTGATAACACAGTTTCTGTGCGCCCAATGCTGACTGACCCAGACATCATCCAACTTCAGAAGTTGGATCCTGCAATTAACTCGATGATGTTGTATCTGACTGACCCAGACAAATACACTCTATCGAAAGACGAGCTGGATTCCAATCCAGATCTCAAAGTCCTCTTTCAGCTGCGCAAACAGCTAAAACTAGTTAAAGGCATCCTAACTTTTGCTCATGGACGGACGTCCTCACCTGTGTTCGTGGTCCCCCATGACCACAGGGGGGTGATGTTAGTCCATGCACATGACCTTCCGTCCGCAGGACATAAGGGTGACAATGCCACGCTGAAAGCATTGAAACAGATTGCTTATTGGCCTGGAATGAAAAAGGATGTCAAAGACTACATAAAAGGGTGCCTGATCTGTGGCCAGTTTCAACCATCCAGGCCACTTCACAGAGCACCACTGCATAGTAGAGGCATTGCATTTCCATGGTCGGACCTCCAGATTGACTGGGTCGGACCACTCACTAAGACCTCTAGAGGAAATAAATATTTTCTCACGGTAACCTGCGCGTTTACTAAATGGGTAGAATGTCTACCAGCCCCTAATGACACAGCACAAACCACTGCTATGTTGTTAATGAATCATGTATTTTCAAGGTTTGGACTTCCCCTTAGGGTGAACTCAGACCAAGGTACACACTTCACAGGTGAAGTAATGAAGGAACTGTGGAAGACGCTAGGCGTCAAAGCCAACTTCCATATTGGCTACCACCCACAGGCTTCAGGCCAGGTTGAGAGAGCAAACAGGACTGTGGTGAGTATTTTGAAAAAATACGTAGCCGCAAACCACAAGGACTGGGACGTGAAACTCCCTCTGGTCCTCATGGCCATAAGGGCCACTCCACACACGTCGACTGGCATCGCTCCTTTCGAGATGATGACGGGTCGACAAATGACTCTCCCTCTACACCTGTTGTACCAACCAGGCGATGCTGCCATGGCAACAGCCTACACCACACAACAATACATGAAAGACTTGGAAAGACACCTTAAAAACACTTTTGCTTTCGCACAGAAAAACCTGGAAAAATCAGCTGAAGGACGCAAAGCGTACTACGACCAAAAGGCCTCTCACGAGGAACTCCAAGTGGGAGACAGGGTCTGGTACTACACGTTTGCACCCAAAACTGGGAGAAGAGAGTCCGGGACCGGAACTCTCGCCCGTAAGCTGATGCCCAGATGGACTGGACCCCATCTGATAACCGACAAAGTGTCTCCAATTATCTACCAGATAAAAATCAGTAAAGGCCAAAAAGAGCCAACTGTTAAATGGGTACACCGTAACCAGGTTAAACCACACAAGGCGTGCAATAACTCCTCAGGAGACAAAGATCTCACAAAATCTGACCTCGTGGGAACAAGGGTCATCCAAGCAGAAGATAACTAATGGATAATAAACTTAACCATAGTTTAAATTCACAGGACCTACCCTTGACCACTACGAAGCTAAGACCTACCTCTTTGTGCTTCCATAGGACAATGATGGTACCACTCCTGATAATCTTCACCCTCTTGGGGGCCACCCAAGAAACCAAAGCCCTCGTAATAGCGGTAAATGACTTAACTCGTAAGGTTGAAGCTGATTACGCTGTCGCACACCTAATGGATAGGATTTTTGCTGACATGCTTAGAGACATCAGTTCGTCGGTAGATACACTAGCCACCGGTAGGATCCCACCGTATCTAGTCTCTCTACAGATGGTGAACGACATCCTCAGCTCCGCTACGCACGAAAAAGTTACGCAAACACAGGCACACCTGGCTTACACTCTCGGTAGCGCAATCCCAATCTACGTCAATCACAAAACATTTGAAATGGCGTTCATTATCAACCTACCGATAATTCCCTCAAACGGCATATATAGACTCAGGGACGTCGTAAATGTTGGCAATTGGCACGGCGAAAACCATGTTCAAATTGACACACCAAGGATGGTTGCGTACCACGACGACAACCCCTCAGTTTACCTAGCTCCAAACCTGCAGATGTGTGTTCTCACTCGGGAGATACACTATCTGTGCCCGAGCAAACCGTTTATGTGGAATAAAACCGCGGGCATATGCGGATTAACACCTATTCCGGAAAATTCTAAGTGCTCAACGACCGTAACGCCTCGACACCTGGCTAAAGATGCAAAAGCGGAAATAATTGGCTCTCGTTGGCTAGTGAACGCTCCTCAAAGAAAGGCGATCATAGCCTACGACCAACCCGGGGCAAATAGACCTTTGACGTTACCGGACAAAACGATGTGGATCAGTGTTCCCCAGGGAACAACCATACACATCGGTGATTTGACGCTCCATCACCTCGATCCGGAACGATGGGACGCGACTCTGGATGACTCAGAGTACCTGGGAAATATGTCTATAGACATAGATCCAGAGACTCTGGGAAGGATCCGTTTTGAAGGCACCCAAGTCGTCGACGTGGAACCAATAAACCGAGTTCTCAAGTCCCTCAGGTCCACAACTAAGAACCCGATCCAACCAATTACCTATGCGTGGTCGAGCGCGGACACATTAATCATAGCCCTGCTAATGACGATAACCCTCGTATTGTGTGGGATACTCGCATCCCTGTTCCGGGGCCAAACGTCACTCCGAGTCGACGTGGATCGCCATGCAGCGCACCTCGATATGATTATGCCTCGCGTAAGCGGGTCCGCAAAGAAGCCACTCACACGGGACAACGTGACTGAAACTGACAACCAGGGTGAGGAGGAGCAGTGAAACGATGTTTCTAGATGCTTAGTCACTACTCTTGTCGGTGTTGAAACGTTGTTTAGTTGATTTTGGTTGTTTCTGAGGTAAGAATGAATCTTGTGTGTAAGTTAAGTTAGAGACTAAGAGGCCTTTAACCATGCCAACATGAAGTTCATTCGCTAAATTGCAATCCTTGCGGAGTCAATGTATATTATTGTTACCTTAAGTACCATAATCTACATTGATCTCACAACGCTTAAGCCGAACCTACTCGAACAATTCTATTCGGGGGGGGTAGCTAATTCTTTTTGATAAGTCTCGCCATAGACTTCCAAAACATTTATGGGGAAACCAAACACCCAATCTCAAGTCGTTCGTCTACAAGACAACAGACATTTGAACCAAACTATATTTTGCCATGTAAAGCTAACTTAACCCAAGTTAGAAATGGAAAAGTAGTTTGGAACCCTTTTCTATAGGCTTAAACCCCTGTAGTTACCCATTTTCAGCATGCTCCACCCCTTAACTGGTAGTTGTAGCTGTTCCCAA
>NC_056501.1:44664785-44689735 GCF_014905685.2 Nematolebias whitei | reverse complement strand
ATTTATTTTTAATGGTGATGTTGTTGAGTTCACGGTAGTCGATGCAGCGACGCAGAGACTTATCCTTCTTAGTGATAAAAAAGAATCCTGCACCTAGAGGTGAAGTTGAAGGGCAAATAATCCCCGAGTTGAGGGATTCCTCAATCTACGACCTCATAGCCTCCCTCTCAGGACCGGAGATATTAAAAAGGCGGCTAGAAGGCAGAGAGGCTCCCGGAAGGAGGTCGATGGAACAATCATAGTGGCGGTGTGGAGGTAGTGATAGGGCCCTCTGTTTGTTGAAAACAGGAGCTAAATCATGGTACTCAGAAGGAACGCCGGACAGATCGGTCTCACAGAACTCTAATTTGGGCTTGGACATGTTTGAGACCCCTGAGCGAAGGCAGCACCTTAAACACTTGTCGCTCCACCCTTCTACCCTTCCTAGCTCCCAATTAATGTGGGGGTTATGGGTTTTAAGCCAGGGGTACCCAAGGATTAATTGAGAGGTGGGCGACTCAAATACAAAAAAACTAGTGGTCTCATGATGGTTTCCTGAGGTTATTAAATGAAGGTCTGCTGTCTTAAAATTGACCTGGGCCAAAAACTCCCCTGTAACCCCGGCTATAGAGATCGACTCAATCCCCTTGACTGGAAGGGAGAACTCTTTAACCAAATCTTGAGTAATTAAATTTTGTTCGGCACCCGAATCAATCAAGGCTGTGACAGGGAAACGGTTTTGGTTGATTAAAATTACAGTAGGTAAGGTAAGTCTCAAAGGAGGGGAGATAGATGCCGTGCCCACCCGTATCTCCCTCTTTATTGGTGGACGTTGGAGTTTCCCTGAAGCGGACAGGAGGCTACAAAGTGCACGTCTTTCCCACAATAAATACACAAGCCCAATTTTCTACGTCTCTGCCTTTCTTGAGGAGTCAAACGGGTACGACCAATTTGCATTGGTTCGGGCCGATCAAACTGTGAGTTAGAAGACTCTCCGTGGGACTTGTAGTTTTCTGGGGTAAAACTGTAGTTGTACGCCCCACTCAGCGGTTCTGCGTAACCGGAAGGATTCTGGGAGTTGTAGTCCCCCTCCCTACGGCGCTCCCGGAAGCGTTCGTCAAGAGATATTGCAAAGTTAATTAGCGCGTCGAAGCTAGACGGCTCGTCACGAGCGGCGATCTGATCCTTCACATAATCGGACAGTGAATTCAAAAAGGTACCTTGCAAGGCCGTGTCGTTCCAACCTGTTTGGGCCGCCAGGATGCGGAAGTCGAGAGTGTGTTCGGATGCCGGTCTCCGGCCCTGCCTTAATCCCAGCAGGCGCTTCTCGGCGTTGGATTGCTCCAGCGGCCGGTCGAAAATCCTACAAAACTCGGTGAGTAGAGAGTCAAAAGACACAGTCTCTAGTTCATGGAGGTGAAGAAATGAAGTAGCCCATTTTAGAGCGTTTCCCTTGAGTTGATTAATGAAAAAGTTTATTTTAGCGATGTCAGAAGAAAAATACTGAGGAGCCCCCTTAAAGGCGAGTTTGCATTGTAAAAGAAAACCTCTGCATTGATCAGGGTCTCCAGAAAAAATTCAGAAGGTTTTACAAACAGTTGTTGGTTTGTGGAATGACTTACAGGGCTGAATTCGGTAGGACTCGGTAAAGGTGAAGCTGCGGCTGTGGGAGAAGGAGAAACAAGTTGTCTGTTAATAGCATGAACCATGCATCCAAGTTCCAGTAAGTTTGCCTGGGTGCTCTGTTGTTGGGCCATAATTTTCTTAAGAACCTCTCCAAAATTGTCCATGTTCTCAGCGTTAGCGGATGATGATGCTTGTTCGCTTCTGGTCTCGTTCTGGGTATGGTCTGGCTGGAGCATTATCTGTTATGATTTGGACAACCCAGTAGGAACGAGAACCAGAACGACAAGAGCCTCAAGTAAGCAAAACAGTGTTTATTATTTACAGTGAATAAGACGACAAGTATATACAAAAAGTTGGCCTGGGACTCCTGAAAAAGGGAGAGACAGGGTCAGGACTAGGAGGCAAGAGGAGGCAGCTAAAACGGTGGAATAAATTGTTTTGTCTTTCCTTACAGGTAAATCCTTGTGGGGTGAGGTTGTGGGGGAAAATCCCAAGGCAGGCAAGTGGTTGGAGGGCAAAGGCAACAGAGGCGAGACTCCGACACAGGAAGAACCAAGAGCAGGCTCCGAGATGACCAGAAAACTGTAGACACAAAAAACACGGTAAGATATCCTCTTCATATAATCAATATACTGGCTAGAAGCACAACTACCCAGAAGGAAGTAATGCTCCAGCGACGAGAAGAGCTTGACTGCAGCTTTATGTAGTGGAGGAGCTCGTCAGGTGGATGGTCGTCAGCTGTGGATGATTGGCGGCCATCTTGGGCTGCAGCAAGTTCAACTCTTACATATATGTATGTTCATATATGTTACATATGTAACCTGTTTGAAATCAGACCTTGCAAGTATAAAATACCAGTTAAAAATCTTCACACCCGCTGTGAGAGTGATCCTTTTGAGTAAACGTCGTCGGAGAAGAAGAGAATTTCTCTAACAACAAAAAAAAAAAAAAAGATTTTTTTTTTTTTCCCATTTACCAACTTTTGAACATTGCCTTGCAACAGAGGGTACCTGGTCTGTTTGGGCACCTGCATGAGTGAGGTAGTGAGTGACAGTCGATAAGTAGCTCATAAATTATCGGTGCTCAGAAGTGACTGACAAAAATGCTAACAAGAAAACAAAAATATATTTTCACCCAGTGTGTGAGAAGGACTATGTTATTGTTTTCTCAAAGGTAAAGTCTTTCTTATTTGTAATGTAAATGCAGCCTTGCCCAAAACAGCAACTTGTAACAGCATCACAAGATACAAATCAGACAGATTTTCCTGCTAAAATCGTTTTGTAGGGCCAGAAAAATGAGGAGATGAAAAACCATCCAGTAAGTGATCTTCACCCAGCCCAACACCAAATGTAAGGCTGCCACTATAATATCAGAATGATCAGCAGCATTCTCACCCGATTGCTCCACCCATGTGCCTTGTGGTCCAAAACTACAACCATTCACTATTCAAATACCTCAGCAATGGAGTACATCAGTGTACCACTTGTTTTTGTTTTCTTGCATTGGTGTAGTTTGAGAAATGACCAACTATTGGGGAGTTGAGTTTGATCTACTTTGATCCACCTGTGAGTCAGCAAGAGGAGGATTGGGAAAGGGTCTCATTTCAGCTGTTGGCCTATCAGCTTCTTCAATGACCTAAGGTTGTTTTCACACCTTTTCACACCGGGCGGCTGTGGCTGAGTGGTTAGAGCAGTCGTCCTCCAATGCAAGAGTTGGGGGTTCGAACCCACCAGCAGTCACATGCCGAAGTGTCCATGGGCAAGACACTGAATCCCTCATCGCCTCCGATGTGTGTCCCATCGATGTATGAATGTGATAAAGCTCTGATTAGTCTCATTAGAATGATTTGTTCAATGAGCTTTGTAGAGATCTAGTAGAGTGCTGTGTGAATGGGTAAATGAGGACACAGATTGTAGTGTAAAGCGCTTTGAGTTTCTTGATTAGATAGAAAGGCGCTATATTAATACAGTCCATTTACCATTTACACCTGATAGTCCAGTAGACTCTGTTCGATTGGGGACAAAAATTCGGAACATTTGTTTACAATTTCAGCTGGTGCGGTTTGCAGTCGCACTGCACTGTCAGGCGAGCCAACCTGTTCTCCCCTTCGCCTCTGGTGGTGCTGCACCAAGAACTACTGAAAAAAAAACAAAAAAAAAACCTCTCAAGAAGACACTGAGTGCAACTTACTTCTGGAAATAAAAACAAAAATGGAGTGGCATCAAATTTTAGCGGTTTTAGGATTTTTGTTTTGTCTGTGTCACATGTGCCAAAAAAACATTTTTTCAACAATGGACTCCATATGAGGTAAGAGAAATGTGTGTTTGTTTTGGTTGTATATACACAGAGGGCATATTTGCCCTATGCTTGTAGTCCACTTCCTGCTTTTGGAGCTGTCTCTGGTCTGCTTGCATTCACAATGCATTCAAACCACGCTAGAGTTCACTTCAACCAAACTGAGACCTAGGTTTTTAGACGGACCAGTGGTCACTTGTTTTGGTCTGCATCAGGGTTCAATTACGCATTCACACCTCTGAAACGAACTGGACTTTCTAGGCAAACGGACTAGAGTTTGATTAAAGCAGACTAAACAGGGCTGGTATGAATGCACCCTAAAGGAGTGTCCCATTCTTCAGTTGAATATGTTACGAACTAGGGCTGGGCCATATCATATCATTCACAATAATGCCGGTAAAAAAAGCTTGCCCGGGAAAATAAATGATATCATTATATGCAAATTTCATGACGTAAGTACGTCAGTGTTTGCCCCACCCCGTGAACAGAACCAAGCGTGCCGAACAACTGAACTGCACATGCCCCCATCCAGCTGTTGGTACTGGTGTAACGCTATTTAGTTGCGCACAATACTAGCTAGCTAAAATGCTAAAAACAAACAACGCGAGGCTCAGCTGCATTTCTCCATCCAGCTCTAAACTGTAGGTACAGACAGTGACAGTTAAACTGCCCCCCCAACCACCCACCCACCCCAACACACACACACCACCACCACCAGCGCATATCGGCTTTTTTCTCTCCCCCACCCCGCTCTGGGTTGCCGGTGTGGGCGCAACTTGGCTGCGTCTCCCCCCCACTCTAAACAGCCGTTAAAAACATGCACAGGTTTGTCTCTTGAGTTCCACAGTCAGTCCATGGACCAAGACAAGAGTCATGTGATCAAAGACAGAGCATCAGAGAAATGGACTCATTCCTGCAAGGAAGCTGAAACACCACAAGCTTCGGGGTCAGCTGATCACCGTGTTACAAATTTTGGAAGTTGTAGCTCATTTAAAGGCAACATATATTTTGTTGTATGCTACATTTATGCTCAACAGATCTTAAGTTTAATTTTATTCAGTTATTTTGGGAAACTGCACCTGCACTTTAGTTTTGTGGTAGATTTTCTTGATCTATATTTTGTGCAGACCTTTTCAATATAAATAACAGAAGGACAATTTTTATTGTTTTATTTTTATACTTTGAGACTGTATACTTTACTAAATAAAGTAATTTTAGTAAAATTAACCCTTGTTTTTTTAGTTTTTATATAATACTGCAAAGCAACATCCATCCATTATCTTTTACACGCTTCTTCCATTTTGGGTCACGGGGGTCCCCAGTGCCCATGTCCAGCAATCACTGTGCGAGGGGCGGGGTACACCCTTGACAGGTCGCAAGTCCATCACAGGGACTGCAAAGCATCGTGTTGTTAATTTAGTCACATGAATAACTATGATTTCTGTTTGTTTGTTTTTTTGTTATATCACAAAATTTATCATTCTTGTCAGAATGCTCTGACATATCACAATGTTATATTTGAGCCATATTGCCCACCCCTATTACCAGCTACACCTTCAGATTTGTAAGTTGACAAGGAGATACTCAAAATATGTGAACAGGAGTAGGGATAGTCATAACAATGAGATTTAGCTTAACACATATTTTCTGAATTCAGTCTTTTATTTCTTTATCATTTTCTTTGCATCATTTTAAGTTGTTGGAAATGGCATCCACTACTCTAGTTGAAAGACTGCTCGACCAGAAGCACAAGAAGAGATTGTTTCGTTGCCATCCTGCTAATCTGATCTTTCTCCATCAGCTGTTGCTGTTTAGGGAAATGTTCCTGAGGAAGACAGAGGAAAATAGGCTAAATCTAATTTATTTTCTCATATCTTTTTCACAATCCATTGAGGTATAGGGTGTTTACAGCAACCAATTTCTTTCATTTTAGCTTTCTAGCTTTTATCTGAATGTTTTGCAGTTTCATTTTATTTGTGTTTAAATTGTAATTTTTAGTGCATAGGCCTTAGCAGGTTTGAACTGCAGAAAATCATTACACAGCTGCATTCATCTTTTTTCTAATATGCTCTAAATATTAATAGAACAAATAACTTTATGCAATTTTGTTATTTCAGCCTGATACTACAACCATTCAAAAAAGAACAACATTTATTTAATAAACAGCTCTGAGTACCTTAGACTGACAAAGTGAAATCACAATTTTTTTATTTTGTGTATATATAAAATGTAAAACCCTGAAATGGTACATTTCTACAAGTATGTAGATGTTGGGTAAATGTGCCTCTTACTTGAATAACTACCTTTAAAGGGGTGCTATTAAGCTATGTTGCAACACCCACAAAAATAATGCTGGACATGTTGATGCAGACAGAATGAAATCTGCAGAAGTTACAATAATATTGTCAAGATCAAAATTACTCTGCCTCCAAACCATGTCATTTAGCAAAATAAATAAATAAAGTGATCTGTAACAGTTTTAAGTCAATACAATAATGTGGATCCGAGATTGTCTAAATTAATCGGTTTTTAGTGGGTAGGGTTAAAGCAATGGGAATAATTACATTAGATGTGTTGCAGACAAGATTTTGATCAAACAGCTGCAATATGCAGATCAAATGTTTTACGTGTCTATAACAACTTTTTTTTTGGTTCCTGGTAAGAAGTCAAAGTTTAAGGTCTAGCAATCCCCATGTCCTTTTTGACAAAAATGCAACAACAGCAACAACAAAAAAACTCATTTTTGATGTCTTAACCCCTCATGCTTTACCATTTCACTGACCAAGTTTCAAACCAATACGTTAAATCCTTTAGAATGAGTTTGTAATTTATTACATGTAAAACAACTAAATGGCATATTGGAACTAAAATAGCTGACTTCCTGTTGGGTGTAGGCTGAACCCTCGAGATACATTTTTGTGCCCCTCAGTGAGTTACATTTGTGTTTCAGATTTCAGATCTCTATGTTTTTGTGACCACCAAGATAGGAGGAGCTGTTAAGCTTCTTTGGCACACCTACAAAGTAGATATGAGACCCTTTTTAGCAATGTTGAGGCTTGCCTTCCTCCACCTGATTATATTTTGGTCTTTGAGGGGGTCCTTGGGGATGTCTCATCTCTTGTTCCTGTTGTCAGGGAGTAGGGACTAACTGTTTTCATCAGTTATGATTGCTGAGAAAACATTTCTGAGCTTCTTTTTTTCAGCAGTTTTGTAGAAGTAAGAATGTCCCCAGTGTTAAAGCATGCGAATCAAATAACCATGAAGCCTAATCTGACCAATTCTGAACATGCAATATGTTATTTATGTTTATGTTATTTCTTTCATTAGGCATGAGATGCATTTACAGTAACTCATGAGAGCTCCAGTTCGACTCACATTTTTTTGTTCATTGTGTTTGTTTTGACTTTTTGCACCTGTACTGTACTCCCATGCTACAGGTTTGACCACAACACACTTTTGGAGTTGTGATTGTCAGTGAGTGGGGACTTTGGACCAACTTTCGGGGACTCTGCAGTGGACATTTGCCCCTGGGTCCTTTGTTAACCTGGGCACCGTAAGTAAGAGGAAAACACGTAGAGGGAAGCGAGTCGGTGTTTTGTGCAGGACCCGCCAGAGACTCAACAAACCCCCTCATGCTCTCAGGCATTCAGTGTCTGAGGAATAGACTGGATGACTTGCACGCATGGATTTATTGTGAACGGGACGTAAAGAGCTGTTGTGTCTTTGCCTTTATGGAATGATGGCTGGAGCCATCCATCCCCGACTGTGCTGTGGCTCCAGACGACTTCTCTGTCTACCAGCTCAACAGAACTGAGTCACATCTGCAACACCTAATATGTTTATTGCTGCTGCACTATGTAAATGGTAAATGGACTGTACTTATATAGCGCCTTTCTATCTAATCAAGATACTCAAAGCGCTTTACATTACAATCTGTGTCCTCATTTACCCATTCATACAGCACTCTACTAGATCTCTACAAAGCTAATTGAACAAATCATTCTAAAGAGACTAATCAGTGCTTTATCACATTCATACACTGATGGGACACACATCAGAGGCTATGAGGGGTTCAGTGTCTTGCCCAGGGACACTTCGGCATGTGACTGCTGGTGGATTCGAACCCCCAACTCTTGCATTGGAGGACGACTGCTCTAACCACGCAGCCACAGCCGCCCTCCGATACTATGTGGCTGTATCATGTGTGGCGCTGCCTTGCCATCATGTTTCAGTTCATCTCCATGTTTCTCACTGCCAGTGCAGTGGCCTGTCATTCAACCTGTGTGGTGTATGTTGTGTGCAACATGTATCATGTGCACAAAGTTTGTTTTCTCAGTCATCCAGGTATATAACAACAAAAAAAGGTTGAATCATGTCATCTGGACTTCGTTTTTTTGTTAAAAAAGAAACGTTTCGCCCCTCATCCAAGAGGCTTCGTCGGTCTGAGGCCTAGCCATCTGGTATTACCCAGAAGCCATCCTGACTCTTGTGTTTCAAGCCTGCCTCAGATACCCCTGAAGTCTGGCCTTTTCACTAATGGTTTCAAAAACACAAAGTTTGTTTTCTCAGTCATCCAGGTATATAACAACAAAAAAGGTTGAATCATGTCATCTGGACTTCGTTTTTTTGTTAAAAAAGAAACGTTTCGCCCCTTATCCAAGAGGCTTCGTCGGTCTGAGGCCTAGCCATCTGGTATTACCCAGAAGCCACCCTGACTCTTGTGTTTCAAGCCTGCCTCAGATACCCCTGAAGTCTGGCCTTTTCACTAATGGTTTCAAAAACACAAAGTTTGTTTTCTCAGTCATCCAGGTATATAACAACAAAAAAGGTTGAATCATGTCATCTGGACTTCGTTTTTTTGTTAAAAAAGAAACGTTTCGCCCCTCATCCAAGAGGCTTCGTCGGTCTGAGGCCTAGCCATCTGGTATTACCCAGAAGCCACCCTGACTCTTGTGTTTCAAGCCTGCCTCAGATACCCCTGAAGTCTGGCCTTTTCACTAATGGTTTCAAAAACACAAAGTATGTTGTGTGCAACATGTATCATGTGCATTTAAGCAGTGTTACTGCCTGTGAGGTACTTGTTTGTACTGATTCATCCTACTTGCACTTTTATATTCTAATATGTGGTTTACTATATTTATTTCGGGTTGCTGTTGATACGCTTTATTGTTTTACATTCTTAGCATTTAGTGTCTAGACCACTGCAAATCTACCAAGACCCGGCCATCCCTCTAAACTTTCATCTCGAACAAGGAGAAGACTGATCAAAGATGTAGTTAAGAGGTCCATGATCACTCTGGATGAACTGCAGAGATCTACAGCTGAGGTGGGAGAGTCTGTCCATAGGACAACAATCAGTCGTACACTGCACAAATCTGGCCTTTATGGACAAGTGGCAAGAAGAAAGCCATTTCTCAAAGATATCCATAATAAGTGTTGTTTAAAGTTTGCCACAAGCACCTGGGAGACACACCAAACATGTGGAAGAAGGTGCTCTGGTCAGATGAAACCAAAATTCAACTGTTTGGCCACAATGCAAAACGATATGTTTGGTGTAAAAGTAACAGAGCTCATAACCCTGAACACACCATCCCCACTGTCAAACATGGTCATGGTTTGGGCCTGCTTTTTGTCAGCAGGGACAAGGAAGATGGTCAGAATTGATGGGAAGATGGATGGGGCCAAGTACAGGACCATTCTGGAAGAAAACCCGATTGAGTCTGCAAGAGACCTGAGACTGGGACGGAGATTTATCTTCCAACAAGACAATGATCCAAAACATAAAGCCAAATCTACAATGGAATGGTTCACAAATAAACATATCCAGGTGTTGGAATGGCCAAGTCAATGTCCAGACCTGAATCCAATCGAGAATCTGTGGAAAGAGCTGAAGACTGCTGTTCACAAACGCTCTCCATCCAACCTCACTGAGCTCGAGCTGTTTTGTAAGGAATAATGGGCAGAATTTCAATGTCTCCATGTGCAAAACTGATAGAGACATACCCCAAGAGACTTGCAGCTGGAACTGCAGCAATTGAACGCTTGCAGCAAAAGGCGGCACTACAAACGCAAGGGGGCCGAATAATATTGCACGCCCCACTTTTCAGTTTTTATTTGTTAAAAAGTTTGACACATCCAATAAATTTTATTCCACTTCAGATTGTGTCCCACTTGTTGTTGATTCTTCACAAAAAATTTAAATGTTATATCTTTATGTTTGAAACCTGAAATGTGGCAAAAGGTTGAAAAGTTCAAGGGGGCCAAATACTTTCGCAAGGCACTGTATAATGCTGTTACATGAAATTACCCTAACTGTGGCTAAAATGCTCAGTTGATGCACAGAGACGTTTCTTCTCATCAACTATATAAAAAAATAGCTGTTATGTTCTAACAAACTCCTGAGGGCCTTTGTGTTTACAATAACTATGTTATTAATTGCATGCGTAAAGTTGTAAATGACTCAGCCTCAGAGTTTGCCTCCCCCAGTTTATTTCATTCATTTAAAATAAATATTAATGTACATTTGTGTCTAGTATTAATGGATGTGAGGCAATGGGCAGCTGACCTTCTCTTCACTCCCACCTTCATGTCTGACTATTTACCTTTTCCTTATTTCTGTGGGTGTGTGCTTTACTGAGAACTGCAACTTAACACACAGTGGAAGTCCTCTTTGTGTTTGGCACATAAGCCAGGGGACTTTGTGACAAATCTGTCTTTAATATTTTACACCCCACTACTTCATTTAGAAGCATTTCTTACTCATATTCCATTAAATCAATCATTTTCCTGCATCTAGACATAATTTTTGATCTTGCAGTGAGGGTAATCGCACATGCAGGACATATTTGCATATTTAAATGGAGATGAGAAATGGGAGGAGATCATGTCCACTCTGTTCCATGTTTGTTGGGTTAAATTATGACAAAGTGCATAGAATCATGCGTACGAAAAGTTAGATCAATCTGACTATTTTTGTGCACATGTACTTTTCAAACTTTGTCAGTAATTCAACTTTCACTTTAAAGGATGCACATTTTTTAATTGTAGGGATTAATGGAATACCCAGAGAATATGGACTGAAATGAACAAACTTCAAGATCGAAAATAATTAACAGTCTTTTATTTACAGTGAAAATGATACAGTAATGTACACGAAGAGGGGCTGGAACCCTGGGGAACAAGGAGAAGGTTCAGTACGGTTAAACTCTGGGTATGATAATCAATGATGATTTCTTTCTTACAGGTGGAATTATGAGTCATCGAGAGAGCAGGAGATCCAATGGTTCCAGTAGGCGAAGGAAGATGTCTGTGGTAAGTCTCAGTCTGAGGTTGGCAAGAGGTTGGAAGGCAAGGAGACAGCTGAGGAAGTTACAGGGAAACTCAGGAACGCACAGGTCCAGGAACAGGTAGGCAGCAGAAGTCAGTGCTGAAACACGTAAGAACACAGAATAAATCTGATCTTATCACAGGGTAATGCAAAGTGGCCAGAAGCACAACTACCATTAGGCAGGTAATGCTCCAGCGGCGAAGGGAAGTCATCTGCAGCCCTTTAGAATATGGTCCAGAGGTGTGGCTTGTTGGCGCCATCTTTTGACTTCAGGCTGCAGAGAAAACTGAACTCCCACCTTAACAGGGGAGGCCCCAGATGACGCAATTCAATTCAGTTCAGTTTATTTATATAGTGCCAAATCAACAAAGTTGTCTCTGGGCACTTTACAGGAACATTCACATACTTAAAAGCCAATTAGTAAAGTTCTCTATCTAAGGAATCCAGCAGACAAGTTGAATCTTGGATTTGTTGCAGTCTCCCATACTGAGCAAGCACAGTGGCAACAGTGGAAAAGAACAACTCCCTTTTAAAAGGAAGAAACCTCCAGCAGAACCAGGTTCAAGACAAGCGGCCATCTGCTTTGACCAGCTGGTTTGACTGGCCTCTCGGTTCCCCCGGGCTGTAGGACCACCCGAATGCAGGGCAGAACTCCTCCCAGAGTGATAGCCACTCCTCCCAGCAGTCTGCTGAGCTCCTCATCACTGCGGACAGCCAACTGTAGGTGCCGAGGGATGATCCTGTCCTTCCGCTGTCATGAGCTGTGTTTCCTGCTAGTTCCAGGATCTCAGTGGTCAGACACTTGAGCACAACTGGCAGGTAGATGAGAATGCGTCCACAGAACATCCTTTTAAACTCATTTGAGATTTGGGGCTGTAGTTGAGATATTATTTGAGCTTTTGAAATGTTAATCAGCTGCTGTTGGTTGTAGAAAACTGCCTTGTTGCCATGGTTACACATCATAACAAATGTCCAAAACTAAAATAGTTTCAGTAAAAATCCTTCCAGCTGCACAGCATCCGATACCAGAGGAAACAATCATCCATCCATTTGGACATCCAGATAATAAACCATTGCAATAGTCCAGTCTAGACGTGACAAATGCATGGACCAATTTTTCTGCATCATTTTTATATAAGATGTTTCTAATTTTAGTGATATTATGCAGGTGGAAGAAGGCAGTTCTAGTAACATTTTTAATGTGGGGGATAAAAGACATGTCCTGATCAAAAATAACACCAAGATTTTTAACATTAGAGCTGGAGGCCAGATTAATGCATCTAAGGAGGGAGAAAGACCGAAAAACTAATTCCTAAGGTGCTCAGGTCCAAAAACCAAAACCTCAGTCTTGTCTGTGTTCAACAGGAGAAAATTAAGGGTCATCCAGGTTTTTCATGTCTTTAAGACATGCTTGTAGTCTAAGTAGCTGATTGGATTCATTGGGTTTAATGGACAAATATAATTGTGTGTCATCAGCATAACAATGAAAATTTATCCCATGCTGTTTAATAACTTTACCTAATGGAAGCATATATAAAGTAAAGAGTATTGGCCCAAGCACTGAGCCCTGAGGAAATCCATGACTAACTTTGGTGTATGAAGAAGATTTATTATTTACATTTACAAACTGGAATATATCAGATAGATATGATTTAAACCATTTTAGAGCTGTTCCTGTAATCCCAATATCATATTCAAGTCTCTGTAGTAAAATATTGTGATCAACTGTATCAAATGCAGCACTGAGGTCTAACAGACGCAAGTCCATTGTCTGAGACCATGAGAATATCATTAGTGACTTTTATTAGTGCCAATTCTGTGCTATGATAAGCTCTAAACCCTGACTGAAACTCTTCAAACAGATTATTTCTTTGTAGATGTTCACGCAACTGACCTGCAACTATTTTCTCTAGAATTTTCGAGATGAAAGTTAGATTAGATATAGGTCTATAGTTGGACAGAATTTATGAATCAAGGTCAGACTTCTTAAGTAAAGGTTTAATTACAGCATCCTTAAAGCTCTGTGGTACATAACCATTCATTAAAGACAAATTAAGTAGATACAAAATGTGGACATTAATTGCCTCTTATAAGAAATAAGAAATACCTCTTTGAACAGTCTGGCTGGGATGGGATCTAGCAGGCATGTGGATGGTTTGGATGAGGTTATTATTTTTGACAATTCAGAGAGCTCAACAGGACAAAAACTGTCCAAACATAAATCAGGTTCTAGTGAAATTTTTAAAGTTGCCTTATTTGCCAGGGGACTAGAGATAGCAGAAGGAAGGATGGTTAGAATTTTATCTCTAATTGAAACAATTTTATTTATAAAGAATCTCATGAAGTCATCACTACTTATAGTTGTAGTGGTACATGGTTCAACAGAAATGGGACTTTTAATTAGTCTAGCAATAGTACTAAACAGAAACCTAGGGTTATTTTTATTCTCCTCTATTAAAGATGAGTAATATAAAGTTCTAGCGTTACGGAGAGCTTTTTTATATGCTAGCAGACTATCTTTCCAAGTTAAATAAAATTCTTCAACATTAGTAGAGCGCCATTTTCTCTCCTGGTTTCTAGATGCCTGGTTTAAAGTTCGTAACTCAGAATTGAACCAAGGAGCCAGTTTCCTCTGATTGATTACTTTCTTTTTCAGTGGAGCAATTTTATCAAGTGAAGTTTGCATTGAAGTTGTAAGATGATCAACTAGATGATCTAAGTCACTGTTCTCTGATGCATTACTCTGCAAGACAGAGAAAACATTGATGGAAGAGATTGTTTAAATTTGGTAACAGCATTTTCTGATAAGCACCTGCTGAGATGAAATTTACTCTCAGTGACTGTGTAGTCATTTAATGTAAACTCAAAGGTTATTAAAAAATGGTCAGACAGAACAGGATTTTGAGGAACTATTACCAAATCCTTACTCTCTATACCATAGGTCAGAACTAAATCAAGAGTGTGATGATAAGAATGAGTAGATGTGCGGATGTTTTGGATAAAACCAAATGACTCTATTAAATTATTAAAGGCTATGCTTAAGCTATCACTCTCAACATCCACATGAATATTAAAATCGCCCATTATGATGATTTTATCAGTATTTAATATTAAGTCAGTTAAGAATTCTGAGAATTCAGACAAAAACTGAGAGTAAGCGCCTGGTGGACGATATATAACAACTAGTAAAAGTGGCTTTTCTGATTTCCATTTTGGATGAGAAAGACTGAGGGACAGTGATTCAAAAGAATCATAACTAATAACTGGTTTGGCATTAATCAATAATCCTGACTGAAAAATAGAAGCTACTCCTCCACCTCGGCCAGTTGTTCTAGGAACATGAAAATTTAAATATTTAACAGGAGTGGATTCATTTATACTAACAAAATCCTCCTGTTGTAGCCAAGTTTCAATTCCTGCTCAAAGAGTCAATTTTGCCTTAAATAAGATAATTAAGTCTTGATTGCTTCATTATTAGTGCTTGTTTATTATTGGTGTTGATTTTTAGTTTGATTATTTTTGTAATAAAACTTCAAAGACAACTTTGTTCTCTTCATTCAGATGAATAGTAATTTGTTCCGGTACACTGTAAACCCTAATAAGTTCACAGAACTCAAAAAATATTTTGTAACAGTTTTCATAATAATATTTGATTGATGTTTTTAAATGTTTTAAGTTTACATAAAATAAAAATTACATGTGCAGTTGTCTTAAATTATCTCAACGTTATCTTATAAATACTGATATTTCTCAACTTATGATTAGGGAGTACTTCACTTAAAATTTTCAATATATGAATATCCAGATAAATTCTGGTGAGTTCCAGTGAAGACACCAATTCTGCAAACAGCACCTCCGTGCCCAAGAGACTTCCTGTGCCGGCAAGCTGTGCTCAGCCAACCGCTAGAAGAGTGTTTCTAAAGTTTTGAAGTGAGCCAGACCTTCAGAGTACCGGCAAAGAACCATACAATGGTCCCAAACAAATCCAAATAATCCAGAAGAATCCAGATGAAAAAGTTCAGATGATTTCCGGGGAAGATACCGGACCTCCGAACAACGTTGTCCCACTCAAGAAGCCACCTGAGCCAACAAGCATTGCTCGGATTGACTGCTGACCACTGGACCTGGAAGTAGTCCAGGTTCAAATCCCCATTCGGTTCCGTATGGCTCTCTCCAGCCAGTGACTGGCAAAGACACTTTGAAGAAGTTCCAAACTTTTAATCAGGTTTGGATCAGGTCATTTTGTTGTTATGAGGCTGCAGAGGAGCTGAGATGCTGCCGACCGCAACGGTATTAGGACATGTTCTATCTGACACTCTTTTTTCACCTCTACTACATTCTTTGCCAACTCCTCCTTCAGGACCACCCCTACTCTATTTCTATTTCTATCCACACCATGGTAAAACAATTTTAACCCTGCTTCAATGTTGCGAGTCTTGCTGACATTCCACTTGGTGTCTTGGACACATTAAACATCTATCTTCCTTTTGCATCATGTCAGTCAGCTCTCTACCTTTACCTGTCATTGTGCCTTCTTTTAGAATTGCAACCCAGAGTCCTACATTCTTGACTTTACTCTTCTCCCTCCGTCTCCTGATATGTTTCCCTCCACGTGGTCTTCAACTAACAGTAGCACAATTTCTGCCAGCACCCTATTTGTCAACAGCACCAGTGATGGTCGTTCTTAACCCGAGCCTCGATTGATCCAGTATGGTTTTGAATTGATGAACTCACATTATAGTTTTGGCAAAAGTGTTTTATGTCAGATGCCCTCACCATTTACCCAGACTTGGGACTGACACAAGAGATGCGCTGGCTTGTGATCCATTGTCTTAACAAAGCAGTCTGGTAAAATAATAATTTCCCTTACACATCTCAGTCAGTGAAGGAAAACTGGCATTTCCAATGAAGACACATTAAAACTGTCACAAAATGTATTTACTAAATGATAATCACATTTCATATTTTTATATATGATCAACCTTTTACATTCATTATTCATTACATTCACTACATTTTTTTTCATTCAATTAGAGACTTGTTTCTGCCTCTTCTAAAGTATAATTATCCTTATTGGCAGCTGTCTGTAGATTCTCTGCATACTGTCAGGCAGACAGGCAGTGAAGGCTTATCTGCTGATTTTATTCAGAGCCGGTTTCTCTGTTTTCACTATTTTCTGTGGGTCTTTCTTAATGAAGCCACAGATGATGTGCACTAAACACACTGTCAATGGGAAAACCCATCAGGCTGTCACTTGCACCCTCCCATTTTCTATTAAATTCATTCAGGATCACCTCCTCTGTTTTATTCCCTGTTTTTGAAGCAGTACCTACATTTTTATTTCTATGAATTGGTATTTTGACAGAAGCCTCAAGCTCACATACAACACAGACACTCTTCTAATGTGTGTAAAAATGAAACAGGCCTAGGAGTGGGACTCGCTGGACCCACACAATTTAATTCAGTTATGATTCAGAGAGCTAAAATGTGATTATAAAACAATTACAGTGCATCTTGGTGCGTCCATAAACACACTTCAAACAAAACCCTCAGCATAGAATTTCTCAAACATTAAAGAAACACAATATTTTGCTCTACACTGCAGTAAAAACAATTTTCAAACAAGATTATGGGAGTTAAATGAACAATAGGATTCAAAATGCTGAGTAGAGTAATATAAAATTCAATGAATGTGCATGTATCTCATGTTAACGCTATTTTACCTACTTTTTCAGTGTTCCTTTTCAGTCCTCTTATTCTCAGTGATTTTCAGTAACCTCAATAAAAGGCTAAAATGTGCAGTTTTATCACACAGAACAATGCCAAATATGTTGTAAGGTTTGAGGGGGCAATTGCCATTCTGACTGCAGGAATATTCACCAGAACTGTTCCCTGTGGACTGATTTAATTTCTCTACCATAAGCCATCTCCAAAGGCATTTCAGACAGTTGGGTAGTACATCCAACCGGCCTCACAACTACAAACCACATATAACCATACCAGCCAGGACCTCCACAACCAGCATCTTCACTTCCAACATTGTCTAAGGTCGTTTTCACACCAGACAGTCCGGTAGACTCGGTTCGGTTCGGGACCAATATTCATGACCTTTTGTTTACATTTGAGCTGGTGTGTTTGCATTCACACTGCACTGTGCAGTCGAGTCAACCTGTTGACCCAACCTGTTCCCCCGCTCGCCTGTGGGGGCACTGCACCAAGAAGTACTGAAAGAAACGACACAAAAACCTCTGAAGACACGTCTTCTTCTTCTTCTGGAAATAAAAACAAAAACGAAGTGGCATCAAGTTTTAGCAGTTTTAGGAGTTATATTTTGTCATTTTTCAAAAATGGACTTAGCATGAGCAGAAGATGAGACAGAAGACCATCGAGATTATTGTTTTTCCACACAAGGCGGCTGACAGCTCCATATAAGGTCAGAGAAATGCGTGTTTATTTGTCCTGTGGAGCGGGTCCGGTCTGTTTACATTCACACTGTACTCAAACCGCGCTGGAGTTCGCTTCTACCGGACCGAGACCTAGGTTTTAGCCCGGGCCAGAGTTTGCCTTTTTGTTCCGTGACAGAGTTCGATGGCACATTAACACCTCCCTAAACGAACCGGACTTTCAAGGAAAACGAGCTAGAGTTTGATTAAAGCGGACTAAACAGGGCTAGTGTGAATGCACCTTAAGACCAACCACCCAGAAGTGGGGATTCTGGGGTTTTTCCACTCTTAACATCTTTGTTACGGCTCCTAATGCCCCTTTTCCACTGTCACGGTGCGGGCCGTATATTTCCGGTTTGACAAGTGTTTGAAGTGTTTTCCATAGTTCTTGGGACCGGCTCACCTACCAGAATTCTGGCCCGGCTTCTCAAGGTGTCCAAGCAAGCCGAGCCGTGACATCAGAAACACCGTCGGTCACTGATTGGTCAGGGGGAGGAGTCTGTGGAGTCTTTCCAAACAACCCGATCCGCCATTTTTCTCTACCGCCTGCCATTAGCGATAACTCGAGGAGCGTATCTTTCAGTATTTTGAAGCTATACAAAAACAATAATGTCAAAGCTGTGGTCAAATACAGAAGTGCAGGTGTTGTTGTGCTTGGTGGCCGACGAAAAAAGTCAAAGCGAGTTAGATGGAGCGATTGGAGGGTGGTTTGGACACGGCCACTGCTCTACTTGAATCATTTATAGAAGATGGTGAGTGTTTTCTAACTTTAAACATATTTTAAGTTACTCGTCTCATCTGTTCTGAACATATTTTTAACTAACAAAAGAGGCTGACGCCATAATAGGACAACATCGGTGCTATGATGCTAAGCTAATTTGCATAAACGCTAACTGTCCTCCGGTCCCGTTTTTCACTGTATTTTATCAAGAACGTATTTCAGCGCGTGACGGTTCATCTCTAAACTACATATTCAACCCTCCAAGCCTCCCGGCTTCTGCCCCTGTTCCATCAGCAGAGTCTGCACCTGACAGGTCTCCATCGCAGGCTCGCAGCCCACCTGCACCTCACAGAGCAGCACAACGCTGAAGCCTTCTGTGCTCGGTAAGAACAGATGCAACATGTTCCACATCACTTTATTTGTGCCGATAAGGACTTGCTTTTATTTTATTTTTTAAGTAAAAAAATAAAATGTTGAATAAATACTGAATACGCACCACATGTTGAATATGTGGTGGGATGAATTATGTACACTGGGTCCCAGTTACAGACAACAATAAAATGTTAAAGAAAAACAGTAATAAGAGCTAAGATATGAAAAAAGAAAAATATCAACTAAAAAACATCTACTAATAATACACTAATCACTAATAGCAGTAAACAATCAAAACAATAAGTCAAACAGCAACATGAACTCGAGTTTGTGCAGCCTTATGAATATCTAACCAGGATAATCACTGTGAAAAATCACATCATATTGCTGCTGATATGTTTCATGTTGCTGATCTGTTTCATGTTGCTGCTGATTTGTTTCATGTTGCTGTGTACATTTGTGCTCATCTGTTCACACAGACTCATGTCCGTGCTGCTGTTCGGCATATTGTGTTTATTGTTTTTATGCTATTAGTGCTTAGCATATTTTTAGTTTATGTTTTTCTTAGTTCATATCTTAGATCTTATTACTGTTTTTCTTTTATATTTTATTGTTTGATGTAACTGGGACCCTGTGGACATAATTTTGATCCACCACATGTACCACATGTGGTGCGAATGACAATGAAGAATATCTGTATCTGTATAATATTTTCAGATTCATACATCCATTGTTATTATTATATTATTTTCATTATTTTTAAATCAATTTTTTTCATTTTCTTATTTTATCAGTTTCTCATTATTAGAGATCCAAGATGGCGCCGGTGTGTAGGGCTGCCCGTCTCTCGCTCTCTGCTTGTATTTTATTTTTGTTATTTTTACAATGGTTTATGCAGTGTGCCGAGTCATATTTTCAGTATGATCGTCGGGCACTTTTGGAGCTCCGTACATTTGCTGAAATTCCCACAGAGTTTTTGAACAGCGGCCATCACTCTCCTCCACCGGTCCTATCTGAGATTCCTGCGTTCCTTCTGCGTGACCCTGGCCTTTCTCCATGGAGGAAACGTCGCAGACGTCGTGGGAAGCGTGCAGGGATTTTGGTGAAACTGAGGCAAAGTGTGGATTATTCTAACAGGACTCGCTCTGGATCTGATCATCTCCTCTCTGACCCGTGGTGCTCCCGGGGCCCGGCTGCTGGCCAGCTGCCCGCGCGCTCAGTCCATGGAAACACCTGGAGTTGTTTACCTGTGCGCCGCACCAGCAGACCAGGAGGAGCCGTTCTTCATAACCTGCGCCCGCTGGCGCGCACGTCTCCCTCCACGGCTGTGCCTGTGTCGGACAATATCAGGATGTGTTTAATCAACGCAAGGTCTGTTTCCAACAAGACGTTTATCCTCAATGACTTTTTTAAAGATGAGGAGTTGGATTTTCTGTTCGTCACAGAATCTTGGATTTCTGATGGTGAGTCCAGCGCCCTAGTGGAACTACTTCCTCCGGACTGCGTATGTTGCAATGCCCCGTGGCCATCAGGTCGGCGCGGGGGCGGATTATTAACAGTTTTTAAAGCAAACTTTGCGTGTAAACAGTTGTCCATCCCGGTGTCCCGCGCCAGCTTCGAGCTGAGCGCCTTTGAACTTGGACACTCTCCTCCGGTCCTGTGTGCGCTCATCTACCGCCCACCTCGTTCTAAGGACTTCATAAATGAATTCTCTGACTTTTTGGCTGATATCACACAGAGATACACTCACTTTTTGCTTATTGGTGACTTTAATTTGCATGTGTGTTGTCAGGAGAAGCCCTTAGTGAAGGACTTTCTGGATTTATTGGACTCTTTTGGCTTAGCTCAGCAGGTGAGCGGCCCCACCCAGGAACATGGTCACACGCTGGACCTCGTTTTAACACGCGATGTCTCTGTTTCTAATTTGAAAATCGGTGACAATGTTTTTTCAGATCACATGCCTGTATTGTTTGACTTCACCCCCCCTTGTCATACTGCTAAGACGTGCGTTCCTGCACGTACGCGTTCCATTAACCATTTCACTGCTGCTCGTTTTAATGAAGGTTTTAATTCTGAGAGGATCGAACAGCTCTCGGTGTCTCTTACCACTGAGGAGCTAACCTCTCAGTTCAACTCTGCCTGTTTAGATGTTCTGGACCGTGTTGCTCCCCTTAAGACCAGAAAAACGAAACTTAAATCAGAGCCTTGGCTGAATGACGTCACGCGAGCCGTTAGGAGGCAGTGTCGCAAAGCTGAACGAAAGTGGAGGAAGGACAGGCTCCAGGTGTCTTTTCAAATGTTAAGGGAGAGTTGGCGTCACTATCAGAAAACCGTTAAAGCTGCCAAATGTAAATTCTTTTCTGATTTAATTGTCTCCAATTCCCACAACCCCCGAGTTCTTTTCTCCACCCTGAACTCAGTTCTACACCTCAGTGAGCCTTCACCTCTGGAAGCCTCAACTGAGCTGTGTGAGAACTTCCTCCATTTCTTTTTAGAAAAAGTGGCAAACACCCGGGCACTCATTTCTCCACCAGCTCATGATCTGTCCATCCCATCTCAGTGCGTGGCTGTGTTTGACCACTTTGAGCCCATCTCTCTGTCTTCTCTGGAGCAGGTAATGTGCAGCATGAAGCCATCTGGTTCCCCCTTTGATGTGGTCCCCCCTCGACTACTAAAGGAAGTTTTTCCTACCCTGGGTCCTTTTATCCTCACTATTCTGAATAGCAGTTTATCCTCAGGTGTGGTGCCAAAGACTTTTAAACATGCTGCTGTCCAGCCCCTCCTGAAAAAACCTAACCTTGACCCCTCAGTCATGTCCAACTTCCGGCCTGTCTCCAGACTCCCATTCACCTCTAAACTACTGGAAAAAATTGTGGAGTCTCAGTTGAAACAGTTTTTGGGGGATCACGCTATCCTTGAGTTATTCCAATCTGGCTTCAAATCTCTCCATAGCACTGAAACTGCTCTACTGAAGGTTTTTAATGACATTTTCATATCCACAGACGCAGGTGATTCTGTGCTGCTTGTCCTATTGGACCTTACATCTGCCTTTGACACCATCAACCACAATATCCTCATTTCTAGACTGGAGCAGTGGGTGGGCATCACAGGGTCAGCCCTTAAATGGTTTGGGTCCTACCTCTCTGACAGAACCTTCTGTGTCAATATCAAAGATTTTAGTTCGGCATCGACCGCACTCCAGTGGGGGGTACCGCAGGGGTCCATCCTCGGTCCCCTTCTCTTTTCTTTATACCTGCTGCCACTAGGTGCTATCTTCCGCAAACACGACATACCCTTTCATTTCTATGCCGATGATTGCCAAATTTACTTCCCCCTGAGGCACAGAGGCACACGCTCTATTCAGCCTCTTCTTGACTGCCTGGCTGACATCCGGGACTGGATGGCTTTAAACTTCTTAAGCTTCAATGAGAAGAAGTCTGAAGTCATGCTGTTCCATCCCAGTGGCTCACTCATGAACCATGACATTAACCTTTTCTCTCTAGCCCCGCTAGAGAAACAAAAGGTGACTAATCTGGGGGTGATAATGGACCCGTCCTTAAAACTCAACAGTCACGTAAACATGATGGTCAAATCCTGTTTTTTTCAGCTGAGACGGCTGTCTAAGCTGAAGCCTATACTCAACAAAAAGAACCTCGAGACAGTGATCCATGCCTTCATAACATCTAGGCTTGATTACTGCAATTCACTTCTGTTTGGAATCAGTCAGTCCTCCATTGCTCGTCTACAACTGGTCCAAAATGCTGCAGCCCGATTTTTAACTGGTACAGGCTATAGAGAGCACATCACGCCAGTTTTGGCCTCCCTGCACTGGCTACCCATTCACCTTCGGATCCATTTCAAAATTCTCATGTACGTTTTTAAATCACTGAACAGTTCCGCCCCATCCTATCTCACTGATCTTCTGCAGCCATATGTCCCACCGCGCTCTCTGAGGTCAGCAGACCAGATGCTTCTCTCAGTCCCAGAAACCCGTCGTAAGCTCAGGGGTGACAGGGCTTTCTCTGTTGCAGGTCCACGACTGTGGAATGAGTTGCCACTGAGTGTCCGGCAGGCTCCCACACTCTCAGTCTTTAAGTCTCGCTTGAAGACCCACTTCTATTCGCTTGCCTTTAACACGGTGTGATTTGTTTTGGTCCGGTCTGTTCTCTACTCTGTTGGCCATTTTAGTTAGCTTCTGCTGCTATTTGTATCTGTATTTCTATTTTATGTTTTCCTGTTCGCTGTGCATGTTTGTGTTCTTTTGTACAGCACTTTGGTTGGCCTTGTTGCTGTTTTAAGTGCTATATAAATAAATTGGTATGGTATGGTAATATAGCTATTATAGCTGTTAGCACCTTTCTTTGTTTTATGCTTTTATTCAAAAACAGTATGTAGCTTGAATTGACCACCTTTTTCTTCTTTCTAGTCAAGAGAAAGAGAAAAGAGTCCAGTAAAGAAAAGTCTTATTTCAGCACTGAATGAACATGAAGAACTGAACCAGACACAGCAGGAACAACACTTGTGTCTTCTTCTGGATGAAGCTCGTGAGACAATGGATAGACAGACAGACAATCATTAGTTGGATGCAATATTTTTTATTTTGTACATTTTTCACTTGTTACTTTTCCTATTAAACAATTTTTTTCTTAAGTGGTGTCCTTGAACATTAAATTTCCTAAACACATTTTGCAATGTTATGTGCATATAGTGTTTGTTTAAATTCATACTGGAAGTTGAGAAAAATTTCCATTTGCATTTGATCTTTAATGAATCCTAAGAAAAGATTACTAGAATCTGCTAAACTGTTATTATGTTATAAATTTTTTTGGTTCTAGGATGAAGTGAGACAAAGAGTCAAAAATTTAGACAGGACAGTTATCACTTATCAGTTATCATTTATTGGCCGTACAACTGTGGCTCCTGAGAGATTCTGCTGAAAGCCCGGGTGCACATTTTATTTTAGCCTGCAGAGATTTGAACAGCTGATCTGAAGCAAACATGCAGGTGTTCAACTGAACTGACCACTCCTGCTGTGTTTGATGGTCTCCTTCACCATCCTTCTATCATCCATCCATTATCTTCTGCTTCTGGGTCATGGGGGGAGCAGCTTTACCAGGGCCCTCATCCATCCATCCATCCATCCATCCATCATCTTCTGCTTCCGGGTCGCGGGGGCAGCAGCTTTACCAGGGAGGCACAGACATCAACAGCCACCTCTTCAACTCTTCTAGGAGGACCCCAAGGCATTTGCAGACCAACTGACTATTTATTAAGTAATATCCTGATGCATGCTCAATAATTCAGGTAGAAAAATCTAAAAAAGTTAAGTCTGGTCCTTTGGACATTTACAAAACAAACAATCATTTTTTAAATAAATAAACAATAAATGTTTGTTTGTTTGTTTGTTTGTTTTGTTTTTGAATGTCCAGAGGACCAGACTTAACTTTTTTAGATTAATAAGTAATACATTTATGTTTTTTAAAATTTAATGAATTCAAACCTTTAAAATTTAAGGACAAAATGTAATCTATTTGTTTTCAAGTATGTAACTTATTGTAAAATCAGTTTCAAAGATTACAGCACAGTGTGATGTTTTGCAATTTTAACATGAACTTTGTGCATATACTGTATGTAAATAATAAAAGTGAATTTTTTTTAATGCATCTTCATTGTAAAAATCTATACTAAAATGGAAAACACATGGGTTTAAAGCAGGCAGGGAAGGCAATAAGGTAGGATTATGAATCAGGTTTAAAAGTTACAGCTCATGAGGTACTCCTTTGCATGACATCTCTTCCACAACATCGTGTGACAAAGCCTTCAGGGTGTTCTTCTAATACGTTTAGTGGTGGCTAGTAAATAGCTTAAGGGAGCACTATCGCCACCAGGTGGTAAGACGAGTTGGATTCTGGTCCCTGCCTACAGAGCTGGTCCACAAGTGTAAATGGAAACGCAATGACACATGAGCCGATCTGAGCTGACCCGAACTGACCTGATTCACACCGTAACAGTGGAAAAGGGGCATAGGTGGCATGGCAGAACCAATTACCCACAGCTGTCTCCTGTCTACTGATGAGGAGACTTCAGTACTTAAGGCTGTTTGAATTTACCAGTCTCCACTGGAACATTGTCTATACTATGTGTTACGTCCACCAGGCTTGTTTGGTGGGGGTAACATTAAAGGAGG
>NC_056501.1:44655615-44664385 GCF_014905685.2 Nematolebias whitei | reverse complement strand
CCAGAACCATACCAGGAAAAGAGGCAAAGACCACTGCAGCCGTAACATATGGTACTGTGTTCTGTCCTAGTGAAAAATCTTGTGAACTTGAACCAACTAACCACATTCTCCTTGTGCTCCCTGTAGCTCCTGTGATCCTGATCCTTGCTCTTCAAGCAAAGTTGCCAGTGTACATCTCTCCTTGTTCTAACCTGGATCCCCTGAAGAGGAGGAAGTGGATGGGCACATTGGCCCAGCTAAAGGAGGAGGAGGCTAGGAGGCCACCGATTCCTACTCTCTTTCTGGCCAATGTCCACTCACTGGATAACAAACTGGAATTGTTACATCTGAGGATGAGTGTTTCTACAGAGATGAAGAACTGTACTGTTCTTTACCTAATGGAAACCTGGCTTAACAACAACATGCCGGACTCAGCTTTTCAGATCAACGTTCTTCAGTTATTCCGAGCGGATCATGACCATCGGTCAGTTAAAGCATGAGGGAGAGGACTCTGTATGTTCGTGAATTAAGATTGGTGTACGAACTATGAACTGGTACAAAGCTACTGCTCTGAGGCGATAGAACTTATTACTGTGAAATGTCGGTCGTACTACCCGCCACGGGAGTTTACTGCAGTGTTCGTCATCATTGTTTACATCCCACCGGGTGCTAATACTAACAAAGCATCAAAGGAGCCATATGACACCATTAGCTCACTGTAGATAAAGCAACCAGAGGTGTTTTATGTGGTTGAGGGGGACTTTAACCACGTGAAACTGATGGACACTCTGCCCAGTTTTTACCAACATGTCACCTTTCCTACGTGGAGAGGCAACACTCTGGAATGTTTGTACACTAACATTTGCAGTTTGTGCAGAGCTCTTCTTAGCTCCCATCTTGGCCTCTCCGACCACACCTCAATCCTACTGGCGCCAGCATATCATCCGCTGATGAGACGGATTAGGCCGACAAAGAAGACAGTTGCTGTGTGTCCCAGGGATATAGACTCAGTGATCCAGGTCTGTTTTCAGTACACGAATTAGCAGGTCTTAAGAGAGGCAGCTACATATGAGGGAGAGGTGGACCTGGAAGAACACACCTCCTCTGTTCTTGGCTTCATCTCTAAGTTTGCTGATGATGTCATCACCACCAGGACAGTAACCTGTTGTCCGAATCAGAAACCCTGACTGAATGCTGAGGTGAGAGCTCTGTTGAAAGCTAGGGACACTGCGTTCAGGACTGGTGAGGCGTCAGCACTCAGAGAAGTGTAAAAAAGACTGACTGCAGGCATTGCAAGGGCCAAAGCCATATATGCCCAGAAAATTCAGGATAATTTCATCACCAGCGACCCCCAGCACATGTGGAAGGGCATCAAGTGCATTACAAACTGCAACATCAGGGAAGCACAATGCCCAAGGGACCCCTCATTACCAGATGCACTCAGTAAGTTATATGCTCACTTTTAGGATCCTAACCCCCCCACCCCCCACCAGCACCAGACTTATACCACCACCCAGTGACACACCCCTCTGTGTAACCACAGCAGATGTGAGGAAGACTCTCCAGGGATTCAACCCTCGTAAGGCTGCAGGCCCCAACAACATCCCAGGATGGGTACTGAAGGACTGCTCACACCAGCTGTCTGAGGTGATGGTGAACATCCTCAATACCTCACTGTCAATAACATTTGTCCCACTTGCTTTAAGTCCCCCACTACTGTCCCTGTACCCAAGCGCTCTACAGTGACAGGCCTGAATGACCACTGACCTATAGTCTTAACATCAGTAGTCATGAAGTGCTTTGAGAGGCTGGTCATTACCCACATCAAGAACTCAATCGACATCACTGTGGACCCACATCAGTATGCCTACAGAAGGAGCCGCTCCACTGCTGATGCCATTTCATTGGTGGTCCACACAGCCCTCACCAACCTGGAGAGCAGAAATTCTTACATTAGTGTGCTCTTTCTGGATTTCTCCTCGGCCTTCAGCACCATCATCCCACAGACCCTGCTGCAGAACCTCTCCTTTCATGGACTGAGTCCTACACTGGGGAACTGGATTCTGGACTTCCTGACCAACAGACCTCAGACTGTCAGGATCCACATCATTGTCTCCTCCTCCATCACCCTCAGCACTGGCTCGCCCCAGGGCTGCATGCTGAGCCCCCTCCTGTTCACTCTGATGACATATGACTGCTTGGCTAGACACCCCAGCTGTCATATAGTGAAGTTTGCGGATGACACAGCAGTAGTGGGACACATCATGAACATTGATGAGTCCAAATACAGAGAGGAGGTTGAACACCTGGTTCAGTGGTACATAGACAATAATTTCTGCATCAATGTGAAGAAGACCAAGGAGATGGTAGTGGATTTCAGAAGGGACAAGGATCCTTTTCATCCTCTACACATCGGGGGAGCAGCTGTGGAGGTGGTTTCCTGCTACAGGTATTTGGGAGTGCTTATATCCAGTGACCTCACCTGGAGAGCAACACTTCCTGTCGGGTCAAGAAGGCCCACCAACGTCTCTACTTCCTCAGGAAGCTGCAGCGAGCTGGACTTGCGAGCTCTGTCCTGAGGAGCTTCTATTGCTGTGTGGTGGAGCGCATTCTCTGCACCTGCATCACCGTGTGGCACGGCAGCTGCACTGCTGCTGAGAGGATGGATCTGCAGAGGGTGGTTAAGGCTGCACAGAAGACTGTGGGGAGCAGTTTTCCCACCACCTCGGACCTTTACACATCACGATGCAGGTAGAGGGCACTCCGCATCATGAAGGACTCCACTCATCCTGCACACAGTCTGTTCCAGCCCCTTCCAGGCGGCTGAGACGCATTCAGAGCAAGATCATTAGGCTCAGAAACAGTTTCTTTCCTGCAGCTGTCAGACTGCTTAACTCAAGGTGCACTTAATTCAGCTTCATCTTACATTGTTTAACTTTGTTTATTATATGCATTTATACTCTTGTAGTTATTTATTTGTTAATTGTTAGACTTCTTGATCTGGGACCTGAGTCCAAATTTTGTACCATAAACAGGCAAATGTGAGCTGGTATGACAATAAAAAATCCTTGAATCCTCGAATTAAACCATATTGAGCCTTTGAATCACGTATAATTACGCACCACTGAATCTGTGCACCTGAGATGTGTTAAGCAGCAGAGAGAGAAATAGTCTCTGCATCAGACTGAAATGTTAAACTCTGCTGCTGTTAGAAATGGCAAGACATAGAGCTCACATCTGTATCATCACTTGGACAAAACTCTGACGGAGTCAGGGAGAAGCTGGAGACATCATGTAGATAAAAACAAATGAATGACTACGGAGAAACCCAGGAAGCTGCTGAGCAGATTTCCTACACTGACACTTCTCTGTGTAGAGCTGTGGAGGATAAGATTCCTCTGGTGGAGTGAGCTTTGAGCCCCTCTGGAGGCTGAGATCCAGAGGAAATTAATGTCTGTAAAACAGCCTCACACATCCAATGTGACAGACACTGAGCAGCGCGAGGACGTCTTTGAGACTGATCTATGACATGCATAAACAGACGCTTAGAGCGGCGTGATACAACAGTGCGTGTGACGTAGCAGGAGAGCACATGCACAGGGCAGAGGAGATGAGAGGGGCATTCTTTCTCCATTTGCACATAGTGGTGTACAGTATACACTGCAAAATCCCACTCTAAGGCAAAAACTCCACTATACAGAATTAGACAGATTTTTTTAAAAACCCACGGTACAGTGAAGCCGCAATAAGTGAACTGCAATATAGTAAGGGGCGCCTGTATTTCCATTAGAGTATTAGAATGGTTGTGTTGGCCTCTTCCACCTAGCAAGATCACATTCATTTGTGGCTCCAAAGTGTGAAGGTAGGGTCTCACTGGGCTGTAGAAATACATATACAATAAAGACTGTTCATCCAATTTTTTTTTGAAATTTATGTTGTATTTTTTTAGGGTGCTAATTGTATTATGTTCTCAAAAACTTCACTGGTGATTTGAATATACTGGGCTTTGAATACATAAGTGTATCCAGCATGTTTTGTGAAGGGAACAATGGATAACCTTACAAAAGCAAACATTTTTTTTGTTTGCAAATGATTGCTTTTGTGTTTGTGTAGAAGGTGGGCTGTTGTGCAGGCAGTCAAGGTCCAGCCTCTGGGCAGCACAGTAACACAGCAGGTTCTGCATAAAAGTAGATAAAACAAGATATAATAATAATAATAATGTCATCACAATGTCAGCACTGTATGTTTCCATACAATGGCGAAATTAGTCTCTGCATTTAACCCATCCACCACCAGGTGGTGCAGTGGGCAGCTATTGAAAGCGCCCGGGGGACATTTTGGGAATTAGACGTGCTGCCCAGAGACGCCACGTGATGTGCAGTGACTGGGGATCGAACCTGGGACTCTCGGGTCCCAAGCCGGCTGCCCTACTACTCTCCAAGATTATCTAGAAAGAATCTGAATGAGTTTAAAACATGATCATATCCATCCATCCATCCATTTTCTTCCGTTTATCTGGGGTCGGGTTGCGGGGGTAGCAGCCTAAGTAGGGAGGCCCAGACTTCCCTCTCCCCAGCCACTTGGGCAAGCTCTTCCAGGGGAATCCCGAGGCGTTCCCAGGCCAGCCGAGAAACATAGCCCCTCCAGCGTGTCCTGGGTCTTCCTCTGGGCCTCCTCCCAGTGGGACGTGTCCGGAACATCTCACCAGGGAGGCGTCCAGGAGGCATCCTAAACAGATGCCCAAGCCACCTCAACTGGCTCCTCTCGACGTGGAGAAGCAGCGACTCTACTCTGAGTCCCTCCCGGATGATCGAGCTTCTCACCCTATCTCTAAGGGGAGCCCAGACACCCTGCGGAAAAAAACTCATTTCAGCTGCTTGTATCCGAGATCTCATTCTTTCGGTCACAACCCAAAGCTCATGACCATAGATGAGGGTAGGGCCTCCTCCCTGACCTGGAGAGGGCACTCTACCCTTTTCCGGCTCAAGACCATGGCCTCAGATTTGGAGGAACTGATCTTCATCCCGGCCGCGTCGCACTCAGCTGCAAACCGCTCCAGCAAAAGCTGTAGATCACGATCTGATGAAACCAATAGCCGATTGTCGCAGCCATTTCCCTCAGCGTCACATTGTAAAGTTTGCTGATGACTCTGTCATCTTGTCCCTTCTGAGCAGTGATGACCCAGACCCTGGGCCTGTGATTGGGGACTTCACGGAATGGTGCGAGTCTTCCTTTTTAAAGCTAAATGTTTCTAAGACAAAGGAGATGGTCATTGATTTCAGATAAAAATCTTCAGTTGTAGCTCCCGTGGTCATTAACAGTGAAGCTGTGGAGATGGTGCAACAATATAAATACCTAGGAAATGTTCTTGATGATAAATTGACCTTTGACCTCCATGTGAACTCACTTTGTAAAAAGGCCCACCAAAGGATGTATTTTTATCGGAAGCTTTGTAGTTTTAATGTTGATTCAACTTTTATGAGAATGTTTTATTGAGTCTATTTTAACCTTTACCTTTATCTGTTGGTTTGGACTTTTGACTTGTAAAAACAGGAGCAAACTCTTGGGGATTGTCAGGATGTGCAGCAAAACTGCTGGCATAGACCTACGAAACCTCGCTGACCTTCACAAGGTGAGGTCAGTGAATAAGGCCAGGCAGATTCTGGCAGATCCTGATCATCCACTCCATGGTGAGTTCAGGTTGCTTCCATCTGGACGCAAGTTTCTGCAGCCCAGATGTAGAACAAACAGAATGAAAAACTCATTCATCCCCATAGCAATCAGGTTTCTCAATGAACACTAATTTCAATACTGTTACTTTAATGTCTTAATGTCTTGTGTATATATGTATGCATATGTATATATGTGTATGTGTGTGTATGTGCATGTGTGTGCATATGTACACATCTACTGACTGTGAAACTAATTGCCCCTCGGGGATAATAAAGATACTTGAACTTGAACAATATCATCTCGCTTAAAAACACACTTCTATTCCCTGGCTTTCTGCACTGTGTGATCTGTGCTGAGTCTGTGTGCATCACACTGTGTTAGTCATGTTGCAGTTGTTGTTGTTATCCATTATTGTTTTTGTCGGTTTCTACTTTTTGGTGTCCTGTTATGTAATCTGTTGCTATGTGCTTGTTCTGTTTGTCCCTGTACAGCACTTTGGTGTGCTTTGTCACTGTTTAAAGTGCTTTATAAATAAATTGGTATGGTATGGTACATCATCTGCAAAAAGCAGAGACGCAATCCTAAGGCCACCAAAATGGATCCCCTCAACACCTTGGCTGCGCCTAGAAATTCTGTCCATAAAAGTTATGAACAGAATCGGGGACAAAGGGCAACCTTGGCGGAGTCCAGCTCTCACTGGGAACAAGCCTGACTTACTGACGGCAATGCAGACCAGGCTCTGACACTGGTCATACAGGGACCTAACAGCCCGTATCAAAGGGCCCGGTACCCCATACTCCCAGAGTACCCCCCACAGTGTTCCCCGAGGGACACGGTCGAATGCCTTCTCCAAGTCCACAAAGCACATGTAGACCGGTTGGGCATATCATATCCTCAACATACATTATGATAATGGTCCTCTATTAAAATTCAACAAGGTTCATGAAATGATATTTACTTCTTTACATCAAAATTCCTGTAAATACTTGTAGGGATGATGCCATCTTATGGGCCTTCCCTGTCTGTGCACCCTTGTCTCATTATTCTTGATTGATTCCACCTCCTGTTCCCAGCTGTTTGTAATCACGTCCTGTCTTGTCTATATATTTAAGCCTATCTGTGAGTCTTGTCCTTTGTCGCATCAACGTTGGGTCTACCTTGTCCTGTTGTGTGTTCCAGTTGTTTCTCTTAAGAGCGAGTTGCTACCACATCAGCCATTTTGATTTATATTCATTAAATATCTATATTTTGTATGTCCTGGCTCCTGAGTACTTGTCAACACCATTGGGTTCACCCTTGCCTGCTTAAAACCTGACAATACTGATATATACATATTTTTCTCTTCTCTCTTTTAGTGACAACTATATATTTTCTTCACTTTCAAATCATATTTTTTTTTTTCAGTTCTGGACCTATTCGGGCAAGATAGACAGAGAGGAACCATGAGGGTTTTTTTTTTTTTTCAGCTGTTCCCTTTCGTAGGGTTTGGCACAGTGAGTTAACCTCATCTACAGTATCTCGATTTGTCCTCTGTTTCCTCTGTCCTCACTCCAGCTACCTCCATGTCCTCTCTAACTGCTTCCATATATCTCCTCATTGTCTTTTCCTGACAGCTGCATTTCTAACATCCTTCTACCAATATACACACTGTCTCTCCTCTGGACATGTCCAACCATTTCAGTCTGGCCTCTCTAACTTTATCTCACGGTTGTTCAACCTGTGCTGTACCTCTGATCTTAGCCCTAATCTTATCCATCCTTGTCACTCCTAGGGAGAACCTCAGCATCTTCATTTCTGCTGCTTCAAGTTCAGTCCCCTGTCTTTTTGTCTATGTATCTGTCTCTAAACCATACAACATAGCTGGTCTCACCACTGTCTTGTAAACTTTTCCTGACATTTGCAGCCACCCTTTTGTCACAAATTGCTCCTGAAACTTTTCTCCATTCACTGGACTGGACTCTCTTTATCACCTCTTGACCACACTCCCCGTTTTCCTGGATAGTGGACCCCAAGTACTTGAAGTCCTGCACCTTTGTGACCTCTGCTCCTTGTAGCCTCACTGTTCCACCTGTCTCTCTCTCATTCACACACATGCTCGGTCTTACTATGGCTGACTTTCATTCCTCTTCTTTCAAGTGCACACCTCAATATTTTTTCAAACTAAACACTGACAAAACTGACATACTCCACGTTGGTCCAAACAGTGTTACCAAGTCCACTCAAAACTTCTGCCTCAACTTTGACAACATCACTCCCATTCCATCCCCACTCATTTGTAATCTTAGTATTCTTCTCGACTCCACTCTTTCATTCAAATCACATGTCAAACGGATGACTCAGACTGTATTCTTCCATCTTAAAAACAGCACGATTCCACCCATTACTCACTTTCGTCACTGCTGAAATCCTAATCCATGCCTTTGTCACATCCAGAATTGACTATTGCAATAACATTTTGTATGGCACACCATCCAAAACTCTGAACAAACAGCAGTATGTTCAAAATTCTTCTGCTCACCTTTTCATCCACACCTGCTCCTGTGAACATATCACTCCTGTCCTACAGAAACTTCATTGGCTCCCTGTCACTCAGCACATCCATTTCAAGATCCTCCTCATCACATTCATTGGGGCGACTGTGGCTGAATGGTTAGAGCAGTCGACCTCCAATGCAAGAGTTGGGGGTTCGAATCCCACAGCAGTCACATGCCGAAGTGTCCTTGGGCAAGACACTGAACCCCTCATTGCCTCTGATGTGTGTCCCATTAGTGTATGAATGTGATAAAGATTAGTCTCTTTATAATGATTTGTTCAATTAGCTTTGTAGAGATCTAGTAGAGTGCTGTATGAATGGGTAAATGAGGACACAGATTGTAGTGTAAAGAGCTTTGAGTATCTCAATAAAGATAGGAAGGCGCTATATAAGTACAGTCCATTTACCATTCAAAGCTCTCCATAATCTGGCCCCTCCATATCCGACAAACCTACTCCATCACCACACTCCTTCTCGTTCCCTCCACTCCTCCAATGTCAACCTTCTGTCTCTCCCCTGTAGGGCCAAGCTTTGAACCTGGGGAGACAGAGCCTTCTCCATTGCTGCCCCCACCCTCTGGAATTC
>NC_056501.1:44624123-44655605 GCF_014905685.2 Nematolebias whitei | reverse complement strand
CCATCTTAGCACCAACATAACTGGTTTGTTCCACTTTGGAGTAAGCTGTTGTGGAAGAATCAGTTTTGTTGTGTGTTTCCTTGACATATGAAACCTTCCAGATCCAAGGCGAAACGTTTCAGCACAAAAAAAGAAACTGTCCAGATGACCTGACTGAAAAATGTTGGATTGTATACCTGGATTATTGAGCATGGATTTTGTTGCTATACAAATATAAATTATTATTATTATTATTATTATTATTATATTATTACCTCCACCTCTCTGTTCTCTTCCACCTGTTCCCTGCTCTCACCACAGATCACAATGGCATCTGCAAAAGTCATAGTCCACAGGGATTCCTGCCTGACCTCAACTGTTAGTTTGTCCATCAACAAAACAAATAAGGTAAATAATGAAAATATTTACTGTAAGTACAGGAAAAGCTGAGCTGTGTGTAAAAAAAATTAAATAAATAAAAATGTTTTTTTGTAAATTGTAGAAAAACTAGTCTAAAATGTGTTTCAATAAATTTTGGAATATTGGTTATGCTTAAATTAATTTGTATAAAACATAAAAAGCTGTGGCACTTTGAAATATTTACACATGTGCTTGAAAGGTTGTATTGACTGAATGAATTACTATAAATACAAGAAATTATGTGTAAATGTGTATATTCTTTATAATGTTTTTTAATCATTTTATTTGTAAATGACAAGAAGCCAATAGAGAGAAGCCAAAATGGGGGTTACATGTTTTCCTTTTCGTAGTACCTGTTAAAAGACAAGCAGCTCCATTTTGTACAGTTTTTAACAGATGCAGAAAGACTTTATCAAAGCCACATATAAAGTGTTACATTAGTCTAACCAAATGGTAATGAAATAATGAAGTACTTATTTCAAGGTTATTGATAGGGAGATTTAACCACCATGGCAATGGATCTTATTTGCAAATGATTTGATTTCACTCTGTGTGCTTTGTAAGAACTATCAAAAAAAAAGACTCAGATTCCTGACAGCAGATTGACTGTATGAACCCAAGGGCCAAATGTGTCAAGATTCATACATTTACCAAAGCTGACCAGTCTTACAAATTCAGATTCAGAAAATTTTATTTTGACCACATTTTAATGTGATTTATGCAGATTGGATTAATTCTGTCTGGCCTAGAGAACAGACAAACTTGGATATAATCAGTGAATTCAATTCAATTCAGTTTATTTATATAGCGCCAAATCACAACAAAGTTGTCTCAGGGCACTTTGCAGGAACATTCACATACATAAAAGCCAATTAGTAAAGTTCTCTATCTAAGGAATCCAGCAGACAAGTTGAATCTTGGCTTTGTTGCAGTCTCCCATCCTGAGCAAGCACAGTGGCAACAGTGGAAAGAAAAAACTCCCTTTTAAAAGGAAGAAACCTCCAGCAGAACCAGGCTCAGGACAAGCGGCCATCTGCTTTGACCAGTTTTTTTCAGTGAAGCATTGGAAAGGGATAATATATTTCCTAAACATGGACCCCGAAGACATATACAGATCAGTGGATCTAAAATGGACATTTGAGGGATTACACGTCAATGGATCTGCAAAAGAGGAACATTTGAAATTATTTGTTTTTCGGTTCATTTAAGGAAATGAACCAAAAACAAATAATTTTACTCGGGTAGGATATAGATCAGGATAAGCATCGTTCTGTTCACAAACAGACATCTCTGTCCTCCTCCGTTCCCATTCCGTCCGATGATCTGTCCATCCTGTAATCCTATGTTCCATTCTGTCCTGTTCCTGCTTGCCTGTCAACCTGCTCATTTCTGTTGTTGCTCGCTTTAACCTCCTAGGACCTGGCATCCACATATGTGGACAACCTGGCATCCACATATGCAAGCGTTCAGGTTTTAGGAGGTTAAGTGTGAGCATCTTTTTTCTACCTGGAATATTGAGCATGCATCAGGATATTAAGTGTGAGTAAGTTTTGCTGCCTCAACAGCCTGCTGTTTTTGTGTTTAATCAGTTATTTTATTTAAACCCCTGAGCTCTGTGCCTGCCTGCAAATGGGTCTAGAAACAGAGGACTATGATAATTCAATTTTACATTCTTATTCCTTTCTGGGTCACAGGGGTCAATGGTACCCATATTCAGCAGCCACTGTGCAAGAAGCGGGGAACACCCTGGACAGGTCGCAAGTACTCTGTCATGTCTCAGCATAAAATGATTTTAGTCTGAAACTCGGGCATAAAAGGTGGGAAGCGATACGCTTTCCTTCAAAGGAACGCTGGGCTTTTACTTGCCATAATAAAAAAGTGTCATGCAATCTTTGCCTTTACATTACATTATCTCTTTTTTGTTTGTTTTTTCTCCCTCAGGAAATTTGATGTATACAGAAAACTGAAGAAACATCCCCTGTCCAGCTGTAGATACCGATATTATCATCTCAAATATGAATAGAATAAAAACAATACCATGTTCCACAGTTAAAAATCAGTTTTCCTGAGCTGCACAGAGAGGTTCATTTCCCTAGTCCTGCTACTTCACTGCAGTCCAGCTCCAGGTGACAAGCTGACATAGCTGTGAGACTTTATCAAGCCAAATGCTCACAACCCCATTTGAGGTTTGACAGCATGGGCTTATTGCACAACACTGGTTATTGGTGAGAATCACTGACAACGATCTGTTCCAATCCACATTTATTTAATGACTTCCTCTACAGCGTTTCCCCCTGCTATTAAACCTCCTGCCAGTGATCTCATCACCATAAACTAATGGTGTAATCTTCTCAAGCAATGCCTAATACCAATAAGAGCTCTGTTAGAGCTCCATAAAAGTCATTACTGAATACCTATTTCTCCACTGACCAACAATATTAAACAAATCATCTTAGGGCTACAGACCGTTTTAACTCTCCTCACATTATCAAATTATAACCTGAAAAACGTTGGAGGCGTGATATGTAAGTTTTCAACACAAATCTGGGTTTGCCACAGAATAGAAATGGCGGTTATAAAATTGTCTGTTAAAATGGTGTATTCACCTTAAGAGATACAAATGCTTAACGTGTGTTACAATTTATTCTTAAAAATGTCCTAAGAGATATGTTGGTATACATTAATCATTGTATATTCCTTATATGATGAAAGTGTATTCTGAACATCCTTTTTAAAGAACAGTCATCCCTGTCTCTTTGAGCTAACATGAACTTGCTGTTTAGAGTTCAGTAGAATGATTAAGCAGTCTGGTTTGTCTACAGTTTAGTGTGAAAAGCCTATCATGGTAAAATAATCATGTTTATATTTTAGGATTGGCTATAGAGAACAGTGTTTTATAATGAACCTGACTTGACCAATGTGAAATGGAGTGATTGCCTCATATTCCAGTGTCAAAGAAACCTGCTGATTTATTTAGATCTTCCACATTCTCATAGTTTTTGGCATGTTACTAGTGTGCCAAGACCATTATGTTTTGTATATGTAAATTTGAGACGAGCTTAATAAGAAATATAATTCCAAATGCCATAATGCATAATGCCAAATGAATAAATAAATTAATTAAATAAATAAATAAATCCATCTATTATTTTTACCCACTTGTTCCTTTTTGTGTCACAAGGGTCACTGATAAATAATAATTAATGATTACTTCTCATTTATCTAAAACAAAATGCTATTTGGACAGAATTTATTTTGGTTTATATGCACAAGAATATGAAGTTGAACTTTTTGTTAAATATCCTGATGCATGCTCAATAATCCAGGTAGAAAAATCTAAAAGAAAAATAAGTCTGGTCCTCTGGACATTCAAAAAACAAAACAAAGCAAAACAAAAAAAATGTAGAAACGTTTCATCTTTCAACCAAAAGACTTCTTCAGTCTGAGGTGCTGTATTCAGCTCATAGCTATTTATATAAGACTGAGCTGAATAAGCTCCTCAGACTGAAGAAGTCTTTCAAATGAAAGAAGAATCATTTCTACATTTTTGTTTTTGTTTGTTTGTTTTGTTTTTTGAACGTCCAGAGGACAAGACTTAACTTTTTTAGACTTTTCTACCTGGATTATTGAGCATGCATCAAGATATCTATATTTAAAATTCTATATTTTGCTTCATCATATTTGCACTCATTGTGGTTTTGTTTCTTGTATACAGATTATTTTTTTCTTGCATACAGATTATTTTTAGTTTTGAATTAAAGTTTAGCTTTGATTTAAAGCTTTAATTTAAAGTGTAATGCTTGTTTTGTGATTTTTACATCTGTGGGTTAGAATAATGTTGAACCAAAGGCTGTGTCTCTTCTTTAAACATGTTTGAGGGAAATATTCCTGAGAGATCCAATAATTGTCTTTTTTATGATTTTTCAGTTGAATTAACTTTAATTAACATATTATTTAATAAAGTCAAAGGGAAATCAGGATTTCACGATAAAACGGGCACCGTTTATTTATTTTTAATCTTCACTGATAAAAAAATAACTTATTTTTTATACATAAAATGTTTTTTATAAAAAAACATTTCCACCATCTATCCCTCCGTCCCTCCATTCCGGTCCTCTGCCTGCCAGGGCTCGAATCCGGCCTTTGTGAGCAGGCGAGGCCGGGGCTCGGAGTCCGGCCTCGCGGGCTTCAACAGCTCAGCAGCTCGTATGATCCTCCGCAGTGAAACCACTAGCTCGAATATTATAGTCGGTCACCAAACACAAAATACACCTGGACTTCAGAATTAAACACGGTGTTTGTCATTATTGTTTTTAAAATCTTAAAAATAGATCCAGCCGCTGCTCCACATCCAGAGAAATTGCAAATGGCGGATCAGTGAAAAGTTCCTGAGATCCAGTGACTTCTCCCCCTGATCAATCAGAGTCCTGCATTCACGTTTCGGTCTGGACTCAGCTCGACTGAGCTCGCTTGGTCCCACCAGCGAAGCAGGGACGAAAAGAGGTCCTGAATCAGCCTCAAATCTGCTAAAAATACTAGCTAAAGTACTAGTGCAAAAGGGTTCTTTCTGTGGTGGGCTGCCCAGAATTGGGGCTTATTAGAGGCGGTGCAAATGGGGCATAAGAGGGGGACAGTTGAACCCAGAGGCCTCCACCCCTGTTTAACGATGGACAATTTCTTTTCACAAAGATGGCCTCCTTTACTCCTCTCTCAAATCATTGTTCCTCTCTATCCAGGATGTGAACTTCACATTTGATTTGAAAGTATTAGGTTATTTCTTAGCAGGACAAGCAAATAATATACATGTGCTGGTCATAAAATTAGAATACCATGAAAAAGTTGATTTATTTCAGTAATTCCATTCAAAAAGTGAAATTTATATAGTATATTCATTCATTACACACAGACTGATATATTTCAGATGTTTATTTATTTTAATGTTGATAATTGTAACCGACAACTAATGAAAACCCCAATTTCAGTGTCTCAGAAAATTAGAATATTGTGAAAAGGTTAAATATTGAAGACACCTAGTGCCAGTATAATTCAGCGTTCATTCAGCCACTGCACTCAGCGGACGCACGCGGTCGATGACCCAAACAGGTGAGATCACAAAATAGCTGACATGTCGGAGCAGGGTCCAATGCAGGCAGAAGCAGGGGAAACAGTTTATGCGCTTTGATGGCTCCTCAGATGATAGCTTCGATCGTCTGCCCCCTCAGCCGCGCGCGTTCGCTGACCATTAATAATAGTCGGTGGTATAAGCAGTCAAATCTTAATTAAAAATGTATTTTTTTTTCCATGTTCGGACCTGTAATTACTGTTAAGTTATCGGATTAGGTGGGGTTCGGAGATGATGGCTGCGGGCTGGGGCCGGGTCAGTTCGGATTATTTGGACCCAAGTGCAACTCTAGGCTGCATGCAAACTATTTTCAATTAAACAAGGAAACAAACGAGTCACTGAATATATTATAGAGTTCCATGCTATAGCTGCCGAGAGTCAATGGAACGAAGAAGCATTAACATATGCTTTCTTCCAGGGTCTTAATGGCACTATTAAGGATGAACTAGCAACCCAGGACTACCCTGAGTCCCTCAAGAGCCTGGAGGACCTGGCAACGTGTGTTGACCTGCACCTCTGGGAACGAGACCTAGATAGGGGACACAGAGCAGTGAAGACACCAAGACCCTGGGGTGAGTCAAAAGTTTTCTCAAAAATGACTCGTGGCACTTGTTTCCAATACCCAACAGTTGAAAGAACCCATGCAGCTGGGCAGGCGTTGCCTCACCCCTAAGAAGATGGAGAGAAGAAGGAGACTGCTCCTCTGTTTTTACTGTGGAGCAGGCAACCACACAATCGTCAAGTGTCCTTTAAAATGATCAGACTCAACAGGTAAGAGGAGATGCCTGTTGAGTCAGACCTGTAGCCCCAAGATCTCTTACCCATTCATCGTACCTGCAGAGATCCAAGTACCTGGTAAGATATCTATATCTGCATCAGCCTTCATAGACTCTGGATTAGATACTGAATTTATTGACCATCAATTTACATTATCTGTGGGCATTGAATTACTCCATTCTATCAAATCTCACAAGGTTCTCGCTCTGGACTGTCATTTTCTCCATGACTCTAAACTTGAAACTACACCCGCCACTTTGTTACTAGGGAGTAATCACAAAGAAACTTTGATGTATTGTGATTAACTCTCCGTAGCTCCCGATAATTTTAGGTACCACTTGGTTTTACCAACACATCCCACATATTAACTGGATAGGTAAAGAGATAGTGGTTAGTCGGAGGAATGTCTCACCACATGCCTCTTTGAGGCAATTCTACCTTCTGTCAGCCCTGAGAACATTGAAAAGACCAATAAAGTACCAATTGAGTACCACAACCTCAAGGAGGTGTTTAACAAGATTAAAGTCACATCCCTTTCTCCACATACACCCTATGACTGTGCTATTGATCTCATACCTGGCACCACCCCACCAAGGGGCAGTCTCTATTCTCTGTCCGAACCTGAACACACCACTAAGCAGAATTACGTAAAGGAATCCCTTCAAGCCTGTATCTTCAGACCTTCAGCCTCTCCTGCCAGTGCAGGTTTTGTCTTTGTGGGTAAAAAAAAAAAAGGTTCACTTAGGCCTTGCATTGACTACAGAGCACTTAACAAGATCACTATAAAGAATGAATACCCACTGCCTCTTATGTCCACCGTGTTCGACCTCATCCAAGGTGCTACCATATTCTCTAAGATGGACTTAAGAAACGCTTATCACCTGGTCCGCATAAGGGAGGGGGACAAATGGAAATGGTGTTTAACACCCCCAGTGGACATTATGAATATCTGGTAATGCCTTTTGGCCTCACAAATGTACCAGCAGTTTTTCGGGCTCTTGTTAATGATGTGCTCAGGGATATGATTAACCAATTTGTCTTCGTCTACCAGGATGATATTCTCATATTTTCCAAGTACTCAGCTTCTCGTTGCAAACACGTCAGGTCTGTACTTGTCATATTTTTGCAGAATAACCTGTTTGTAAAGACAGAAAAAATGTGAGTTCCACCAGACCGCCACATCTTTCCTGGGATTTGTTATTTCACCCAACCAGGTTACCATGAACACCTACAAGGTTTCTGCTGTCTTGGATTGGCCCATCCCCAAGGACAGGAAACAATTACAAAGGTTTCTTGGTTTTGTAAATTTCTATAGAAGGTTTATCAAGAACTACAGCTGCATTTCTGGTTCCTTGCATACTTTATTGTCCTCCAGGACTAGGTTTGTTTGGAACAAGTCAGCTGATCTCACTTTTAAGAAGCTTAAAGGCCTATTTTCTACAGACTCTAATCTCCACACACCTGACCCCAACAGGCCCTTCATTGTTGAGGTTGATGCCTTTAGCACAGGCATTGGAGTAGTCCTCAGCCAGCGTAGCAGGGAAGGGAGGGTTCATCCATGTGCATTCTTTTCAAGGAGCCTTTCCCTTGCAGAACGCAATTATGATATGGGCGAACGTAAGCTGCTGGCTGTCAAACTGGCCCTCGAGGAGTGGAAACGCTGGGTCGAGGGTGCCAAGGAACCATTTCAAGTGTGGACTGACCATAAGAACCTTGAGTATCTCAGGACTGCCAATCACTTGAACCCTCATCAAGCCTGGTGGGCCCTGTTCTTTTACCATTTTGATTTCCAGTTGTCTTATAGACCAGGAACCAAGAACACCAAACCTGATGCCTTGTCTCACATCATGGAGGAGAACAGTACCCCCCAAACCAGGACTGAGGTCAATTTCATCCTGCTGGACCACGTGCACCTGTCCATTATTCAGTTGGAGTTCGACCTCCGGCAGGCCAACCAGACCCAACCTCCTCCACCCAAGTGCCCCAGGAACCGGGTGTTCATTCCCACCAATAAGATCAAGTAGGTACTAGAACTCTGTCATAACTCTCTCATGTTTTGCCATCCTGGGGCTAATAAAACACAGTGTGGTCAGAGCTCAGTTCTGGTGGAAGAACTTAGCCAAAGATGTAAACAATACGTCACTTCTTGTCCCTCATGTAATCAGGCTAAATCCTCTTGTCTTCCCCCTGCTGGGTTGCTTCACCCCTTGCCTGTTCCATCTTGCCCCTATCAGGATTGTATTTAACGGTGACCTCAAAAGTAAGCAGACTGAGAAAGAATGACGGAGTCAAGTTCAAAAGGTAAGTGATCTTTATTTATAGGTGCAGTGCCAAGTATATACAGGGCTGGAAGAGAAGAGAGACAAGGTGAGTATCTTTTATATCCTCAGACAATCCTTGATGAGAATGTTATGATGAAGAATAATTTCTTACTGTTTTTGTGTTTGTAGGTTCACCCCGAGAAGGAGTAGAAGGTGTAGTGAGTTGTGATGATAGCTATGGAAGAAAGTGAGTGACAGAGAAAAATCCAGGAATCCCACAGGATCTCCCCCCAAGAATCGTCTCTCGGCGATTTGAGTCTTTTTTTGGGGTGAGCCCTAATAAAGGAAGAAATGAGACCGGGGTCCAAGATCTGAGATCTAGGAACCCAGGAATGTTCCTCGGAGCTGTAGCCCTCCCAATCCACCAAATACTGCACCCACAGCCTTGGCGTCTTACATCCAGAAGGTGTTGGACCATAAAGGCAGGTGCATTGTCAATAAGACCGGGGGGGGGGGGGGGGGGGGGGGGGGGGGGGGTTGGCCAGAGGGCATAGAGGACTGGTGGTCACTGGCTATATGTGGGACACATGGAAAGTTGGGTGTATCCTCATGGAGGGTGTGAGTTGGAGACGCACCACTGATCGGTTGATCACCTCGACTACAGGAAACAGCTCGACGAATCTGGGTGGCAGTTTCCTAGGAGTTTCCTTTAAAGTGATGTTCTTGGTAGAGAGCCAAACCTTTTGGTCGACTACACTCTATAGCCTTAGTTTGTTGTTTGCCAGCAAAGCATTTGTTCTGCTCGATGGTTCTGGATAGAGCCTGTTTGGTCTGGTGCCACACTCTGTGATAGCGTCTGATGTGTTGTGGACAGAGAGGACACCCACATCAAGCTCTTGTGAGAGAAACAGGGGAGGAGTGCCCAATGGAGGCCTTGAAGGGGGATCTTTCAGTGGCTGCTGAGACTTGGGAGTTAGGGGAGTACTTGATCCATGGCAGGTGTTGACTGCAGGTAGATGGGTTGTTGTTAATGAAACACTTTAAAGCAGTCTCCAGCTCCTGGTTTCTACATTCTGTCTGATCATTAGATTGAGGATGGTAACCAGATGTGAGGCTGGTTGATGCTTCCAAGACTCGACAAAATCCCTTCCATACCTGGGAGATGAACTGTGGACCCCTGTCCGACACAGTCTCTTGAGGGATACAGTGTAGGCAGAAGACATGTTTTGTGACAAGCTGAGCTGTTTCTAGGGCAGAGGGTAGTTTAGCCAACGGGACAAAATGAGCAGATTTTGAAAAGCAGTCTACAATGGTACAGATGACAGAGTTACAGTCTGATGTTGGAAGACCAGTGACAAAGTCCAAGGTGATGTGTGACCAGGGCTGGCTGGGGGTGGGAAGAGGAAGCAGTAACACAGCTGATTGCTGTGTTTGCTCCGAGCACATGTAGGGCAGTCAGTCTTTAACATCTTTATTTAGGTTAGGCCACCAGAAGTTTGCCTTAATAAAATGTAGCATGCACCTAAAGCCATCCATTCAAGTACTTTACCGACCATGGCCGAAGAAACAAACAACCTCCAAGTGGGGCCGGTACCGAGGTCTGGTTCAGTTAGGTGTGCCTCTTGTCCTTCTTGATGGGCCACGCCATCACTCCCAACTTGCAAAAGGATGAGATAATTCCTTCCAGGGAATCAGGCTCTTCATCTTTGGAGAATTGTCAAGAGAGGGCATTGGACTTGACATTGTGGGAAACTGGAATGTAGGGGATAGAAAAGTTAAACCTAGCAAAGAACAGGGACCATCTGGCTTGTCTAGCTTTTAGCCTTTTGACTCCCTGGAGGTAAGCTAGGTTTTTGTGGTCAGTCCAAATTATAAAAGGGAGTTCAGCTTCCTCCAACCAATGTCTCCATTACTCTAATGCTATTTTAATAGCTAGTAGTTCCCAGTCACCAATGTCATAGTTGCTCTCAGCAGTGGACAGCCAACGTGAAAAGAAAGTGCATGGGTGGATTTTACCATCATCGGTTGCCTTTTGGGATAGAAGAGCCCCCACACCTGAGTCAGAAGTGTCGACTTCCATAATAAACTGCTTGTTGACGTCAGGGTGCGATAAGATGGGAGCTGTAGCAAAAAGATGTTTTAGTTGGGAAAAAGCTTTTTATGCTTCAGGAGTCCAAATTAACTTTCTGAGTATAGATGTTAGCTGTGTGAGAGGAGTGGCCATTTTGCCGTAATTTCTAATGAAGCAACGATAGAAATTTGCAAACCCTAGAAAACTTAGTTGTTTCCGGTTGGTGGATACTGGCCAGTCAACAACAGCTTTAGTCTTTTCGGGGCCAGATCAAACCTGTCCAATCTCTAAGATGAAGCCCAGAAAAGTGACAGTGGATGCATGAAATTCACATTTTTCTGCTTTTACAAAGAGCTGGTTTTCTAAAATCTTTGAAGAACAGTTCTAACATCTTGTACATGTTGTTCCTTGGTCTTACAGTAGATGAGTATGTCATCTACGTAAACAAATACAAATACATTGCGAAAGTCTCTAAGGACATAATTTACAAGAGCTTGGAACACCGCAAGGGCATTGGTTAGGCCAAATGGCAAGACGAGATACTTAAAATGACCCAACAGGGTCTTAAAACTGTCTTCCACTTATTGCCCTCACGAATCCTAATGAGATTATATGCATTACGAAGAGCTAATTTTGTGAATGGTGGCTTCCTGGACCTGTTCGTAAACTGAGTCGATCAGAGGGAGAGGATATTTATTCTTGATAGTAATTTGCTTTAGCCCTCTGTAATCGATACATCGTCTTAAAAGATTTATCTTTCTTGTCTACAAAGAAGAATCCTGCCCCTACTGGTGAAGTAGAGGAGCGAATTATGCATGATTGGAGGGATTTGTCTATATAATTCTGTATTGAAGTCTTCTCAGGACCAGATAGGTTGTAGAGTCTACTTGTGGGTAGATGAGTTCCAGGAAGTATCATAAGGATTGTGAGGGGGTAAGGATAATGCTCTTTGTTTGCTAAAGACTGGCACCATCATAATGTAAAGAGTGGGCACAGTTGAGAAATCAATCTCTTCATCTTTGGGTCTGGGGACAGAACCTTGAGAGATAGTGGAGCGGAGGCAAGTTGAGGAACACTTCTCTCCCCATCTTTCGACCCTATTTTCAGCCCAGTTAATTTGGGGGTTGTGTAACCTTAGCCATGGATGGCCCAAAATGAGTTGAGGATAGGAGGAATCAAAAACAAAAAACTCACCACATTCCTGGTGCTTTCTGGAAACAACAAACAGCATCTTTAATGTTTTTAATGAGATAGAAGACATGTTCTGTCCGGTCAGGGGAAACACGGTGATGACTGGTGTCAGGCTGACCATTGGGATTTGTAGTTCCTTCAATCAATCGGGAATCAATCGGGGCCTGTATAGGGAAGTTGACAGTATTAATGCACAGTATCACCGGCAGACTTAGATTTTTTTCCAGGAGTTAACACTGTCGTGCCCACCAGTATCTCCTGGATTAATGATGGGCTCTGTCTTTTACCCGTAGGTGACAGGCAGTGATTACATGACCTATTTTTCCACAGGAAATACAGGCTTTGACGTTGAGGCGGTCCTGTTGTTCCTTGGGGGAGAGCAGAGTCCTTCCGATTTGCTCAGGTTCGGAAGTTGAGTCAGCTGGAACGTGAGTTGTACTTCCAGGTAGCGAGCGTCCGTGGGAGTAGCAGTTCTCCTCCAACAACCCTTCACAAACTCTATTATCAATCTTTATTGCCAGGGAGATTACCCCATCCAAATTCGGGGGAAAATCTCTGGTAACTAGTTGATCCTTAATGTGTTTATTTAAGGTGTTAATGAAAGCACTACGTAGTGTGGTCTCACCCCATTCGAATTTCTCCATGATGATGTGGAAGTGAATGGCGAATTTGGCCACATCTTTTTTCCTTGGCAAATCTTAAAAAGTTTTGAGCCGCCTCCTCCTGTTGCAGGGGGTATTCGAAAACTCGAAGGAAGTCTCTCAGAAAGATGGAAAACACCAAGGTTTCAATAGGACGTCTGCGAAGGTAAGCATAAGCCCACTGGAGCGCTTCTTCTTTCAGAGCACTGACAATATAAGTTATGCGAGCAGAGTCTGTAGAATAGGTGGCTGGGGCTTGATTAAATGTCAGATTACACTGTAAAATAAAAACCTCCACATTTGTGTGTGTTACCTTCAAACATCTCTGAAGGTCTTACGTCTGGTTCCTTGGGAGGCAGAGTAATGGTCTGGACCATGGGTCCTGCAGGAGCAGTTTGAGTTTTTGAGGAGGATTGGACTGCCATCTTTTTTTGGAGTGCCACCTGGGTGTTTTGCTGCTGGGTTAGGATTTTCTGTAAAGTCACAGAATATTGGTCAGTTTTTTCTTTAAATCTTGGCTGAGACTGAACCTCCTCAGTACTGCTTGGGGGGTATGTTTGGTCGGGACATTCATCATGATTGTATTTAGTGACAACCCCCAAAGTAAGCAGACTGAGAATAAAAAACAGAGTCAAGTTAAAAAAGGAAGTGATCTTTATTTACAGGTGCAGTGCCATGTATATACAGGGCTGGAAGAGAAGAGAGGCAAGGTGAGTATCTTTTATATCCTCAGACATTCCTTGATGAGAATGTTATGATGAAGAATAATTTCTTACTGTTTTTGTGTTTGTAGGTTTGTCCTGAGAAGGAGTGGAAGGATCCTGGGTTTTGAGGTGATCCAGTGAAAAGGTGAGTATTAGTTGGAGAGAGGAGCAGGTTGACCCAAAATGGTTTGTTTGTTGGCTGCCGTTTGAGAAACCATTGGTCCACAGGAGAATGCTGATGAAGATTCTCAGTCATCCAGGACACAATAAATTCAAAAAAGCGAGGAGCAAAATGTCTTCTGTTACAAATGAAGTTCAGTTGTTTTTATATTGAATGTTTTTTAATCGACAGGAGAATCCTTGTGAAGAGATGAGGTCCGTGGAAGGAGTTGAAAGAGCAGGACGTGGAAGCCCCTGGAGAATCACAAGTGGTAAGGACCGACTGTAATCAAAAGGTTAGTTGGCTGAACATGACATACTGTAAGGTAGGTGATGTCCCAGTGCTGAAGAGAGGTCTGGCAGGAGTTTATATGCAGCTCCTAATCAGGTATCCTCAGGTAGCAGTAGGTGTAGTGAGTTGTGATGATTACTAGTAGTAATGTAGTATGAGTACTATAGTATCATGGCCAAGGAGGTTTTTAGAGTACACGACCTCCCCATAGACATTGTTTCAGATCGTGGGCCCTAGTTTATTTCTAAATTCTGGAAGGAGTTTTGCAGCCTCCTTGGTATCTCCATCAGTCTCTCCTCAGGGTTCCAACCACAGTCCAATGGCCAATCTGAGAGGGTCAACTATGAGGTGGAAACTAAACTTCGCCTGCTTTGTGAGGGAGATCCCAGCAAGTGGTCGGCCAATCTCTCCTGGGTCAAACATGCCATCAACACCCTGCCCTCAACATCTTCAGGTCCATCCCCATTCTATGTAGTTTTTGGTTTTCAACCCCCTCTGTTTCCCGTCCAGGGCAGAGAGGCTCAAGTACTGTCAGTTCACCTAGCTGCCATGAGGTGCCAGCGCACCTGGAGGAGAGCCAGAAAAGCTCTCCTAAAATCCTCTGCTACCTACATCAGCTGGGCCAACAGATGATGTTCCACGCAGCCAGCTTATCAGGTGGGCCACAAGGTCTGGCTCTCCACCAAGGATATCCCCCTGATGTTCAAATCTCGTAAGTTGGTCCCCGAGTTCATTGGACCATTTCCTATCACTAAGGTTAATAACCCTGTAGCCATCCACCTCCAATTGCCCCGCTCCCTTAAAGTCCACCCTACTTTCCATGTTTCCCACCTTAAACCTTTTCTTCGGCCCCAGTTAAAGCTACTCCATCAAGACAGAAGTTTAGTGATAATCATAGTACCCCTATTCACCTCCCTATCCATGCCAAGTTCAATAACACTTCTGTCTTGATATCCTGATGCATGCTAAATAATCCAGGTAGAAAATCTAAAAAAGTTAAATCTGGTCTTCTAGACATTCAAAAAAACCAAAACAAAAGCAAAAAAAATGTAGATACGTTTCGTCTTTCATCCGAAAGACTTCCTCAGTCTGAGGTGCTGTATTCAGCTCAGTCTCTTAAATAGCACCTTCTCAGAGTGGATCAACCAGTTTGCTGCTGACAACCAAAACCAGCTGATCACATGGTCAAGAAGGACCATCAGCCTAACAATGGATCATTAGCACCCTGATGACTGTTTACTATTCACAGAGGGATGAGTGAAACTATCAATAACAGCAGTGTAATAGGGGGACAGTTGAACACAGAGGCCTCCACCCCTGTATAATGATGGACGATTTCTTTTCACAAAGATGGCCTCCTTTACTCCTCTCTCAAACCATCGTTCCTCTCTGTCCAGGATGTGAACATCTTCATCCTTGAAAGAGTGACCGCTGGCCTGGAGATGAGTGTAGACCGCAGAGTCCTGGCCTGATGATGTTGATCTTCTGTGCTGGGCCATCCTTTTGGCCAGTGGCTGTTTGGTTTCCCCGATGTAAGACTGATCACAGCCCTCCTGACACTGAACAGCATACACAATATTACTCTGTTTGTGCCAGGCGACTGGATCTTGGGGATGAACCAGTCTTTGCCGTAATGTATTTTGGGGTTTAAAAGCCACTGGGATGTTATGTTTAGAAAATAAACGTCTCCGTTTCTCTGATACTCCCTCAACATACAGAATGACCACTGGTCTGCGTCTGGGTTCCTCCTTTTCACCTGATGGCTGACTGGAGTCCTTTTTGGGTTTCTTCTCTGCTTTCAGGAAGGTCCAGTTAGGATATCCACATTGCTCTAGAGCCTGTCTTGTGTGAGATTTCTCCTTCTGCCTGGCTCCTGATTTAGTGGGGACGCTGTCTGCTCTCTGGTACAGAGTCCTGATGACTCCTAACTTGTGTTCCAAAGGGTGATGGGAGTCAAACTGCAAATACTGGTCTGTGTGGGTGGGTTTGCGGTAAATGTCCTCTATCAGAGACTGAGACCTCACAGTCCAAGAAAGCCAACCTGCCAGTTTTTACATCTTCTCATGTGAACTTGTATTTATCCAGAGTTGAAGTGGTCAGTAAAATGTTGGACTTCCTGAGATTTAATTTTAACCCAGGTGTCGTCACCATACCTGAACCAATGACTTGGTGGTGTCCCTGAAAAGGATGTCAAGGCTCTCTTTTCTACGTCCTCCATGTACAGGTTGGCAACAATAGGAGAAACTGGTGAATAGTAAAAAGCCATCAGTGTGCTAATGATCCATTGTTAGGCTGATGGTCCTTCTTGACCATGTGAGCAGCTGGTATTGGTTGTCAGCAGCAAACTGGTTGATCCACTCTGAGAAGGTGCTATTTAAAAGACTGAGCTGAATACAGCACCTCAGAATGAGGAAGTCTTTTGGATGAAAGATGAAATGTATCTACATTTTTTTGCTTTGTTTTGTTTTTTTTGAACGTCCAGAGGACCAGATTGAACTTTTCTAGACTTCTGTCTTGACAGATCGGACCCAGGCCTGGACCCTGACCTACACCAGGAGTTTTTTTTCCGAATAAATATTTTAAACCATTTCGAAGTTGGGTGTTGATGTGCTGATCCAAACTGGTTCTTGTCACTCACTCCGTTCATTGCACTTTACACAGAGTTGTGGTGTCACCCAAAGTTAAATATTTTCTGAGAACAAACCAGACTAAACATGTTAAAACATATTAATATTTTCTAATATAATCCATGTTGTTCTTATTTAAATGTGCCATAATAAAAATAAAAATGTGCAGGAATCATCAGACATTATTCAAGTCAACAGCAACTTTAGAGAAACAGTTCAGGGTGGTTATGAAAGATGACCTCAGCTGAGGTCATGGTCAGAAGAGTGCTTATTCCTGTTACATAATCCTCTGCTTGGGAGTCAAGGCCAGTCTAGATGGCCACTGAATCACAACAAACTAAATCTGAGTCTATTGAAAAAAGAGACTGAAAGGGAGAAAAAAAAACCAGCACAAGTCATATGAACTTTGGACCAGGATGTGGAAAAATTGGTGAAGACGAAATTCTGAAAGCTTTCAAAAGTATGAAGAACACATCAAAACGGTTTACAAGAGAGACATGAGATACTTTGGAAACACTGGCAAAAACACAAAATAAACAAGAGGCAGACTAGTTTGTTGATTTTCTCCTTGGGAGTGACAAGGATGGAAAATATTAGGAATGAGTTCATCAGAGGTACAGCACAAGTTGAACAACTGGTAGATAAAGCTACTCTAGAAAAGGTCAGACTGCGATGGTTTGGACATGTCCAGAGGAGGAACAGTGGGCATATTGGTAGAGATGTTAAAAATGCAGCTGCCAGGAAAAAATACAAAGAGGAAGGTCAAATATATACATATATGGAGATATATGCATGGATGTAGGAAAAGAGGACATGGAGATACTTAGTGAAGAAAAAAGATACACAGGACAGAGTAGGAGGAAGGGAGGATGACTTGCTGTGGTAACCACTGAAGGTGGGAACAAAAGATGTGGTTTCTTTATGTTGGTAACCAAAGTGACAGAATATGTCCCTTCTCATAGAAACAGCATAATCCTTCTAAAACCAATCTACTTAGATTTTTTTTTTCTCTCTGTACCTTCGACCTTCGATAACCTCTGTCCTTACACTTTCCTCACCAGTCGAACTCTTCTTCTACCTGCACTTTGTCTCGCTTTTCTGAATTCATGCTCCCTCTCCTCAATTCAACTTTTTGCTTCACTTTATCCTCCCTTTTCCTCACTCTTTCTGCTGCTGAGATGTGGTTACCATGACAACAATAGCCTACTTTGCTATAGTGGTACTCAAGCTAAATGGACTGAATTGAAGGAGTGTGTGACACCTGTGTCTCTCTGTGTGTGTTTGTGTATGTGTGTATGTGTGACTATTTAAATGTGCATAAATGCTTTTCTTACTACAGACAAGCTGGTGCTCTATGGAATAGTTGCATTATGCTGCTATGACTGTTTGCCAGCTTAGACAATAAAATAACATGGAAGGCTTATGATTCTTTCAGATCCATGTTGAAAAAACTACTGCACATTTTTTTTTCAACTTTATATTTTTGACCCCTTCTCCCTTTGGCTCCCCTTCCTTTTGTCTGTTTGGTATACTAACATTAACTGCAGCTTTGTATATAAAAACCATGTTCCTGTTGCTGAGAGGTACCTATAGCAATGGCCTTTTTTTCTCTCTGAGGTGACGTGATGATGATGTGTTCCAGAATGTATAGAATATGCTGTATGTGCCACCTTCACTTTCATTAATTAGATATTCTCTTCTGCCTCCACTCATTTTAACTTGAACTAAGACTGAACCTGAAAAATGACATGGTATTGGTCTCACATGGTTGTTAAAAATGTGAATACTTCCCAGACTTTTCGATTTAGCAAACACATCCTGCTGAACCAAGCCTATACTGTAGATTTACATTGTAATAATTCTTGTTTTTGACTAAACCATCCATCCATCTGAATGTTTGGCCTCCCATACAATCATTTGTCAATCTGTCCATCCATCCATTCATTATTGATGGTGAAGAGTCAACTGTGGATTTTAGAAGTGAAGGCTGATGAATTTGTTAAAAATTCAACAAATCTGGACAGATGTTTAGTCTGCGGCTTTAACCAATATTGGTGTAAATATTTTGGCTACTCTATGGCCCGTGGCATTCTGCTGACATCAAAGTTCATTAAAGAAGGGAAAGGCAATGGCAACTTTTTGAACAACATTCATTCCTCTGCACCACATCCAATGATTAACAATCACATCAGGGTGAAACATCGGTGTGGTTGGTAGAGCTACCACCTCTCAGCGAGAAGGTCTATGGATTGAATACTGGCTGGGGGTTGTTCTGGGTGGAGTTTGCATGTTCTCTCTGTGCATGCGTGAGAAAATAGTTGCAAATCAATAGCGTAAACATTTGAACAGAAATAATCTGTTTGAGGAGTTTCAGTCAGGGTTTAGAACTCATCATACCACAGAAATAGTACTGGTGAAAGTTACTAATGATATTCTCACAACCTCAGACAATGGACATGTGTCTACACTGGTCCTGTTAGACCTCAGTGTTGCATCTGATACAGTTGATCACAATATTTTACTAGAGAGACTTGAATATGATATTGGGATTACAGGAACAACTCTAAAATGGTTTAAATCATTTTATTTGATAGATTCCAGTTTGTAAATGTAAATAATTAATCTTCATTCGCCAAAGTTAGTCATGGAGTTCCTCAAGGTTCAGTGCTCGGACCAGTACTCTTTACTTTATATATGCTTCCATTAGGTAAAGTTATTAAACAGCATGGGATACATTTTCCCTGTTATGCTGATGATACTCATTTATATTTATTCATGAAACATAATGAATCCAATGAGTTACTTAAGTTACAGTCATGCTTTTAAGACATAAAAGCATGGATAACCCTTTATTTTCTGCTTTTAAACTCAGACAAGACAGATTTTGTTTTTTGGACATGAGTATCTTAGGAAAACAATTTGCAGTTTTTCACTTCCTGTGGATGGCATCAATCTAGCCTCTAGATCTAAAGGTAAAAACCGTAGTGTTATTTTGATCAGGATGTCTTTTAACCCACACATTAAAAAAGTTTCCAGGACCGCTTTCATGATATCTGTAAGATCTTGTCCAAAAATAATGTAGAAAAACTGGTCCATGTATTCTTCTAGTCTAAGCTGGACTATTGCAATTGTTTACTATATGGGTGTCCAAAAAATCTTTAAAATTCTTCAGTTGTGTAACGATGCACACTTTATACATACACTAAATACTCTTTTCACTGCTTGGTTTCTAGTTTTCTCTATGTTTATTTGGTTTCTGTCAGCTCTGCTTCCTATCTGCAGCTTTCTGTCTGTCACACCTCCTCTCACTGCAGCTCGTTAGTGTTCATGGGAAACTCTGGTGCTTAAAAGCTTCTCTCCCTCACAGTCTGGTGCCAGAATATCAAAAACCTTTGGTGAGTAGTCTTCCAGCGTTTCTCTCTTGTATCCTGATCCTGTTCACAGTCTCCTGCCTGCCCCTCGACCTCTGATTTTTGTCTTGCCCTTTTGTACTTCTGCTCATCTGCCTTTTTGCTGCCTTTACCTGCTTGTTTTTGGACTCCGAGTTTTGCCTTGCTCTTTGGTACAGTCGCCTTTATCAGATCCTGTTGCCGACCTTGTTTCTGCCCACGACCCTGCCTCTGGATCGCCCACCCAAGACCACCGACGTACACCACCCCTCGGTGACGTTTCCGCGCTGTTCAGCGTTCTGCCTCCGGCCCATTGAGCCTTACAAGACCCAGCTCCAGCTCCTTGACTACCAACACCAGCCGAGAGTGGCAGCTCTTTCTTTATTAATAAAACCTGTTAAACCGCTCTGGATTCTTGTGGTTCTGATCTAACCTCCTTCATTACAAGTTGATCCAAATTGCTGCTGCCACAGCTTAAATGAGAGTTGGTGGGAGAGGGCATATCTCTCCAGTTTTAGCTTCTCTCCTTTGGCTCCCTGTCAAATTCAGAATATAATTCAAAAAAATTCTTCTTACCTACAAAGCTCTCAACAACTTAGCTCCATCATATATTACATACACAGTATATATTACATTAACTTATTGTTCCATATTTTCCTAACAGAACATTTTGCTCTCAGACTGCAGATTAACTTGTGGTTCCTAGAGTTTCCAATAGCAGAATAAGAGGAATATCTTCCAGTTATCAGGCTCCTCTCTTGTGGAACCAACTTCCAGTTTCTGTTCGTGAGTCTGACACATTGTCCAGTTTTAAGACTGGGCTGAAGACATTCCTTTTTGATAAATCCTATAGTTGGTATCAGTTTTGGTTTCCTGAGCCTTAGTTATGCTGCTATAGGCGTATACTGCTGGAGGACATATTGACCACATTTCCTAAATAAGCTGCTGTCTTTACTTACTATACTCAGCCTGTTTTTGTATTTGTAATTATTTATATCTTTAACATGTTTTGTCTTTTTTCCAATAGAAAGTATATCTGCACCTGCCATTTTGTGTTTGTTTGTCTCTCCTTCCTATCCTCTCAAACCCAGTTGGACAAATCAGATGGTCGCTCATCCTGAGCCTGGTTCTGCTGGAGGTTTATTCCTGTTAAAAGGGAGTTTTGCCTTTCCACTGCTGCCTTTGTTCTTGCTCAGGATGAGAGACTGTGATGAAGTGAAGATTCAGCACAATCTGCTGCTTCCTTAGATACACATTTTTTTACGATGTGAATGTGAGGTAGGTTATAGGAAGTTGGCCAGTGTATGTGGATTTTTTTTTTTTTTTTGTACAGTGTCCTGAGATAACTTCTGTTGTATCTTATATAAATACACTGAATTATGATTTTTTATAATGTAAGTAGCCAGCGTAGCAAATCTGCTTCCTGAATAAAACACTCAACACAAATCATATAATTCAAAATCAGATCTAACTTTTCTTTCAGCAGCCTTATTTTATTCTGGATTTTTTTCATTTATTTTATATTTTGGTCCTAATTCATTGTGCAGCATTGAAATAAAACATGCTAGTTTTACACTAAAATGTGGAACTAGATTGACTGTAGTCTGCTATGATTTTAGATGCCGATTTGTCACTCGAACAAAATTTGCTAGACTAAAATTGTAAGAAGAGAATTAACAGAGATCAAGGGGATTTTGGTCAAATACCTGAGGAAACCCAGCCTTCTTTGAAGCTCTGCAGCTCACATAGATTTCAGCAGAGAAGCATAATTCAGAGTTTTAATGGAGCACAGGAAGTTTGTCTTTAGATTAGATTAAACTTTATTGTTCTTGAGCCTGTTATCCCGTTTTAGCCTCCCTGCACTGGCTGCCCATAAATTTCAGGATTCATTTTGAAATTATTTTATTTGCTTTTAAAGCTCTAAATGGACTCGCACCTCTCTATCTGTCCTAGATGATACATCCATATACACCCTCTCGATCCCTAAGGTCATGTGATCAGCTGCTCCTGAGTGTGTCAAAGACAAAGCATAAGCTCAGAGGAGACCGTGCTTTTGCTGTGGCAGCTCCTAAACTGTGGAACGACCTTCCCCTTAACATCAGACAGGCCTCTTCCCTGTCTGTTTTTACATCCCTTCTTAAAACCCATCTCTTCTCCCTGGCCTTTGAAACCATATGGGTATAGAGCCAATGAAACGTAGTTAGCATCTAGCCAGATGTTCAAATACAGTATTTGAAGCTCCGCAGCTCACATGAATTTCACAAGAGAGGCATCGTTTAGACGGGGCATTTTAACAGGGCATGAAAAATGTCAATTTTTGAATTGGGTTTCTTGAACTACCCCTTTGTTGCTCTGTTATCCTGGGATTACATCTAATTGTGTAGGAATCAGATGTAATGGTTACCATATGCAGCAACCATTGCACAATATACATCAAACTTGGGAAGTATAAACTCATTTTTCAAATCTTATTATTCCTACCAATAATTTACAGATAAGTGCATGGAATGAATATGGAGAATAATGCTTTCAAATGTGAACATTATATACAATAGAGGCCAGTAGAGTTATTATTTACAGTATAAACAATGGACAAGAATATGCATATATACTGTATATTTATAGATGTATATGTAACCGGTCCAACCTCTCGTTGTACTGCTTAGGATGGAAGGATTAGGCCGTGACATGGTTCATTTTGGGCATGGTTGGTCTCCCCCAGTGGTGGCTGGTGGATTTTTGTTCAGGGGGGCTATAACTCCAAAATAGACAAGCGCACACATGCATGCGTGCACACGTGAATGTGCGCACACACACACATGCACACACATATATACAGGTCCTTCTCAAAAAATTAGCATATTGTGATAAAAGTCAACAGGAACAGGAAACCAACCCACACAGACCAGTATCTTCTGTTTGACTCCCACCATCATGACAAGCAAGATGGCCGCGCTCAGAGCAGTTGCAGCTTCACAGGCTCCCGGTACCATCCCAGTTTTTAGAAGTTTTGATATCGACTCTGTGCCTGACTCTGCGCGATTTATGCGTGTGAACTATAGCCGAACCGAACTGATGAGAATAGGAGCGGATTTGCCACGAAATATAGCAGAAATCAGCAACAAACTCAAAGCTACACTCGGCAGAATGCAGATCTTAAAGTCATCTACCTGGAAGCTGCAGCAGAGGCGTTCCAGCGGGCAGAAGAGGAAGCGCTGCTCCCGGCTTAAGAGGAGAGGATGCCGGGCGGGGGTTATGGTGAGGCTACGAGCTAACGCTAAAGCCGGTAAACTCCCCATGCCGTCTCTCTTTCTGTCGAATGTCCGCTCGTTGGACAACAAGGTGGATTTACTTCGTCTGAGAGCGGGCGCCTCAGAAGAGATGAAGAAGTGTGCAGTGCTTTGCCTCACAGAAACGTGGATTACAAGTGAAACGCCGGACTCAGTCTTCCAGCTGGATGACAGACTTTTTTTCGAGCGGACCGCTGCAGCGAGCTAACGGGGAAATCACGGGGGGGCGGAGTATGCATTTACGTGAGTAAAAGTTGGTCCACGAACTGTACTGTTGTAAATAGCTCATGCTCGAAGGCTTTGGAGCAAATAACAGTGAAATGTCGGCCACATTATCTACCCCGAGAGTTCACAGTGACTTTTATCACAGTTGTTTACATTCCTCCGGACGCTAATGCTAATGAATCACTACAGGAGCTACATGATATCATCAGCTCGCTGCAGAACAAACACCCCGAGGCTCTTTACGTTATAGCCAGAGACTTTAACCACGTGAATCTAAAGGACTGTCTCCCAAGCTTTAATCAGCATGTGACGATTCCAACACGTGGAGACCGCACGCTGGACCGTGTTTACACGAACGTAAAAGATGCATACAAAGCCAAACCCCGCCCACACCTAGGACTGTCAGACCACATCTCAATCTTCCTGGCTCCTGCTTACATGCCCCCGCTGAGACGCTCCAGACCGGTACAAAAGAAAGTTAAATGTTGGAGCCAGGACAGTGGCCCCATACTGAGAGATTGTTTTGATCGAACAGACTGGCAGGTTTTCAGAGAAGCTGCTGCTGAAAATGGAGGTTCGCTTGATCTTGACCAATACACATCCTCAGTACTGGGTTACATTAGTACATGTACTGACACAGTCTCCACTATCAGAAATGTTAAAAGCTACCCAAACAGAAAACCTTGGCTGAATGCAGAGGTGCGTACCCTGCTGGAAGCCAGGAACACTGCCTTCAGGTCTGGAAACTCTGAGGAGCTGAGTAGGACAAGAAAAGAGCTGGTTGCTGGTATTAAGAGGGCCAAGGCCACATATGCAAAGAGGATCGAGGGTCAATTCATCTCACAAGACCCTCGGAGCATGTGGAGGGGCATTAAGTGCATAACAGATTATAAAGGAAGGAGTGAACAATGCCCCAAAGACCCATCTCTGCCTGATGCCCTCAACAAGTTCTATGCACGCTTTGAAGACCCAATCAGACCACCCAGCACCAGACTTACCTCGCCACCGGATGAAGAGCATCTCAGCGTGACCTCAGCAGAAGTAAGGAGTACCTTCAGGAGGATTAATCCGCACAAAGCAACTGGCCCAGACAACATCCCTGGAAAAGTGTTGAAGGAATGTGCTGATCAGCTCTGTGAGGTGCTGGCAGACATCTTTAACACCTCACTTACCCTGGAGACAGTTCCCACCTGCCTGAAGACTGCCACCATCATCCCAGTCCCAAAAAGCTCTACAGTGACTGGTCTGAATGACTATCGGCCAGTGGCCCTCACCCCGATAGTCGCTAAATGCTTCGAAAAACTGGTCATGACTCACATCAAAACAACCATCAACATCAACGAGGACCCTCATCAGTACGCATACCGTGAGAACCGATCAACAGAGGATTGTTAGATTTAATATTTTATACCTTTTTATAATTCCTATCAAGCACTCAAATGTCATGTCATATAAAGTGTGTGTGTGTGTCTTTCTTCCAAGGTTGAACTATGTTTATAGAAAATGTTTGCTAATTCTAACTAGTTGACCTTTAAATATAATCTCATAGTAGCTAAAGATAATTTTACAAGTTCACATTTGATAAATTACAAGCAATCAAATCAGGCCAGAGAGCAGACTGATTAACATAAATAAAGCTAGAACAGCTCTTTAATTTAGACTATAGGTTGACTAAGTAAAATCAAATTAAGAGTATAACCATGATCCAAATAAAAACACGAACATAAGTTAGATAATATAATTATTCCTAGAAATAAACAACTATTTCAAATCAGTGTTATCACTAAGGTATAATCACATTAAACAAACAGTGTTAACAGTTTTAAACGCAGACACAGAAACTAAGATGAATCTGCCTTAAAAACAATCACCAGGCCTCCAACAGATATTGAATTAACACCCAGGAGGTAGGTAATAATTAATAGTTATTAATTATTACGTATAAACAATTTAGACACGAATCATTTTATATCCCTAAAGTATAATAGCAAGTTAAACTTTAAACAAAAGCCGATTTCAGTGAACCAAAACTTATCTGAAATATAGACGTAACGTCCTTGAGGGGGCGGGCTAAGTCGTAACCATAGCGACAGAAGCTGAATCAATCAGGAAGCTAGCCTTCTCAAACGGGGATAAAAGGCCGGGAATGACGCACGCGCACCGAGCATTTTCCGGGAGGCACACACGAGGCGGTTTGTTCTTAATGCTCCATTTATATGCATATATCTTATTAATGTAACTGTTTGTCTCTGAATATCTGTAACCCATGTTGTGTCAAATAAATCTTTTATACGAAGGGCGACGCCTCCGCCGTTTTGAACACGACGTGGTATTCTATCCACAACAAAATGGTGACACCCGACGTGCAGCGAGGTGATGCGGCCTACACTGAATTGGATCGAGGTGGCTTGCGGTGCACACAGAGAGAGGAACTGGGCCCATTACTTTCAGGTAAGCTGGTTAACTGTTTGGACCTTAAGGTCCGGAGTTTCTGGCTTTTCGGCTGTAAACTAAATTAAAACTAAATTCAACTTCCTCTGTTCGTGTGCATGCGGCCATCTCCGGAAAATAAAGATGGTTTTATTTAAGATAACTCCCGTTGATTCGTGTTAATTCTGACGAGGTGGGTTACGATATTCAGACGGTTTTAGCGCCGAACGCTTACTTAGACGTTTTTATGTAGTTTTTATGTAGTTTTCACAAGTTTTGTGGACTTGTGCCGGTGGACGGCGCGAGGAGCCTGCCGGAAGTCACGTGGGTGACAACGTTTTCTCTCAAAATTCAGCGGGATTGGCCATCCAAAACTTTAGTCTGACGAGACTTAGGTCCATAGCTTTTCACAAATGCCTACGGGGGCTGAGGGTCGGGACTCCTCTGGCCAGTGTTGACTGCCGCCTAAATTGGACCCCATTATTACTTTAGCTTTGAGAGAAAATGAGTGAAATAGCTTAGAGTGTTTACCAAATTTCATGTGATCAGGGATCACATTAGTTTTAGGACGTTGTAATACTTTGTTTGCGCCGTGTTTTGTAGGTCGTGTGAACGCTTCAAGGGGGACGCGTTGGCAGAGACATAAAAAAAAAAAAAAAAAAGAGAGAGGGGGGAGTGAGCTGTGTGTGGGCGGAAGCTCAGGGTTACTTTTCTCTTTTTTCTGTGTGTCGGAGAAAGTCTGCTTGGAGCCTGTGTGTGGTAAAGCACTCGTGTGGGGGAAGGGAGCGTTTCTTTGTTCCAACCGCACGAGGAGGTGAAGGTTTACGCGTGTTTTGTTTTGTCTTCGTTTCTGCGTCAGAGGTGTCTTGTGTGATCGGTGCTTCCGTATCCTGACCGGAAGGGGGCGCTGCTGTGAGGCAAGGACGGGTCTGGCCGCTGGGTTGTTCCGTACCAGACTTGTGTTTGTTTTATTAAGGCTGCGGCCAGGAGTGAATGACAATAACATATTTGAATGCCTGGGTGTGTGAATGTTGTTATCAGGTGTGGAACTCATAAATGTGGTACGGGTGAAGCCTGTGGAAAATCTATAGGATCATATCAGAGGACAATTGGACAACTTATAGGGAGTATCAAAATGAAAAGGTGGTAATTAGTTTGAGATCGGGGGCCACTTAGCACAAACAAGCGGAAATGAGCTTTATGTACCAAAATTAAGGGGGTAGAGCTTGATTTTTAATGATTTAGGCTGTACAAGTTGGATTAATTTAAAAATATGGCTGATTGGCGTGTCACAGCTAAATGGTATCTGATATGGGAACAGGGATGGCTGAAGATCTTTCAAATATTTGCTGATAGCCGTTGGAGGCCAGACAGAAACGGAGATGGGAGCAGACACAAGGTTAAACGAAACAATTTTCTGTATGATAGGAAGGAGGCAGTGAACTCTGAAACAGAGAATGGTTTGCATCTCAAGGAAAGAGGGGACGTCACGTGTACGAGCTGTAATTAACCAGGAGATGGAGTCAGAGTGAGTCAGCTGGAGAAGGTTGAATCAGCTTGGAGTCAGCTTAGACGGTAGAGGGTTGAGATGTCAAAGCGAACGAGTGGAAGAGAAATATTGTAGAGGTGGTCTTGGTGGTACTGAACAAATTAGATTAACTTTCTTCTTGGAATTGACAATAAACTCAGGTTTTAAACTCAACTGCGAAACAACAGAATAAAATGAGTAATGGACAAAATCCTTGACACTTGTAAAATATAGAATTTTATTCTGGTCAAACAATACCTTACCGGACTCAAATTGAAAAGGTTAAATACGTTAGGAAACTAAACTCAAATTGAAAAAATTAGATTAAATTATACAGCCATAACTAAACTCAAATTGTAAATACTTGGGTTAAATAGATCAATCTTAATTGTACTCGAATTGAAAAACTTCAGTTTAAGTAATCAGTCCACATGAGTTGATCACATATTGGAAATGTTTAGCATTTAGGAGCTGTTTCCTTCTAAGAGCTGCAGGGACTAGGTTATTTATGGGACGACGACAATTCTAGTGGGTAAACGCCATGATTTTAACTTTATTATTTGAGACTTCACACAGGTCCTGGGAGTGCAAAAGGACAACAGAGAGGTGTACATGGTGAGTTTAAGAAGTTGTACTTTGTGAACAAAGGGCATGTACACGTTTTTGTGCAGTGATAATGGACTCTGTGTTGTCTTGAAGGGTATACATAGTCTTAATTGATTTGTATTAAAAGTATCTTGTTTGTGATACAGTGGGAAAGCATAGTTATGAGAAGAGATGATTTGCAGATTGGTTATATAACAATAAGTGATTACATATTAACATGCTGCCTAAATTTACAAGGTCTGGACGATAATGTGGCCCTGGGAGTGGACTTCACTATCAGGTGATGTGTCAACACACATACTCTACAAGATGGAGGACATTGTTTGGAGGGGAATATTTTATGCAGTAGGCGTAAAGAATTGGCTTGTGCAGTGTTTAATGAAAGCTTTCACTCTTGTGTAATTGGGCGGTTAAAACATCTATTGTACAATCCAGGACACCAGAACGACTCCGTTGGGGTAAACGCTGTGGTTCCAGAGTAAAACTTGCTAACTAACGATTACTGTGGATAACAGATGAATGTTGAATCTGGTTTTAATAATTTGATTATTTTTTTCTTCTCTGCAGCTGGAGATGACAGAACTTTGGAGTGGGAAGATGAGTCTGATTAGGCCCACGAAACATAGAAGGTAGCATTTAACTGCATACAGCATCCATCTGAGTTTTGATCAGGACTCTCGAGTGCCGGGGGCCGGATCGGATACAAATGTGTTCAGGTGGGCGCTGACGTTGGGTCTGTGAAACTGACCAATGGGACGGTTCTAATAAGTTGTCAGTCGAGCACAACTGACAAAACAACGAAGAACTTTTCAGCCAAGTAATGTGACTTTTCAAAGATCTAACAGTCCAAGAGCGAACTGAACTAACTGTCCAAAGGGGGTCTGAGATATGAACTGCTGCACAAAGCTGAGCTGGTCTCCAAACAGACGGAGACGAATCTGGGGACATAAAGGCTGAACGAAGAACTGGTGGTCACTCTGCCCAAGGTCACTAACATCAACTGCAGCCGGACGGAGGTGTCAACCCCACATTTGGTCTGTGATGGTCATCTAAGCACTTTGGGGTCGTGATCAAAAACTGTAGCTGGCTTTGATAATAATCACTCACATAGACTCATTTTAAAACAGGTGACACAACAGGACACAGACGTACGGAGGTGGGAGTGCTAGACGATTCGCCTGCTCCAACTGCTCTGAGATGGAAATTGTTTTATTACCTCAAATGCTCCACACCCCTGAACAAAATATTGATTTTAACTTTCCGTTTATACAGGTCAGGAAGTCTCATTCAGGAGAAACCTGAGACCTGATTTGGATGAAGTTCACTAATGTTTTCTAAAATAACACTGGATGATTGTCTTTGCCTTGAAGGGGCTAATTTTGGTGGGTCTGGTTTGATACGAGAGATGAAATTTATTTAATTAACTTTTGGCTAATTTAAAGGAGAGCTTGGGTTGTAGTTGGGTAATTGTTTGCAAAACCGGGGTTGAATAACAGTAGTGGGAAGTTTAAAACTACACCATATTTTTAGTTCTGTAACTAATACTCAATCTGAGTGTTAGTGGATTGCAGACGGTAATGCTTCAGATTTGAAACAATGCCGTTTCAGAATGGGGGGAGGTGTGTAGGCAGCTCTGAGCAGGAAGCAGTTCATAGATCATTACAAATTATACAAAAATAACTTCTTCTGAGGCGATTAAAAGATCATATCATGTAGGGGAATCACATTGACATTGGGAAATGAATAAATCAGAAACCTACATAACGACATTGCACTTGTATATATGTATATCAGTTTAACAGAAGTATCTTTTTCTCTTTGTTGTAATGTGTACAGATTCCAGAAAAGGGGACGCCCCTAGCCTGAGGTGGATTTGAGCAAAGGTTAAAGGGAAATGGGGTGGTTTGATAATTTTAAACACAACTGACTTGACTGGACTGGACTGGACTCTGATAGTTTAATTGGGCTAATAAGAAAAATTTCATGAACAAAGGATTTTAACCATTTTTTCCTCGTTCTCTTTCTCTTTTATTTTTTTCCCCTTTCTCTCTGTTTCTTCCTTGCTATTTCTTCCCTTCTCTAGCACAGACAGGTACCTGGATGGAAGATTATATACTTTTTTCTCTCTCAGTGTTGTATGTCAGTTGGTTAAACTTTTAAGTTTATATTGTATTTTGATTGATGCTGTTGGCGCAAGCGATTTAATGAAGTTTCTTCCACAGGCTCCAGGAAGAGGGGCCGGCGTGGATGATTATTATTATTGTTATTGTATTGTGTATGTTTAATTTTAATTGTAGGTAAACCGGTTGACGACGAAGGCTTGTAAGGGTGACAGATGGGATGAGAGCACACAGGTATACCTGGAGAAGTCCAGTATGTAACACAATTCAGCTTCAAGTGAACAGATGCATGTAAGAATAGCATTCTATTTTAGTTTTACTAATTCTGTTTTAGGATAACATTACAGTTTAATAATACACCTATCAGTAGCAATAATAACCATCAGGGTGTCCAATAATTCAGAAATAGGTTTTATTCACTACAGAAGTAACCACAGTCAGTTTTTCCAGGCCCAGGTCATGGATCCCACAGATAAAATAATCAAAAGGCCATGCAGGGTGTTTTAACAATTCGCAAGCTTTGGTGTCCAGCTTTTCTCATCAGGAGGGAGGAACTCTGACCGAGGAGACAAACTCACATCAGACTGAGTCCTGCTGAAAAGAGGGACAGGACAAGACCCCACCAGGTGGTGGACAGAACATCATATGTCATCGGTCCCCAGAAGGAGAGTGGCACCTGTACGACCCCACCAGGGCACCCCTGCAGACGAGAGGAATCGATCGCTGGACCACATGGAGGATGATCTGAAGACAGCTCCCCACTACACCTGGAGGAGGTGACAGGACCTTCGTGAGAGCTCATTCTTTGCCCCTTTGTTCTGGTTGGAAAAAGGCAGTAGCAAACATCGGAGAAGGAGTCTCCGCTCTGCCTGAAGTCGGTCGGGTGGATCGGGTAAGGACGGAAGATTACCAGCCCTGACCGTGAAGAACAGAAGACGCGTCAAACTGATTTTAGTTTTGTCCCAATACACACACGTCATTTAGAATGTTTAATCAAACTGATACGGTTCTGAGGACTTTACATGAAGATAACTCCGCGGGCCGAATCCCGCCGAGTACCAAAGGACCCTTGTGGACGAACAAGGGCTCCCACCGCAAGCTTAAGAACCGAAGACCTGCTAGATAGAAATGTTTAAATTAAGGGTGTTGGCTTTTCCTGTTTAATATGAGTGTTTTGTCTTACCTTTCAGTCATTCTGAAAAACAACCAGAGAAGGGTCGTGGATTCAATTGGAAACTTAACTATACATTTAACTTGACTATAAACTTAACTTGACTATTAACTTAAATATTCATTAACTTAAATATTCAAATATTTTACTCCATTCAATTGGGCATTTAATCATTCTAAAATACCACGAGGTATTTTAAAGGTGGTTTAAAATAGAGTTTCACTTATTTATCTTTCTCTAGGAGGAGTGTTGCTGCTTTTTTGTATTTTTATAAAGGTTTATGTGTGTGGAACTTTCCACAGGTGTTGGATCAGGGGTCTGGTCCAGGACCCCTGGGGAGTGCAGTAAGTTTGCGTCACATCCATATTGATAAATAAATCCATACAGAGGGTGAACTCCCATGAATATGGGAGTTCAAAAGAGGGAATGTTGGATTTAATATTTTATACCTTTTTATAATTCCTATCAAGCACTCAAAT
>NC_056501.1:44604667-44619123 GCF_014905685.2 Nematolebias whitei | reverse complement strand
AGTTGATGTTTTTCTTAGTTCATATCTTAGATGTTATTACTGTTTTTCTTAGACATTTTATTGTTGGATGTAACTGGGACCCCGTGTACATAATTTCGCTCCACCACATGTACCACATGAGGTGCGAATGACAATAAAGAAACTCTGACTCTGACTCTGACTCTGACTCTGACCATCCACTGGAACACAAACTCTCTGTCATCAGAACTTTACAACATCGGGCCGAATGTGTCCCCACAAAGACAGAAGTGAAGGAAAAGGAACTGAAACACGTTCAAGAAGCTCTTCAAACATGTGGATATCCTAACTGGGCTTTTGTCAAGTCAGCGAGGAAATCTACAAAACACACCAATAAACAGAAAAAGGAGAACAACAGACGTAAAAACATTGTCATCCCTTATGTTGCTGGAGTATCAGAGAAATTCAGAAGGATCTTCAACAAACACAAGATCCCAGTACATTTCAAACCCAGCAGAACTCTCAGACAGAGGCTGGTCCACCCTAAGGACAAAACACCCATACACAAACAGAGTGCTGTAGTGTATGCGGTCCAGTGCAGCCAGGACTGTCCAGACCTCTACATTGGAGAAACTAAACAGCCTCTTCACAGACACATGACTCAACACAGGAGAGCCACTTCCTCTGGACAAAATTCAGCTGTTCACCTCCACCTCACAGAGAAGGGACACTCTTTTGAGGACCAAAATGTGCACATTTTGGACCGAGAACACAGATGGTTTGAGAGGGGGGTGAAGGAAGCAATTTATGTAAAAAGAGAAAAGCCGTCTCTTAACAGAGGAGGAGGCCTCAGATTTCCACTTTCAAAAACATATAATGCAACTTTAAAACAGATTCCCAGCCGGTTTTCACACCTGATGGGAACAGAGGGGCCTCGACTGTGAATTAGAGGAACAAAGACCTACTGTTTAGGTTTTTAGGTGTGAACTGCCAATCTCCATATACAGTATGTGTGTGTGTGTGTCTTATGTGTGTGTGTGTCTTATCTCACTCAGCCTTATAACCTGTATCTCTCACTCTCTGTTCTTTGAATTGAGAAAGCTCCTCGGATGAGGAGCGAAACGTCTTCTGTTACAAATAAAGTCCAGTTGTTTTTGTATTGAACGCTTTTTGAATTCATCATGTCCTGCATGACTGAGAATCTTCACCAGCACATGTGATAAAGGTCATTATTTTCCATAATGTAATGATAAAAATGAAACTTTCATATATTTCAGATTCATTGCACACCAACTGAAATATTCCAGGTCTTTAATTGTTTTAATACTGCTGATTATGGCATACAGCTCATGAAAACCCAAAATGCCTGACCCAAAAAATTAGCATATTTCATCCCACCAAAGAAAGACATGTGTTTTTAATACAAAACACGCCAACCTTCAAATAATTGTGTTCAGTTATGCATTCAATACTTGGTTGGGAATCCTTTTGCATGAATGACTGCTTCATTGCGGCGTGGCATGGATGCAATCAGCCTGTGGCACTGCTGAGGTGTTATGGAGGCCCAGGATGCTTCGATAGCGGCCTTAAGCTCATCCAGAGTGTTGGGTCTTGCGTCTCTCAACTTTCTCTCCACAATATCCCACAGGTTCTCTATGGGGTTCAGGTCAGGAGAGTTGGCAGGCCAATTGAGCACAGTAATACCATGGTCAGTAAACCATTTACCAGTGTTTTTGGCACTGTGAGCAAGTGCCAGGTCGTGCTGAAAAATGAAATCTTTATCTCCATGAAGCTTTTCAGCAGATGGAAGCATGAAGTGCTCCAAAATCTCCTGATATCTAGCTGCATTGACCCTGCCCTTGATAAAACACAGTGGACCAACACCAGCAGCTGACATGGCACCCCAGACCATCACTGACTGTGGGTGCTTCACACTGGATTTCTGGCATTTTGGCATTTCCTTCTCCCCAGTCTTCCTCCAGACTCTGGCACCTTGATTTCCAAATGACATGCAAAATTTGCTTTCATCCGAAAAAAGTACTTTGGACCACTGAGCAACAGTCCAGTGCTGCTTCTCTGTAGCCCAGGTCAGGCGCTTCTGCCACTGTTTCTGGTTCAAAAGTGGCTTGACCTGGGGAATGCGGCACCTGTAGCCCATTTCCTGCACACGCCTGTGCACGGTGGCTCTGGATGTTTCTACTCCAGACTCAGTCCACTGCTTCCGCAGGTCCCCCAAGGTCTGGAATCGGTCCTTCTCCACAATCTTCCTCAGGGTCCGGTCACCTCTTCTCATTGTGCAGCGTTTTCTGCCACACTTTTCCCTTCCCACAGACTTCCCACTGAGGTGCCTTGATACAGCACTCAGGGAACAGCCTATTCGTTCAGCAATTTCTTTCTGTGTCTTACCCTCTTGCCTGAGGGTGTCAATGATTGCCTTCTTGACAGCAGTCAGGTCGGCAGTCTTACTTATGATTGCCGTTTTGAGTAATGAACAAGGCTGAGAGTTTTTAAAAGCCTCAGGAATCTTTTGCAGGTGTTTAGAGTTACGTCATTGATTCAGATGGTTAGGTTAATAGCTTGTTTAGAGAACCTTTTCATGATATGCTAATTTTTTGGGACAGGCATTTTGGGGTTTCATGAGCTGTATGCCATAATCATCAGTATTAAAACAATTAAAGACCTGAAATATTTCAGTTGGTGTGCAATGAATCTGAAATATATGAAAGTTTCATTTTTATCATTACATTATGGAAAATAATGACCTTTATCACAATATGCTAATTTTTTTAGAAGGACCTGTATATCCTGTATGGATCCTAGACTTCTTAACAAATAGACTGCAGTCTGTGAGGATCCACAACATCTCCTCCTGCACCATAACCCTCAGCACTGGCTCCCCTCAGGGTTGTGTGCTGAGCCCTCTCCTTTTCACTCTGTTCATGAATGACTGTGCACCTACCCATCCAGGCTGCCATATTGTAAAATTTGCAGACAATATAGCAGTTGTGGGATGCATCACAAACAAGGATGAGTCCAGCTACAGGCAAGAGGTGGAACACCTGGAAGGCTGGCGCAGGAAGAACAACCTTCACATCAATGTGAAGAAGACGAAGGAGATGGTTGAAGACTTCAGACAGAACAAACACACCTACCCCACCCCCGAACATATAAGGATCTGCGGTGGAACTGGTCTCCAGCTACAAGTACTTAGGTGTGCACTTGAATGACAACCTCAACTGGGGCAACAACACTACCAGCCTGATCAAGAAAGCTCATCAGAGACTCTCCTTCCTCAGGTGGCTGAAGCGAGCTGGTCTGGGAAGCTCAGTCCTCACCTTCTACAGGTGTGCAGTGGAGAGCATCCTCTGCAGAAAGAAAAGCTTTGCAGAGAGTGGTGAATGCTGCATAGAAGTCTGTCAGAGTCAGCCTCCCCACCATCACAAACATCTACACCTCGAGATGCAGGAAGAGGGCCATCTGTATCATGAAGGACCCCACTCACCTAGCACATACACTTTTTGCCCTGCTCCCCTCAGGAAGGAGGTTGAGGAGCATTAAGTGTAGAAGCACTAGACTGAGGAACAGCTTCTACCCTGAAGCTGTTAGACTCATGAATCTCTAACCAGAATAATCACTGTGAAAAAAAATCACATCATGCTGCTGATTTATTTTGTGCTGCTGTGTTCTTCCGTACTCATCTGCTCACACAGACTCAAGTTCATGCTGCTGTTCGGCATATTGTTTTTGTACTACTAGTGCTTAGCACATTTTTAGTTATCGTTTTTGTTAGTCCATAGTTTAGATCTTATTACTGTTTTTCTTTTACATTGTATACTTTTGTTGGATGTAAGGGGCGTGGTATCGCAGAGGCTAGAGAAGGTGGACCTGTGATCGGAAGATCGCCGGTACCAGCCCCGGTACCAACAACATCAAAAATGTGGGTGGGGTAGGTGAAGCACCCACACCTGCCCCCACCCTCATTTGTCCCACTCTGGGCCCTTGAGCAAGGCCCTTAACCCCCACCCTCTGCTCCTCCGGGTGTCCTAGATAGCAGCTATCTGCTCCACACATAGGGCTGTAGTAGCTTAGTGGTCTGTGGTTGCGTCAGGAAAGGCATCCGGCATAAAAATAACTGCCAAGTCTTTGTGCGACTTAGTTTGCTGTGGTGACCCCTAATGCTGGGATCAGCCGAAAGAAAAAAAAAAAAAACTTTTGTTGGATGTAACCGGGACCCTGTGTGCACAATTTTGTTCCACCACATGCACCACATGTATGTATGACAAATAAAGAAACTGACTTTCTGACTCTGATATACACACAAATGAAGGCTAAAAGCAGTCAACAAAGAGGTCAATTTCCTACCATAATATCCTGATGCATGCTCAATAATCCAGGTAGAAAAATCCAAAAAAGTTCAATCTGGTCCTCTGGACATTCAAAAAAACAAAAACAAAACAAAGCAAAAAAAATCTAGAAACGTTTCGTCTCTCATCCAAGAGACTTCCTCAGTCTGAGGTGCTGTTTTCAGCTCAGTCTCTTAAATAGCACCTTCTCAGGGTGGATCAACCAGTTTGCTGCTGACAACCAAAACCAGCTGATCACATGCTCAAGAAGGACCATCAGCCTAACAATGGGTCATTAGCACACTAATGGCTGTTTACTACTCACAGAGGGCTGAGTGATACTAGCAATCACAGCATTGTAAGAGGGGGACAGTTGAACCTGGAGGCCTCCACCCCTGTTTAATGATGGACGATTTCTTTTCACAAAGATGGCCTCCTTTACTCCTCTCTCAAACCATCGTTCCTCTCTGTCCAGGATGTGAACATCTTCATCCTTGAAAGAGTGACCGCTGGCCTGGAGATGAGTGTAGACCGCAGAATCCTGGCCTGATGATGTTGATCTTCTGTGCTGGGCCATCCTTTTGGCCAGTGGCTGTTTAGTTTCTCCAATGTAAGACTGATCACAGCCCTCCTGACACTGAACAGCATACACAACATTACTCTGTTTGTGCCGGGGGACTGGATCTTTGGGATGAACCAGTATTTGCCGTAATGTATTTTGGGGTTTAAAAGCCACTGGGACGTTATGTTTAGAAAATAAACGTCTCAGTTTCTCTGATACCCCCTCAACATACGGAATGACCACTGGTCTGGGTCTGGGTCCCTCCTTTTCACCTGATGGCTGACTGGAGTCCTGTTTGGGTTTCTTCTCTGCTTTCAGGAAGGCCCAGTTAGGATATCCACATTGCTCTAGAGCCTGTTTTGTGTAGGATTTCTCCTTCTGCCTGGCTCCCGAGCTAGTGGGGATGCTGTCTGCTCTGTGATACAGAGTCCTGATGACTCCTAACTTGTGCTCCAAAGGGTGATGGGAGTCAAACTGCAAATACTGGTCTGTGTGGGTGGGTTTGCGGTACACCTCGGTTTGCAAATGTCCTCTATCAGAGACTGAGACCTCACAGTCCAAGAAAGCCAACTTGCCATTTTTTACATCTTCTCGTGTGAACTTGATGTATTTATCCACAGAGTTGATGTGGTCAGTAAAATGTTGGACTTCCTGAGATTTTATTTTAACCCAAGTGTCGTCAACATACCTGAACCAAAGACTTGGTGGTGTCCCTGAAAAGGACGTCAAGGCTCTCTTTTCTACCTCCTCCATGTACAGGTTGGCAACGATGGGAGAAACTGGAGACCCCATAGCACACTCATGTTTCTGCCTGGTATTATTACATTGGTATTATGGTTTTACTTTTGACTCAAGTGTGCACCCTACATTATTCAAATTGTTATATCTCAGTGATACATCATCCAATCTGAACCAGATTTTTTGTGCATTATAAGTGAGCATGTCTAGATACATTGATGTTGTGGTTTAACATATGACTCAAGAGTGCCCTCTAGATTATTTAATCATTTAAAGCTCAGTGAATTATCATCCAATATGTTTTATGATTTATTGTGCATGATCAGTGAGCACTTCTAGACTTCTAGTATTGTTCCTGAACATTTTTACTCCATTGCACCCCCAAGATTATTCTAACAGTTATATCTCAGTTATGTATCATCCAATCTGTACCAGATTTATTGTGTGTGATCAGTTAACCATTCTAAACACATTGGTTTTGATGTTTAACAGTTGACTGCAGTGGGCCCCCAGATTATTCCAACAGTTATATCAGTGATTCATCATCTGATCTAGACCAGGTTTTTTGTGCTTGATCAGTGAGCACACTGGTATTGTTGATTTGTAACTTGACTTAAGCCCGGCCCACTCAGACAAGAAACTGATGATTATTGTGTGACTCTTCCAACTTGACACTGCGTAAGATATAAGACTGAAACCATATTCGCTAACTGTTGATTACCACATATGACATGTTGAAAAGCCTAAAGGAAGTCATTTACATTCGCGACAAAACAGGAAGTGACAATAACTCATGTCTGGAAGGTCAAATATTAGCCAAACTTGTAAGGCTTGCAGCCGGACTTATACTCATCCAGCACCTTGACGGAATTATTGCCACCGTCTGTATTTTAACACACTGCGGCCATCAGGCCGGCGCGGTAGTGGATTTTTAACAATACTCAAATCAACTTTTGACTGTAAACAACTGCCCATCTCAGTTTCCCGCGCCAGCTTTGAGCCGAGCGTCTTTGAACTTGGCCATTCACCTTCGACTTTATGCACACTTGTCTACCGCCCACCTCGATCTAAGGATTTCATAAATTAATTTTCTGATTTCTTGGCTGAAATCACACCAAAATATGATCATGTTTTCATTATTGGGGACTTTAATTTGCATGTGTGCTGTCAGAAGAAGCCCTTGGTTAAGGACTTTTTAGATTTATTGGACTCATTTAATTTAACTCAGCATGTAAACAGTCCCACCCAAGAGTGTGGACATACACTGGACCTTGTTTTAACTCATGATGTGACTGTTAGTAGTCTTGAAATTGGTGATAATGTTTTTTTCAGCCCACATGCCAGTCTGGTTTGATTTCACCCTCCCCCATCTAATTCCTAAGCCATGCGTTCCTACACGTAGTAGCCAGGCCATTAACCACTTCACTGCTGAACATGTCACATATGTTTATAACTCTGAAATGATAATTCAGCCCCCTGTGTTTCTCACCACCACTGAGGAGCTGACATCCCAGTTCAACTCTGTCTGCTTAAAGACTCTGGATCATGTTGCTCTTGTTAAAACTAAAAAATCAAAACTCAGAGCAGAACCTTGGCTGAATGACGTCACCAGGCCGTTAGGCAGCAGTGCAGGAAGGCAGAGCGCAAATGGAGGAAAGACAGGCTGCAGGTCTCTTTTCAAATACTTAAAGAGAGTTGGCACCGTTATCAGAAAGCAGTAAAAGCTACTAAATCCAAATACTTTTCTGATATCATTACCTCAAACTCTCACAACCCACGTGTCCTCTTTTCTACCCTAAACTTTGTTCTCCACCTCACTGAACCATCACCTCTGGAAGCCTCGACTGAGCTGTGCAAGAACTTCCTACAATTATTTTTGGAAAAAAATGCTATCACCCAGGCTCTCATTTCCCCTCCAACTCATGACCCACCCATCCCACCTCAATCTGTAGCTCTATTTGACCATTTTGAACCCATCACTCTATCTTCTGTAGAGCAGGTCATGTGCAGCTTGAAACCTTCTGGTTCCCCCTTTGATGTGTTCCCCCCTCGACTACTAAAGGAGGTTTTTCCTACTCTAGGTCCATCCATTCTTGCTATTGTAAATAGAAGTTTATCCACTGGCGCGGTGCCAAAGACCTTTAAACATGCTGATGTCCAATCTCTCCTGAAAAAAAAACAAACCTTGACCCCTCAGTCGTATCCAACTTCCAGCATGTCTCCATACTCCCATTTGTTTCTAAACTACTGGAGAAAATAGTTGAGTCTCAGTTGAAGTGCTTCCTGGAGGGTCATGCTATCCTAGAGTTATTCCAATCTGGCTTTAAACCTCTCCATAGCACTGAAACTGTCCTACTGAAGGTTTTTAATTACATTTTCTTATCCATAGATACTGGTAATTCTGTGCTGCTTGTCCTATTGGACCTTACAGCCGCTTTTGACACTATCGACCATGAGATCCTCATTGCTAGGTTGGAGCAGTGGGTGGGCATCACAGGGTCAGCCCTCAATTGGTTCAGATCCTATCTCGCTGACAGGTCCTTTTGTGTCTCCATCAAGGATTTTAGTTCTGCAGTGGCAGAGCTTAAATGGGGGGTTCCGCAGAGGTCCATCCTGGGTCCCCTCCCATTTTCTTTATACCTGATGCCACTTGGTGCTATTTTCCGGAAACACGACATACACTTTCACTTCTACACCGATGACTGTCAAAATTACTTCCTCCTAAGACACAATGGTACATGTTCTATTCAACCTCTGCTCGACTGCCTGGCTGACATCAGGGACTGGATGGCTTTAAATTTCTTAAGTTTCAATGAAAAGAATTCTGAAGTCATGTTGTTTCCTCCCAACGACACGATCACAAACCACTGCATCGACCTTTCTGCTCTAACCCTGTCAGCAAAACAAAGTCACTAATCTGGGCATGATAATGGAAACTTCCCTGAACCTTAACAATCATCTAAACATGATTGTTAAATCATGTTTCTTCCAACTGAGGCGGCTGTCTAAACTGAAGCCCATATTATCCAAAAATAACCTGGAGACAGTAATACATGCATTCATTACATCTAGGCTTGATTACTGCAATTCACTCCTGTTTGGTATCAGTCAGACCACCATTGCATGACTACAACTGCTCCAGAATGCAGCAGCCCGATTTTTAACCAGTACAGGCAAAAGAGAGCACATTACTCCAGTTTTGGCCTCACTGCACTGGCTACCGGTTCACCTTCGAATCCAGTTCAAAATACTCCTGTATGTCTACAAATCGCTGAACAGTTTTGCCCCCACCCCCACCCCCCATCTCTCTGATTTGCTGCAGCCGTATGTCCCACCATGTTCTCTGAGGTCAGCGGACCAGTTGCTCCTCACAGTTCTAGGAACCTGTCTTAAGCGCATAGGTGACAGGGCCTTCTCTGTAGCAGGACCAAGACTTTGGAACGAGTTACCTCTGCTTGTCAGACAGGCCCCCTCCCTCTCGGTTTTCAAATCCCGTTTAAAAACCCACTACTATTCAGTAGCTTTCAACACCAGAGGAACTGTGTTTTAAACATGTTTGCTTCACACAGGTTTGTCGTCATATTTATTATCTGTATCGTTTTTATGTCTATATTCTGATTTATCTCATTTTGTATATTGCTTTGTGTGTTGCCTGTTGTTCTGTCTGTACAGCACTTTGGTTGGCCTTGTCGCTGTTTTAAGTGCTCTATAAATAAAATGGTATGGTATGGTATACTGATATGGGCGGAAGGTGATTGCAAAATTTTGACATATGACCTCCCTGGTGGACACGTGCGGGATTCACATGAGAGCATTCGCAATGGCGACTGGGAGGCTTTGCTAGAGCTCTTGCGGTCGCAGGGAATATCGAAGGTTCGGCAAATGCGCACCCTGGTGAACGAGTGCGGGACGGGTGTGAGAGTGTTCGCGATGGAGACTGGGCGGAGTCGCTGGAGCTCCCACGGTCACCATAAGGCCGGAGCGACACTTTGCTGCGAGGGCCTTCAATGCTGCTTGCAGCTTTAATTTTTATTATGTCTTCAATGTAAAATGGTAAGTGGTTCCAGTGGGTGAGCAGCACTCGAGAGCCCCCTGCTGACGAGCCGCCACTGGCCTCCCTGTTTATTCTCTCCTGCAGGAAACTGACAAGAATAACAAATGCAATACAACCACACATTATTGGCTGCCCACTACAAAGTACTCTCCCATAAGACACATTATAAAAAAGATACAAATAATTTAACAAAACAAACAAATACAATTAACTTTTTATATACATAACATACCTGACGACTAAAACAAAAACTCCCACGTTACAGGCTGCCCACTCCAGTCCTACACAACAAAACTAAAATCAGTTTTTTACTATTTTACAATCACAAATCACTTAAATATTTTTATGGTATGGTATGGTATAAAGTTTATTAATTTAAAAAAAGTACAAAACAATTCCATAACAATATAAAAAGATACAAAAGATTTAAAATGAAAGGCAGCAGAAAGAAGAAAAAATATTATTATATCTGCCACTTTTTTCGAACAATTATTTCAATCATAATAATTTTCAAGTAACAGAACAAAATTAATAACTCTAATTTTTCTAATTCTAATACAAAACACACGCTAAGCTGCTTCATATATACTTTTTTAACAATTCAGCTTTGATCTTTTTCTTAAATGTACACATTGACTTGGCATTTTTAACATCAATCTCTAGACCATTCCACAATCCAATTCCTTGGATTGAGGTAGACCTTCCCTTCAGATTAGTTTTGAATTTTGGTTTGACAAATATCTCTATCCCCTTAAGATTATAACAACTTTGTCTTTTAACAAAATTTATTTGGATATTTAATGGTAATGTGTAATTTTTGAGCCCTATACATAACTGATAAAATACTGTAATCTACCAAATCATGGAACTTCAATAACTTCAGTTGATAAAATAATGTGCTTGGTGGATGACTGTAATGCTTTCTAGTGATAATTCTTACAGCTCTTTTCTGTAAAATAAAAATAGGTTTTGTAAATGTTTTACACGCTTTCCCCCAAACATCAATGCAATAGATTAAATGTGGAACAATAATTGTGTTATACAACATGTACAGAGCTTTATCATTTAATAATTCCCTGACTTTGTATAGTACTGCAATAGATTTAGCTATTTTTGTTCTTACATAATTTATGTGATTTTTCCACGTTAGCTGTTCATCAATCTCATCAGTTCTCTTTTGGTTACTAATTATCATAAATTTAGTTTTATCTGAATTTAATGATAATTTATTAATTTTAAACCAAGTTTGTAATTTATCAAATTCTGTCTTCATCAATTCCAACATCCGTTTTACATCTTTACCCAAACAAAAAAAATGTGGTGTCATCTGCAAAAAGGAGACATTTGAGGAGACCTGATACATTCACCAAGTCATTCACATATAAAATAAATAACTTTGGTCCAAGTACAGAGCCTTGAGGAACTCCACAAGTGATATTGCACATGTCAGATCTTACACCATTTATTTGTACAAACTGTTTCCTATCTTTTAACTAGCTAGATACCCCGTGTTGGTCCTCTCATACCATATTTATTAAATTTTTCCAAGGAGAATAGTGTTCAATAGTATCGAATGCTTTTTTTAAATCAACAAAAATACTAACACAATACTGTTTTTGATCGACTGCAATAGTTATTTGTTCTAATTATTCCACGAGAGCCATTGATGTAGAGTGTTTTGCTCTAAACCCATACTGACTGTTACTTAGAATGTTTTGTTTAGTAATAAATTTATCTAATCTGGTCACAAATAGTTTTTCTAGAATTTTTGAGAACTGTGGTAATAAGGATATTGGTCTATAATTATTGAACACACATTTATCACCATTTTTAAAGAGAGGAACTACCTTTGCTACTTTCATATTGTCTGGAAATATTCCTTTTGAAAATGATGAATTACAAATATATGTAAACGGCTCGATAACATAACTCATTATGTCCTTTACAAACATCATATCCATGTCCACCCAGTCTTTTGATTTCTTATCTGTAAGATTTTTTAATACATTCATTATTTCTTCTTTGTCAGTTCCATTAAGAAAAATACTGTTGTCATAACTTGTAACTGAATGGTTCACATTATTGTCTACTTTTCGTATTTTAGCTGCAAGGCTTGATCCAACGTTCACAAAATGATGATTAAATCTATTTACAATTTCATTTTCATCATGGATTTCATCGTCATCCTTCACAAAATATTGTGAAATACCTGTTTTTGCTTTATGACGTTTCAGAACACTATTTATTACTCGCCATGTTGCTTTCATGTCACCATTACTTTTATTTAATAAATCACTATAATATTCCTTCTTGTGTTTCCTTATAATCGCTACTAATTTATTTTTATACTTATATTTCTCTTCGGCCTCTTGTGTTCTCAATTTCAAGAAACATGTATACAAATAATTCTTTTTTTTACAAGCATTTCTCAACTCTTTCGTCATCCATGGTTGGTCAACAACATTTCTCTTTTTACAATTATTTTGCACACAATTCTTTTTATACAGAGCTCCCAAAATATTCATAAACTCATCATATGATCTGTTCACATCATCAACATACATGTCTTTCCAGCTTTGTTTATGTAAATCACATTTTAATTTGTCCATTGCTTTTTTTGATGTGTTTATTGTTTTTTTTCTTAATTGTGATTTCTTTTGTAATGATTTGATCATTTTTATAAATCGTGAAAACTGGTAAATGATCACTTAAATCACTCATTAAAATACCTCCCATTTGTTATATTTGTGAAAATATCAATTATTTTAGCACTATGAGTTGTGTTTCTTGTTGGTTTTGATATTAACGGATAAAGATTTAAAATATATAACAAATTTGTAAATGTACTGATGTTATTTGAATCTGTTTTATTTCCCAGGTCAATATTAAAGTCTCCCCACAAAAAAAATGCTTTTATTAAAACATTTGTCCAAGAGTTGTACAATTGTTTAGTGAATATTTCTATGTTTTATCCTGGAGATTGATATACAAAACTTATCAATATTTTTTACCATTCTTGTTTATTATTTCTTTTGTTATTATTTCAATGATATTATCAACAATTATTGACATTTCATTAATTAACACATTTTATTTCATTTTTAACAAATATAGCCACTCTACCACCCCTTTTGTTGCTTCTGTTCACATGATATAATTCATGCCCTTCAATGTGAACATTATTTGCGTTTCAAATATTTACAATAGGGGATGTTAGGGTTAGGGTTAGATTAAGCAAACCATTAATGAACAGAACCCACACAGGTAAGTAAAGTTATGTGTTTTATTTATTAAAGTAATATGAAAACAAATGTGTTGTCCTATTTACCTTTTAATCAAATATAATAATAAAATTCACAACTTCCTAAAACCATGACTATACACCGCCCACAAACACACAAGAGGTACAGTCAATGCAATCTTCAGGAAGAGAGAAAACTTCATTTTTAAAAAAGCACTTGAAAAATGCTCAAAAGCATGAGCTCTGCTGCAGCCCATGGGAGAGAATATGAGGTATCATATTATTACTCTTTGTTATTGAAAGAACATGGTGAAGCAAAAACTCAATGTCAAGTTGAAACACTCCCTCTTAGTGAAAAATGACTGAGCAAAATATCCTATTATATAGAGGACTGATGCACGTTCATATGGTTAGATTCTAGATTTTATAATCCACTAATTTAAATAGAAATGAAAATCAATATTGAAGAAATGCTTCAATTACATCTGCACTAAAAATGTTTATTTAAATAGTACCATCAAAAAAACAGTTTAGGTTTGCTTGTTAAAGTTTAAAATGTTATCAAAGCTCTCAATGATAATTATCAGCTGATTTCTAAACTGCTAGATGTGCGACTAAAACACTAATAAAACACAATAACAACAAAATGAACCCAGAGGTGTTAATAACCATGGAGGGGGCAATTTTATCCACCACCAGGTGCAAACTATACTTTTAAGCAATATAAAAAATATAAATAGTTTACTCAACTGATAGGGATGCTTGGAGTCTGGTATTTTGATGTGGCATCCAATTTTTCCCTTTCTTTGTGGGATTCATAGGTTTCCATCCACAGTCACTTTCTCCACAGCTGCCACTCATTGCAGTCATCCACCACTCAACACCTGATCAGGAAGACTACTTTGCAGACTATTTAAGCTCCTGACAGACGTTCTGCCTATGATGGAACATTATGATACCTCATAAATAATGGACAGCCGGTAAACCCGTTTGAAAACAGTTTGACTAACCTACATTTTCTCCAGTGACTTCCAAGTCCTGCTTCCTCGAGTCTTCCAAGACCTCTTTGTCCTTTGTGTAGTGGACTAGGCCCATGTCAAAAACTAAGTCTAAGGTCAAAAATCTTGACCTTAAGAACCTTGTGGGACAGGGACTGTCATTTCATTGATTTGAACTCAGAAATACAGGTTCACCCATCCTGAGACTTTCTTTCTTGAAGATTCAAGTGAAAAGAACACTCTCTTTTTATTATCATTACTATTTTTCAAATGTTGATAATCAAAGTGTCTTAGTTCAAACCATTTTAGATGTGGCAGTGAACTAATCAATTTTATTAACTGTGTAATGATTTTTATTCTCATGTCAAAGCTGTTACAGAGTAATTATGCCTTTTCTGATTTCTGCTTTTGAATGAGCAAGTGTAAGTTGGTCCAAGGTTGGAATAAAACGCAAAACAAGTTGTTATGTTAAAACTGTCATGTTTTTAACATCCTCTCAGACGTAATATAGAGGTTTTTGGCACCTGTTTCTGAAACGCGCCAAAACAAAACTCTCTCTGTC
>NC_056501.1:44582834-44594667 GCF_014905685.2 Nematolebias whitei | reverse complement strand
AATCCGTGTTAAATGATGAATATATCTGAGCATCTGTTCATCTACATTTGTGACTTCGCCCAAGTATCTTTGCCCAGGTATCATCTTGTTCCTACAATCACCAAACATCAATCTGGATCAGAAAACTACTGAGAACCTCCAACCTGATCCTCTCTCCATCGTCAGTCACCTTCTCTGGACCACCTTCACCATCGTGACCTCATTCTCCCCCTCCTCTCTGGTTCTATATACAAAACAAACTCTTGCAATAAAAAAGATTATCTTCAAACTAACATTCATTATTCAAGCAACGTGCCAATGTTCAAAATACTCACATTGTCCCTTTCTTCCATTCCAGCCCCGTAAATGCCCACCTGTAAATAAAGACACTTACCATTTGTACGCCTGACTCTGCCCCTTCCTCAGTCGGCTAACATGAGGTAAAAAAACATAATATAGTAAGGTCTAAAAACACGTTATTTTTATGCTTAGATGCAGCCACACACCAAACTGGAAGTTGGCACTTCACTTATTTTTCAAGTTAGGCTCACACTATGCACACAGGTGGATGGATGGAACGAGGGCATTAGCAGTTCCCCCTCTTCATTCCCCAGTGGGGGTCAATCAAAGAAGAAATAGCAGCTACCAAAGTGGAGAGAAGGTTTCATTGTTCTCTTATTTCCCAAATTATGTATGGTTGTTTGGCAGGCCATGTTATCATATAATTGGATTGCGGCTGATCCTGACCTAATTAAAAGCCCGAGACTGGCCCGGCCCGCTCATTAATCACATTATACTGACCTGGCCCAGCCCTAATCTGGGTCGGTACGGGCCAGGTTTCAGGTTAGAAATGACAGCTCTAGTTGGTGGTTCGATTCCACCAGCAGTCACATGCTGAATTGTCCCAAGACAAGACACTGAACCCCTCACTGCCTCTGATGTGTGTCCCATTGGTGTGAAATGATGAGTTTCTACAGATTCAGATTATTTTGTAGAGATGTAGTTCAGTAATCTATGAATGTGTTTGTTGGAGGTAAATGAGGGCACAGATTGTGTTGTAAAGAACTTTGAGTATCTTGATTAGATAGAAAGGTACTATAAGTACAGTCCATTTACCATTCTTCCCCAACAAGAACAACAAACAACTAAATTGTCTCTCAAAACACTCTCATCTTGAACTGGAGAGATGCTTGTGCTGTGAAGCCCAACAGTACCATGTGAGATTATTGTTGGCTTCAAGGACACCCACTGAACAATAAACCCTGCTGAACTGAGCGAGTAAAAAGAGAGTGGTTCATGGCTTCTTTCTGTGACTGCTTCTCATGTGTATACATATTTCTCCAACAGTGCACAACCTGTAATTCAGTTTTGGAAGTTGTGAAAATGAAAAATAAACTGCAATTTATTAAAAAATAAGGTGCCATTCAACATGCAGCCAAACAGCTTACAGATCACTTAGTCTCGAAGATTGGAAACTCAGAAGGACTGCAATGGAAATTTGCCAATTTCCTTGCAATTTTGAACCAACTTGTATTTAACAGTCACAGCCAAGTGAGAGAATACCTAAAACTGCTAAAATAATTTTTGGATGAGAACTTTGAGTGTAGCAGCATAATCTCTTCTTACTATGAGAGGTTTACAGAGTTTTCTGAGATCCAGCCATGATTTAATATGTTATGGAGGTCATGGTGGTTGGGGAGAACATAGAGCGGCATCCAGTGTGAAGAGGGCCTTAGATTGGATCAGCACATTGGTTATGCCTTCACCAGTACTGAAACCAAACTATAAAAGAGCATAATACTTGAAGATCAAAGGTAACATTATCTAGCAGCACGGTGGCGCAACTGGTAGAGCTGCTGCCTCTCAGCGAGCAGGTCCTTGGTTCAAACCCCGGTCCAGGGGCCTTTCTGGGTGGAGTTTGCATGTTCTCTCCGTGCATGCGTGGGTTTTCTCCGGGTACTCCGGTTTCCTCCCACAGACCAAAAACATGCATGTTAGGCTGATTGGTAACTCTAAATTGTCCCTAGGTGTGAGTGAGAGAGTGAATGGTTGTTTGTCTCGTTTGTCTCTATGTGGCCCTGTGATGTACTTGCGACCCATCCAGGGTGTACCCCGCCCCTCGCACAGTGATTGCTGGACATGGGCACCAGCGACCCCCGTGACCCAAAATGGAACAAACGGGTAAAGATAATGGATGGATGGATGGATGGTAACATTATCTAAACTTTTTATATTAATATTAGACATATTACAGGATCAGTATTGCATTTACTTTAAACCATCTGTGTTGTCTTCTGATGCATGCTCAATAATCCACATAGAAAAATCTAACAAAGTTAAGTCAGGTCCTTTGGATTCTTTTGTTGAAACGTTTCATCTTTTATCCAAAAGACTTCCAAAGATATGTTTTACAAAGACGTGTATTGTCTTTTTGTACAGTTTGATGAGCAGGTCTATCTAACAGACACACAAGAACCAGGGATTTTCAGCAGCATTTCTTTTGTTAATATTTATTCATTAAAATAGTCAGCATATCCTTTAGATTTATTCAGTCATTAAATCAATTTGGGTATTTATATATTTTTATCTGAGCTATGCAGCATGTCAACAATCTTTAATTAAACAGATCTAAACTAAACGAGAAATAAAAATGAGAATTTTGTTTAAATTACACGAACCAAGAGAAGGATTGATTCTTATTTTCTCAGTTTTTGACCCCCCCCCACACACACACACACACACACACACACACACACACACACACACTTGTCTTTCTATCTTGACAGGGACTTTGCATTAACTTCCATTCATTTTTAATTCATTTCTATAACCTAAACCTGACCCTTACCCTAAACCTAACCATTACCAGTAGATATCTTCTAGATACTATATATTCAGGTATCTCTTGTAAATGAGTCCCAGAGGCTCCATGGGATTAACCCATATAAATAAAGGTTGAATGAATACCTAACCCATCCTCAATCTACACCTTAGTCCTAAACCTAACCCACCGGCACTTCTTATGGGGCCCGGGCTTTGTGCTCCATAAGGAGCAGTGGTCCTCACATGTGTTGAAAAAAAAGGACTTACAAATTAACAAAAACACACACACACACAGGTTTGTTTTGCTATCTTTATGTGGCCTTTGCATTGACTTCCATTCATTTTTCATTCATTTCTATAGTCTAACCATGACCTTTATCCATAACCTAACCATTACCAGTACATACCTAACCCTAAACCTAACACATCCTCAATTCACACCTTAGTCCTAAACCTAGCCCCTAACCCACCAACGGGACTTCTTCTTATGGGGCCCGGGCTTTGGGCCCCATAAGGAGCAGTTGATCCCCACAATGTAGTATAAGTTGGAAAAATGGGCCTCACAAAGTAGCATAAACAAGGACACACACACACACAGACGTCAATGTTTTTATTTATTTATTTTTCATGTTCTTTATGCGTCCAGCAGGTGGGAGTAGTATTCTAAAAGTGCACTGATCTTCACTGAAGCAAACACACAGCTCAGTTTTCAGGTTGAATGACCATCCAACCATCCAGCAGCTGAGTTGTTCACAGACACTGACTCTCAACTCATTTACCCCCCTCCTTCCATACATCAGCATCCCCCCTCTTCAAATCTGACTCACCATAGTGTAACGTTCAATAGCTTTGGGAATATTCCAGCCTTATTTCCAGTTTATTATAATTTTCAGAGGTATTATGTGCTCTGTGCTTTTGTGGCTGTTTGTCCGCGGTGCAGGTCTCCATGGTAATAATCACAGTGTGTGTGCTTGTTGCAGCTGACTGTAAACATAACTCTCCATGGGAAGCCAACTGTTTCAGCCTAATGAACAGAGCGTACAAGCTGTCAGACTCAATCCAGTTCTCATCCATTAACAGTAACATTTACAGGCAGTGGAGTTGACCACTGGGGGGTTTCAAATAATGTTCATGATACGTGGAATACGTACACATCTCCCCCAGGAAGGCAAAGCTTGTGAGAACAGGTGAGAAGCGTTCATCTGTAGAAATAGTGAATGCGGTTCATTTTTCTTTCTTCCTCCTTGTATCCCCCCACCCCCTTCCCTTTCCTAAACACAAATAGACACACATTTTGTGCCCAAAACTCCTAGTTTCTTTGAGTGATGCCATTTCATAAAAAAACAAATCTCTGGAATCCTTTTGTCTGTCAAAGAAAAAAAAACTTTTTTTTTTTCTTCTGAGAAGTAGACAGAAGGGGAACGGTGATACGAAAGGGACAAAGATGAAAGGAAATGCCGTGGTACAGATTCCTCTTTGATTCCCACCTATAACCAGCTGATGTAATAAGATAAAATACCCCAGTGCTAATGAGGTTCTAGACAAAAGTAACAGACAGAAAAATGAGAAACTGAGTACTATACATCTAGGTTGTTTCTGGAATACTCTGAATTTGTAAAATATTCACTCTGTATTTGTGTATTTGTGGACAGTGGTCCAAAGACCTCTCACCCTCCAGTCTGTATTTAGACAGTGTACGCTTTATTAGACAAAGGTGTACAATTGCAGGCAGCACAGTGGTATGGTGGTTAGCACGTTTGGTTTTGTGCATCCATCCATCCATTATCTTTTACTCGATTCTTCCTTTCGGGTCATGGGGACAAGCATGTCTTAAAGACATAAAAACCTGGATGACCCTTAATTTTCTCCTGTTGAACATAGACAAGACTGAGGTTTTAGTTTTTGGACCTGAGCACCTTAGAAATGAATTTTTCAGTCTGTCTCCCTCCTTAGATGGCATTAATCTGTCCTCCAGCTCTAATGTTAAAAATATTGGTGTTATTTTTGATCAGGACTTGTCTTTTATCCCCCACATTAAAAATGTTAGTAGAACTGCCTTCTTCCATCTGCATAATATCGCTAAAATTAGAAACATCTTATCTAAAAATGATGCAGAAAAACTGGTCCATGCATTTGTCAAGTCTAGACTGGACTATTGCAATGGTTTATTATCTGGGTGTCCAAATATTTCTTTAAAACGTCTTCAGTTGATCCAAAATGCTGCTGCCAGAGTCTTAACTGGAGTTAGTAGGAGAGATCATATTTCTTCAGTTTTAGTTTCTCTCCATTGGCTCCCTGTCAAATCCAGAATTGAATTCAAAATCTTACTTCTAACCTACAAAGCTCTCAACAACCTGGCTCCATCTTATATAACAGATCTTATTGTTCCATATTGGGCAGCATGGTGGCGCAACTGGTAGAGCTGCTGCCTCTCAGCGAAAAGGTCCCTGGTTCAAACCCTGGTCCAGGTGCCTTCTGGGTGGAGTTTGCATGTTCTCTCCGTGCATGCGTGGGTTTTCTCTGGGTACTCCGGTTTCCTCCCACAGACCAAAAACATGCATGTTAGGCTGATTGGTAACTCTAAATTGTCCCTAGGTGTAAGTGAGAGAGTGAATGGTTGTTTGTCTCGTTTGTCTCGATGTGGCCCTTATATGGACTTGTGACCTGTCCAGGGTGTACCCCGCCCCTCGCACAGTGATCGCTGGACATGGGCACCAGCGACCCCCGTGACCCAAAATGGAATAAGCGGGTAAAGATAATGGATGGATGGATGGATTTTTCCATATTTTCCTAACACAGCACTTTGTTCTCAGGCTGCAGGTTTACTTGTGGTTCCTAGAATTTACAAAAACAGAATGGGAAGCAGATCTTTTAGTTATCAGGCTCCTTTCTTGTAGAACCAACTTCCAATCTCTGTCCGTGAGGCTGACACATTATCCAGTTTTAAAACTAGGCTTAAGACTTTCCTTTTTGATAAATCCTATAGTTAGGGTCGACTTGGGTTTCCTGAGCTGTCCCTTAGTTATGCTGCTATAGGCTTAGACTGCTGGAGGACAAACTGACCACAATTTTCACTCTACTACTGTCTTTACTTACTCTGCTCAACCTGTTTTGTATTTGTAATTATTTTTTATATCCTTAACATGTGTTTTTTTGTCTTTCAGATACACCTGGACATACCATTCTGTGTTCGTCTGTCTCTCCTTCCTGTCCTCTCAACCAGCCGGTCAAAGCAGATGGTCGCTTGTCCTGAGCCTGGTTCTGCTGGAGGTTTCTTCCTTTTAAAAGGGAGTTTTTCCTTTCCACTGTTGCCACTGTGCTTGCTCAGGATGGGAGACTGCAACGAAGCCAAGATTCATCTTGTCTGCTGGATTCCTTAGATAGAGAACTTTACTAATTGGCTTTTATGTATGTGAATGTTTCTGTAAAGTGCCCTGAGACAACTTTGTTGTGATTTGGCGCTATATAAATAAACTGAATTGAACTGATTTGAATGGGGGTCACTGGTGCCCATATCCAGCAGTCCGTGTGCAAAAGGTGGGGTACACACTGGACCATAGGTGCAACAACAATTATATAGTAAGGGGATGCACCCCCCCCCACCCCCCACCCCCACACACACACACACATTTACCATGAAATATTAGTTCACCCAGCACTGTTTATATTTCTTCATGAATTAATCCATTCTACTTGATTAACAGGAGAATACTCAAACCACTAAAAGTCCACTCTGGGTTTTCCTGGTTTCCAACAACAACTCCACACCACATGCAGTGTTTCTCCTCTGTCACTTGTGTTGGCATGGCACTCATTGGGGGAGAAAGGGGAGACACCTCTGTTTTGCACTCTAGCTTAGCGCTATATTAGTTCCAGCAGCTTTCAACAGGCTAGGATGCTTGAGAGAAGCGGAGTGTGCTCTATTCACACAAGGAGAGCTGTTGGTCAGACTACTTGTTGTTGTGTCATGCACTTTAAAATAGTTATTGAATCACATGTTTACTTATGTAGGCAAATGTAAATGTTGAACAACCTGTTAAAATACAACAGAATGCAGGAAATGGCATCTACTTTATTCAAAATATTCTGGAGGAGCTGCCGCCTCTCAGCTCTAGCATTATGTGCCAAAAAGATGGCATAGTTAAATTGAGAAAGTAACTTAGTTAAGTTACTGATTAATCCTTGAAAAAAGTAACTTAAGTTACTCCAGATACGCAGAAAAAGCTCCTCTGTGAGGCAGCTCGGCATTTACAGTAGTGAGGATTCGGTTTATTATGTCATGAAACGAAGGCGAGTCATTCATGTTGAAGGGCAGCATTTCTTCTACCACCATCTGACCAACTTGTTTAACTCTGCCCCAACTACTACTACTGGTTTTGCACCAAAGGCAAAGTTAAGTTTTTTGTTGTTTGGTGGTGGGGGACCTCCTGTCCCAGCTCTCTGCTTTGAACCACTGGCGGGGCTTGCTCCATCAGTTTGACTGTTCCGTGCTGCAACTCCAGCTGTTTCTTCAGATTTGATGTGGTGGATTTGAAGCTAGACAGCACTTACTCGCCAGCACAGAGGGTACAACGAACCTTGATACGGTCATCTTTAGCTGACAGAAACTCCAAATAGTTCCTGTATTTCCAGCTACAAAATGCATATCTTCCCTCTCGCTCCATTGTTTATGTTTCTGTCGTGGCGTGGTGTCAGGTATCACAGGTGATGATAATGTGACTGAACTGTCGCATAGACATGGCGTCACTCCCCAAGACTTTTTTTTTTTCGTCACTCCCCAAGACACATATAGGAAATAAAATTAAATTACAGTACTAAAGGAAATGACAAAAATAGTAAAACGCAGAGTAATTTGGATAACTAACTTTAATCTGATTACTGGATTTTGAAATGGCAACGCGTTAGATTACTAGTTACTGAAAAAAGTGGTCCGCTGGTGCCACCGCACCATCCTAGTTTTGTACAAACCATTTTTTTTTATGTACTCCTCAATCTGCTTACAATTCTTCCAGCACAGACTTCTTTTATTGCGCTTGTATTTTTATGATGTGTCATTTTTAGGTTCCAATTAAACTCCTTCCATAATCGACTGTTAGTGGTTATATTGCCGTGTTCACATGTTTTTAAACACATTCCATCCTCTATAATGACATTCATTTCTGGCTCCCACCTTTTATGACATAGATGTCAGATAGATAATTTATGAAACACGTATAAATTTGACACACGCCTTTTTATTCTTTATCAGACGATGCTCTATGGATGTTACAAAATATTTCAAACTATGTGCAATCATGTGTATAAATATTGGTTAAAATTTAGTATGCAATTTGTTTTCATTTAGTATTTGTGAAAATAATTTACAGTTACTCCATTAAACATTGTGATAATGGTAATTAGTATTTCCCTGCTCAAGTCTGAAACTCATTATCTACTGTAGTTTGGTTGGCAATTGACTATTTTTGCTTGTAAAGAATCAAACAATGACCAAAACATAACTAACCTAGCTTTTATATCTGATTTTCTCATAATATTTATCAGAAGTGTGCCTCTTTAATGTTAAATGCATGATGTCTGTTCACAACTACACCTCTTGATAAGATGCTGATTAGAGATGAGTTAAATAAAAAATGCATTTGGCTGTTTTTATTCCATCTGTTGTGTACAGATTTTGCTTGTATGCATGTTTTTTAATGCTTCGGGCACCTTTAAAATAAATATAATTTTGCCTGTAATTTTCAAACAGGTGCGTTTGTCACACAGATCAATTGTGGTTTTTTAAAGATGGCAGCTCAGAACTCACAGAGGTTGTGTGTGTGTGTGGGGGGGGGGGGGGGGGGGGGAAGGGGGGGGGGGGGGGAGCAATGGACCAAAAACTCCCATCTGCAACTTTTGTTTAATGGAACTTTGCTTGATGTAAAGATCAACTCTTTTTTTTTTTTTTTATGAACTTTCGCACGCCTAGATCCAGTAACAAACCACAATGGAATCTGACACTTTGCTGATTTTTTAGCATATCCAGCTCACAAGGTTTACAAGAATGTACATTTATGGCAGCAGCCATCTTACATTTTAACCTGGCAACACAGTTTTGGAAAGGAACTTTTCTTACACCTAGATGTAGTCAAACACCAGAATAAAAGTTGGAACCTCACTTGTTTTTTTTTCAGTTATCATGCTCACAACATGCACGGATGGGGGGATGGCGGGTATTTACTATTCCCCCTCATCTCTTTCAGACAGGAGACAACAAAGACAATAACATTTAAAGTAATACAATCTTAAATCACTCAACATTTCACTACTTACTCACTTACAGTAATTATGAGGAAAAATGGAAAATATAAATATATAAATTACCAGCCAAATAAAATCCCTTCATGGACTCTGACACATTTAAACCCAGCATGAACTGTATTTAATTAGCATCTCAGCACGCATCCCTCCTCTGGTGAATTAAATGACACAGATCCATATTCAATGCTTTGTACTGATTTAATGATAAGTGCTTTGCATGGCTCACGCTGTCTCCAGTTACTATTGACCCATTCAGTTCGTCTCATTCACACCCAGAATCTACAATTTGTTGACGTGAAAAGCTGGCTGTAAAGAAAGAGCCATCCTTCCTGTTAATTCCTCCTCCATGTCTAAATATCTAAATCAAATGAACATTTAAATGAAAAAAATGTGAGAGTTTGTTGTCTCTATCAGGAGTTTATCTTTGGCAGCTTGCATTATCTTTGTGATTGCAATTTTTTTCTTAAATCTATTTTCTTTTAATGTTTTAACCTCACTTTTTATGTTTGTCTCTTTTTTAATTTAATTGTATTCTTCATTTTCTCACCTTTGCCAGCTTTAACAGTCAGCTGAAGGGCCCGGTTTGATGGTGAAGAACAAATAATCCATAACTTACAACAACACTTGTTAATAATTAAGGGAATTGGCACGTTGTGAGAACTCCAGAGCAATTAGCTGCGGCTGCAAGTGCTCACAGAAATGTTTAGCAGCATTGCTACAAAGCAGCAGCATCAAGCAGAGAGACGAGGCATGTGGGAAGCAGACTGACCTACAGGACGCCAAGCAAAATGAGTCCTGTGGTCTGATATGGGTTTGTGGCCCTGTGTGGTTTATTGAGGCACAACCTCCGCTATCTGTTTTCATATTGGACAACAGAGGAGATGAGGAGAAACAAGGAGTGGGCTGCGGTTTTCTGTGACAAGCAAATCGTTAGAGTCCTGGATCCATTGGCGCATTTAACCCAAGGTCCTAAAGTGATGATCAAAATCCAATTTGACAGGCGTACTTACAGTGGGTACCTGAACAGAATTTGATAGGCTGTCAGGAAACGAAAGTTCTTTGGATTTAACATGGTGGCTGAAAGAAGGATGGGGAGAAAAGCTTAGCTTTCAGCAATTGAGTTTTTTCTTCAATTAGGGCAGTGATACTGGAACTCTACCCTAAGAGGAGCAATCAGTGCAGCCATATTGGATTCATTTGCTCTTAATGAGCTTACTAACTAGGATCCAATGACAGAAATTTCCTGAGCACTAAGCTGGGCCGGTGTCTCTATTTGTTACCTGAAAATCCTGGTCAACTGCAAAGCCAAGTTAATGTCCTTTCTTAGAACCTCAGAGGAGCTCCTGCGCTGGTCCATTTAACTGATTAGATGCAGAATTAAGGCAGCGTACCTGTCTACATGGTAACAGTGTGTGTCATACAGGATGTGAATTTTAGGAGCTAAACTGCATTTTTCCAAAAAAAATAAGTCCAACGATAGAAAAATCTTGAAAGACTAACTTTGCATTTTCATGGGGACAGTCTTAAACAATCTTATTGTCTCCTGTTACAGAGCAAAGAGGGAAAAGGAAAAAAATGGTCTTCATCTGTCGACAGTGCATGTTGTATTATAACTTGAAAAATTAGACTGGTACCATCTTCCATTTTGCTCTGTGGTGACTAAAGAAATGTTCCTTTCAAAACTTGGAATGCCACATTAAAATCCAAGATGGCTGCCGCAGTAAATGTCCATTTGTGTTTTGAGCACGATAACTTGAAAAATAAGTAACTGTCGACTTCCACTTTGGTGTGTGGCTGCAGCTACATGTAAGAAAGTTCACTAATAAAAATTGGGTTGATACATCAAAATCCAAGATGGCCACCCCATATATAAAGGCAAACTTCACCACTTGCTCCCCACGAGATCGGATGCTTCTCCCCCTCCCTCTCCGCTTTGCTGCTCTGTCTGTCTGTGAAATTGCTGTGAGACTCTCTTGCATTTCTTCCAAACCATAATTATGGACTTGTTTTGACCAGTTGGTCCCTCATTTCAATTTACAACATTTCTTCGAAGAGAAGACAGGCTTTGGGCGAGCCAATTTACCCTGTTGGCACTTACGCAGCTGGATATCTCATCGACTGGGAAACTTGATGATGTGTCCATCTCTGCTGCCATCTGTGGATTTTAAGGACACATATTTAATTGGATTTTTGATAACTGGTTCCTGCTTTTTGGATTCAGCTGGTGCTGATTTTATCTACAATCAAGGAAGTCGTCAGCAGCAAATTTGGACCCGATCACGCTGCTTGCCTTTATGATGGCTTGGTTCATGTCTGGAGTACCCAGACTCAAATGCTTTGGGCTGAATGTATCAGATCTTGGGGATTTTTACTCAGACGCGTTTCCATCGGTGTTGGCCATGTTAATTTGGACATTTCGAAACCGAGTGGACCGATACAGACTTGAGGTTGATGTCATTAAGTTCTGCCTGTCCCCAAAACAACTGTGTGTTTATATAAATTTTGGTTGCCTTGGTTGTCCTTGAAGGCCATCTTATCTAAAGTCGCCTGGAGAAAATGTGATCTGACGCTCACCACCCCCTCCCTAAGGAATTTCCAACTGATAACCAGACGAAACCCCGCTGAATAAACTTTGTGTCATCATTTCAGGACTCTGGATTCTTATAGAGGTTATCCTTGGCCATTTCTCGACATACCTCGAGAATGTTTATGGATCTCACCGGAGGACATTGAC
>NC_056501.1:44571789-44582734 GCF_014905685.2 Nematolebias whitei | reverse complement strand
AACTTCTTCTTGTAACCACTTCCTGGATCTCTTTTCAGAGGTTCATAAGTGGTTAAGTCACTAAGGAGTGTCATAACTTTCTCATGAGAGTCTTTCTGGTTCAAAATCACTGTGCACCTTCCTTTGTCTGCTGGGAGAATGATGATGTTTTTGTCCTTGCTAAGAGTGGTGAGCGCATCCCTCTCCTCTCTACTGATGTTGGAAGGTGGTGGTTTGGCATTGCTGAGGCAGGATGAAACTTTGATTCTGAGCTGTTCTGCCTCATACTCTTTAATTTTGTTGTTGTGGATGGCTGATTCAGTAGCTGTGATCATCTCGACCAGAGGAATTCTACTTGGTGCAACCGCAAAGTTCAGTCCCCTGGCAAGAATCTTTCTCTCTGGCTGGGTGAGCTGTCTGTCAGATAAATTCTTCACCCACTTTTCTGGCTCCCTGACATGTAATTGTCTACTGGAGTGTTGTCCTACACTGAATGTGTTGTTATTGGAATTGTGATGGTGTTGATGAGTTATTAGTAAGTTAAACTTGTTTTGTTGTCGAGTCTTGGACTTGACATGCTGTGCTAAGTGTGCCTGATCTGTACAGTCCATCACTTGCTAAAGTGTGGTCTGATTTAACTTTTTTAGAGTTTTCTACCTGGATTATTGAGCATGCATTAGGATATGACAGACTAGATATTTCTCAACACGGCAAAAGCGTTCTATTCTGTATCACAGTAGAAACTTTTTTTTTAAGTTTATCACTCACAGAATGTTGGTCGTTATATGGCTGAGCCTAGCTCTTATTGAATTTGGCACAATTTATTTTTTATTTTTTAATTTTTGAGATAAAATATCTTTCAAAAGTTTAACTTACAGTGTGATTTCACAATTTCTCAATTTAGGAGACAATTTTGTTAAAACTTATTTTTACAATATTTACTCATACAGTTTGGTATGAAAATTAAGTATTTTTTTGTATTTCCTCACTGCTGTACAGACTTAAGTTTTCTTTTAGGGTTCATCCACACAGGAACAATATTTTGTCATAATGCAAGTTTTTTATTTTTTTATTTTATTATTTTATTTTATTTTATCTTTTTATTATTATTATTATTTTAGCTTTCCATGCATGGCTGTGATTTAGGAGCCCCAAAATGTTATCTTTTGTAAGCAGCTTTTACACTCAAAACATCTCGAAATATCTTCTTTACATTTTTGTTTGAAAAGCTAAAAGGCAGCATTTTGAAACCAATTGTTAAAAACTCATCTTCATCTTTGGCTGAACTCACAAACATAACATGTAACAGCATTAATGACACATTTTGTTTGTGTAGCAGACACTGTTATTCAACTACAGAAGAAAAACAAAAAACTTGTGTAACTTCAAAGAACAGACAGGACTGGTAAACATGAACAGCATTAATAGCACAAAAAGATATATAATCTAAAGCTGGAAAATGTATTGTCACTTTACTGAACTGTCAGCCAAACAAAAATAAGAAAAACGATAAAAGACCGTAGGCTACATGTCAAGTACATGAGAAATGGAAATTGTTATAAAAGACAGTGCAGAAAGAATGACACAACTCCTTGTCAACAATGTTCTACAGTTCAGGTGTTTTAAAGTTCGTCATCAGTTCCCCCAAAAATATTCAGCTCTTGCTCCTGTGTTCGTCTGTCTCTCCTTCCTGTCCTCTCAACCAGCTGGTCAAAGCAGATGGCTGCTTGTCCTGAGCCTGGTTCTGCTGGAGGTTTCTTCCTTTTAAAAAGGGAGTTTTTCCTTTCCACTGTTGCCACTGTGCTTGCTCAGGATGGGAGACTGCAACGAAGCCAAGATTCAACTTGTCTGCTGGATTCCTTAGATAGAGAACTTTACTAATTGGCTTTTATGTTTGCGAATGTTCCTGTAAAGTGCCCTGAGACAACTTTGTTGTGATTTGGCGCTATATATAAATAAACTGAATTGAATTGAATTATCTTTTTTTTTTTTTTGTCCCCTTCACAGAGTGACTAAAGCGAATTGGAAATATCTTCCATCTGTGCATGTTGTGAGCACAATGACTTGAAAAATAAGTACCAACTTCCACTTAGGTGTGAGTATGGAGAGAGGGATGAAGGGTATTTACATTTCCCACTTTTTGCTCCACAACAGAAAACCACGAATGGATAAACATCTAAAAATCAATAACTTTTCGAGTCAACCCATTTCAAAATGGCTGCAAAAGCTAACATACTTTAGTAAACACAATACCAGCTATAACTAAGTAGCTCATACAGATTTGAATCTAAAAAAACATGGTACCATCTGCGTGACATCCTCCAGAATACACTGTCCTAATAAACAAGTTCACACAATAAGATCTCAAATGACATAATTAACCTAAAACAATTATATTTCCACGTTCTCTCATCACAAGTTGAACTTAGAATCAAACTCTGACCTGAGAGGTGGCATACAATTTGCTTTCCTTCAAGGAATACTACCCCTTTAATTTATAACTGAAAACGCTTCTGAAAAGGCAAAAGAAAAGACAATTATTACAGCAAGATGTTCTTTTTCAGCGTGCCTGATGATACTGGATACATGGAAAACAGGAAGCGCTAGTTTTAAAACCTTTGAAATTTCTGTATCCCATCACTCAGCTGAATCAGCGCTGTGGAAAAAATGCTTACATGATGCCGAAAGGCTTTGCTTTACATAAAAAGAACAAGCTCGAACTGAACAGGGTTTCCGTGCCTGGGTCCCATCCGGATGGCGCCGGATGCAGTGTCATTGGATTGAAAACCCTGGAGATTAAAAAAAGGGAAGAGGTGATGTGTGCATGCATTTTGTGTGTGTGTGTGTGTGTATGCGCGCATGCAGAGGAAGCATTATAGGAAGGAAAACAGCAGTGAAGAGGAAGGGAGGGAAACAAATGTGAGAGCTATCGTGCATGAAATTAAAAGATACCTCTGAAATACGTCTGGCTGCCATGCTTCTTGGTGAGCCCTCTTGGAAGTCTCTCCATCTCACTTTTTGTGTGTCTGCAGGGAAGGAAGATGCGAGACATTGTAACCTTTAAGAAATGTCTAAATCAATAAAGCTCTCCAGTTCCCCAGATCTCAGTACTGTTTTGCCTGAAGCTTCAGGGTTGAGTTGGGGAACCTGAGATATTTGCTCTGCCTTTTTCCTTTTTTTATTCTTGTATTGTTTGTACGAATCACTGGAGGGTTTTCCCAATCTTTTTGGTTTTGGTTTGTACTCCCAATGCAGTCTTCCTATACATACATACATACATACATACAAACATTAAGGTTTATTTAAATTTATATTCCCTATTCTATTCTTCTTCTTCTTTCGGCTGCTGTCTTCTTCAGGGGTCGCCACAGCAAACTAACTCACATAAAGATTTGGTGATTGTTTTTATGCCAAATGCTGTTCCTGATGCAGCCACAGATCACTGAGCTACCACAGATCTCTGTTTGGAACAGAGATCTGCCATGTAGGGTGCCAGGGGGAGCAGATTGTGGTGGTTAAGGGCCTTGCTCAAGGGCCCAGAGTGGGGCCAGTGAGGATGGAGGTAGGTGTGGATGAGAGGAACATATATATATATATATATATATATATATATATATATATACAAAAAAAACAAAATGTGTATAGGCCAAAGCCAGGAGTTGTAACTTAAACACTGGGACATTCAATTAAGTTTAATTCAATTCAGTTTATTTATATAGCGCCGAATCACAACAAAGTTGTCTCAAGGCACTTTACAGAAACATTCACATACATAAAAGCCAATTAGTAAAGTTCTCTATCTAAGGAATCCAGCAGACAAGATGAATCTTGGCTTCGTTGCAGTCTCCCATCCTGAGCAAACACAGTGGCAACAGTGGAAAGGAAAAACTCCCTTTTAAAAGGAAGAAACCTCCAGCAGAACCAGACTCAGGACAAGCGGCCATCTGCTTTGACCGGCTGGTTGAGAGGGCAGGAAGGAGAGACAGATGAACACAGAATGGTAGGTCCAGGTGTATCTGAAAGACAAAAAAACACATGTTAAGGATAGAAAAATAATTATAAATACAAAACAGGTTGAGCAGAGTAAGTAAAGACAGTAGCAGAGTGAAACTTGTGGTCAGTTTGTCCTCCAGCAGTCTAAGCCTATAGCAGCATAACTAAGGGACAGCTCAGGAAACCCAAGCCGACCCTAACTATAGGATTTAGTAAAAAGGAAAGTCTTAATCCTAGTTTTAAAACTGGATAATGTGTCAGCCTCACGGACAGAGATTGGAAGTTGGTTCCACAAGAGAGGAGCCTGATAACTGAAAGATCTGCCTCCCATTCTGTTTTTGTATATTCTAGGAACCACAAGTAAACCTGCAGTCTGAGAGCAAAGAAGACATGTAAAATGCACCTGGAAGGAAGAAACAGCCTTTCAGTTTGACACCATTATTAATTTCTTTTTTGTTGTGGTTTTAAACCTCGTAAACATTGACAGAGTTTGCAATTATATATATATATATATATATATATACTGTTTAGCTGAGTTACTACACCTAAAAACAGGACTGACACAATTTTTAGTTGTATGAATGTTGAGTCAGAATTCACACTTATGTTTCCCTGTTCATAGTCTTTTCATTTATTTTTGTAAAATGAAACAAATTAAACTCATCCTCCTATTCCTCATACTTTGTGCTTTTTTTGGTTTGTTTTTAACCATTCGTATAGCAAATTTTCAGAAGAACGAATAGAGAATTTGGGGTTTTGTATTTTTATTCTTTCCAAAATATTTAACTTTATACAAAATTAATTCTCCAAATAAATACATTAAGAACTGTCCTGATGCATGCTCAATCATCCAGGTAGTAGTCCCTTGCTACTTGGCGGTTCAACTTTTGCAGACTCAATCTTTCGCGTTTTTTTTCCCCTCCATGTAAAATAGTACTTGACACACGATTGGCTGATTGATGGATGAGCCGCATGGATTGTTTATTTGAAATAAATTATTTTAAATGATTTTGCACCTGCTGTGCAGCCCACAGGTGCACCTGTGGGCTGCACGTTTTGTTTTTGTGCTGCGCTTCTTAAGCGCTCCCCAGTCTTTGCCAGATTGTCTGATCACCTCATGCCTGAAGTAATCCAGCGTTCTTGTTCCTGCTCTCGTTCCTGCTCTCGTTCCTGACCCTGATGAGCAGCAGGTGTATAAAAGGCCCTTGACGACACGCTGGAGCATTGTTTGCCTGATGGTAGTGTGTTCCTGGCCCTTAGTTGTATTCTCTAGAGTTTTGCTTATCCTAACTCCTTGCTACGCCTCACAGAATCTTCTGAGCTCCCTCGACACCCTGGACCCTCCTGCGTTCTTTAAGTACCTCCTTCATTCCCTTCTTGCCTCCCCCACTTGCCTTCCCCACTTGCTTGAGTTACCCATTGAACGCCCTGGGACCTCACCGGACTGACCCAGACAGCAAAAGAGCTATTCTGCTGTGTAATAAATTATGAGGAGGACCCCGAAATTGAAAAATGGAGTGAACAATAATATTAATTTAAAGTTTTATCAGGAGGAGAAAGTCAGTTGTTACTCAAAGAGCTTGATCACAGATGAAAAGCTGAAGCTGCAATGACATCAGAGGGAAAAGAGGTTTGGTTGGATCATGTGATATGTGTGCGAAAGTCCGACAAACACTCTCAGAATGTGGAGCTTGGTTCTGAGAGCTCAACTCAGAGTACAGGGTTTGTGTTCATGGTCAAAAATACAGGTGTGGCTCATTCACATAGACAGGAAAGCAAAACTTATCCAAGGGGTGTAGCTGGAATCTGTGGTCTCGTAGCAGACATCAAGGTCCAGATATACGATGGGCAGAAGTATCCATCTTGGACAAGGCCAAGAGGAGGAATCAATCAATCAATCAATCAACCTTTATTTATACAGGTAAATCCCATTGAGCCTCGAGGACTCATTTACAAGAGAGACCTGATTTCAACAAAGAAAGATGACAACAATGGACAACAGCAACAACAATAAGCAGTTATAAAAACTCATACTACAGTTTTTTTTTTTTTTTTTTTTTTTTTTTTTAACAAATAGGATGGCTAAAAGAAAAAAAGTAACAAAACCAAAAAAACAGCTAGATTCCAAGACAAATGTATAAAACTAAAAACAGGAACATGTCAGCATTGGACCCTGCCAGGAGTCCAACAGATTCTTAAAGCCACTTAGAGAGGTCAAGGTCGAGAGCTTCAAATCTTTTTGTAAGATATTCCAGGAAACAGGAGCGGAGTAGGAGAAGGCCCTTTTGCCTAGTTCAGTCCTCACTGAGGGAACACTGCAGGTAATAATGTCCTGAGAGCGCACTCCGTAGCTGCACTCACGCAGAGACATGTAGGAGGAGATGTATGAAGGCAGCAGACCAAGAAGTGATTTAAAGATGAAAATGTACCAGTGAGAGAGTCTGCGTGAAGTTAATGATGTCCAGTTAACCAATGAATACAGGGTGCAGTGATGGGTACGATAATCACAGCCAGTTATGAATCTTAGTGCACCATGATAGACAGCATCCAACATCTGCAGGGTTCTTGTAGGAGCGTTCATGTAAATAATATCACCAAAATCAATTGAGGGAAGGAAAGTCACAGATACAAGGCGTTTTCTAGCATTCAGGGTTAGACAGGATCTGTTTCTGAAAAAGAAACCCAGTTTAATTTTCAGTTTCTTTACCAAGTTTTCCACATGGAGCTTAAAAGAAAGATGTGAGTCGACCAAGATACCCAAATATTTATAGGAATCAACAAACTCAATGGGGACACCATTTGAGGATAAAATCGGAGGAAGAACTGCTGGGACCAACTTCCTATTTGAAAAAAGCATCCCTTTGGTTTTTTCGGCATTTAGGACAAGTTTGAGGTGAAACAAATCAGTCTGGATGTTGTTAAATGCAGATTTCAGAAGCTGGAAAGCCTTAGCAACAGTTTTAGCTCGACAATAAACAACTGTGTCATCAGCATAGAAATGTATGGATGCATTAGGGATGTTTTTACCTACATTATGTATGTAGATTGTAAAGAGGGTGGGTCCTAAGACTGAGCCTTGTGGTACACCATTGTTGACTGTTAAATAACTGGAGGAAGTACCATTATGTTGAACACATTGCCTCCGGTCTGAAAGATAGTTAGAGAACCAACCAATGGTGTGATCTGAGAAACCGATTTCTGAGAGTTTATGACACAAGATGTTATGATCCACAGTGTCAAAAGCTTTAGACAGGTCTAAGAAAAGTGCAGCACAATAATCTTTAGCATCCAGTGCTTCAACAACGTCATTAAGAACCTTCAGTGAAGCAGTGGTTGTGCTGTGTTGTTTCCTGAAACCAGATTGATGTGGAGGTAAGATGTTAAATGAGTCCAGGTAATTTTTGATTTGAGAGTTTATCAGTTTTTCTAGAACCTTGGCTAAAATGCAGAGTTTAGAGATTGGTCGATAGTTGTTCAGTGATGTGGGGTCACCTCCCTTCAGCAAAGGAAGAACAAAGGCTGTTTTCCAAGTGTCTGGGATGGAGTTTTGTCTTATGGAGAGATTGAAGATGTGGGTCACAGGGACTGTGATGATATGAGCAGCCAGCCTTAAGAAATAAGGTGGAAGTTCATCTGGACCTGCAGATTTTTTAGGATCAAGATCTTTTAACAGTTTATTGACCTCACTGACTGAGAATGGAGAAAAAGAGAAGGTGTGATTAACTGAGGATTGACTTGTAGGAGGGATTTGATTTGTAGAAGTTTGGTTATTAAGTGAAGTGGCTGATTTTCCATTAGTAACTGTGTCAAATAAAGAACCAGAAGCAACAAAATGTTTGTTGAGACAGTTCAGGATCTCGTGCTTATTTGACACAGGAACAGAGTTAACGAGAAGTTGTGATGGGAGGTCAGATGATTGGGGGGTGCCTGAGAGAGATTTAATTGTTTTCCAGAATCTGTTAGGGTCATTTAGATTTTTGGAAGTCTGAGATAAGAAATAGTTTCGTTTTGCTGCTTTGACAGCAGTTGTACATTTATTCCTCATCTGTCGAAAACTCAACCAATCAGTGTCTGAGTCAGATTTTCTCGCTGCAGCCCAAAGATGATCTCTCCTGTGCAGGAGGTCAGCTAGCTCTGGAGTAAACCAGGGGCTGTCTCGTCCCTTTATTCTGAACTGACGAAAAGGAGCATGTAAGTTCAGGAAATAAATGAAATTATTATGGAAATAGTTCCAAGCAGAGTTCACATCATCAGTTAACAGAATACGATGCCAGTCAAAGTGAGACAGATCCCAGAGGAATGACTGTTCACAGAAATGTTTCAGATCCCTTTTTTTAATTAATCTGGGCTTAGAAGGTGGAAGTTTACTATTTCTTAAAGCCGCTGTCACACAATGATCACTCAAAAGATCAGCGAATACACCTGTACCAGGGAATTTGTGAGGCATATTAGTTAGAAACAGGTCTAAGATGGAGGAATTGTCAGGATGGCTTTTATTTAATCTGGTGGGGGAGTCGATCAGTTGGGTTAAATTAAAAGACAAGCAACATTCCTTGAATTTGTCACAGAGGGGGGTCGACTTACACCAATCAATGTTGAGATCTCCTGCCAAAAAGATCTCTTTGAATTTTAAATTACCAAGGAATTCCTTAATGGCATTTAATGCTTCAGGTGAAGCTGTGGGGGGGCGGTAGCAGCAGACTACAGTTAAAACCTGGCCTCCATTCAAGGTGATGTTTACAGATAAGGCTTCAAACTGGTTTGGAATTGTTTTGAAAGTCACAAGACTTGAAACCAGAGAATCTCTAATGTAAATAATGACTCCACCCCCCCTTTTTTGACGATCACAGCGGTAGATGTTAAACCCATTGATTGCCACGTCATTATTCATTACAGATTTGTTGAGCCAGGACTCAGAAATAAAGATAACATCTGCCCCAGAAGAACTGACCAGGATTTTCACAGCATCAAGTTTTTTCAGAAGGCTACGAGCGTTTACATGCAGGAAATGGAGCCCAGAGGCGTTTTTAAAGTCATTTGGTGTGCTGTAATTAGTGGGGGGTCCAGGATTAGGTTGAATTCCTGAGAGCAATAACAACATTATTATCAGACATTTTCTTGAGTTTTTTGTGACTGATGTGTAATTACAAGAGTTAACAGTGTGACAATTAGCCCCCATAATCGAACCATGAGAAACATTAATGAAGACGCGATCATTCAGAACCCAAAAACAGTGAAAGTTGCAGTGATGGACAGATTCAGGTGTATTAACAAGATTCAGTGACTCCAGATAGTCTGAGAACTGAAAATAGTGACAGTAATATGAATGATGCAGAAAAGATTCAGACCATAAAATGTCACAGTTCAAATGGGCAAACAAACCCGACGAGGTGGCCCAACTGCAGTTTAAGTCAGGCTGAGGGGGGCTCCGGCCCCCCTGTGAAGATGGATGGATGGATGGATGCTCCCATGAGAAACAGAAGCTGGGTCCAGAATCAACAGGCCGAAACAGAAACAGAAAATTCGCAGCAAATAGCAGAGCGAGCTGCCAGAAAATCCTCCTGAAGTGAAAGGCATGGTCCAAGTTCGTTTCAGGTCAACAGGGGCCAACAACGTGATCCGGAATAAAATTAATTATTATCCAGGTGAGTTTGGATGGAGGCCTGCAGCAGCTCCGATACAAACTCCGAACTTCTCTCGAGCACCACGCAGCCCTGCTCCTCCACGCTGCTCCTCCGCTTCTCAGCACCCGACAGCACGGGGCACCCCCGGTGAAAAGCGAGACTGACCGGAGAGGCTGAGGCTGAAGTCGGCAACTGGTCCGGTCCGGTTCTGCTCCAGTTCGGCTCCGGCGCTCCAAGCACGAGAGACGAAGAGGCTGAAGATATCCCTGGCCCGGTTTTGCTCCGGTCCGGCGGCCCAGTCTAGCAGCGCGGTTCTGCTCCGGTCCGGCGGCCCAGTCTAGCAGCGCGGTTCTGCTCCGGTCCGGCGGCCCAGTCCGACGGCGCGGTTCTGCTCCGGTCCGGCAGCCCGGCGGCGCGGTTCTGCTCCGGTCCGGCGGCGCTTCAAAGCACCGGAGCGTCTCCTCCAGGTGAACACAACGACTCCACGGAGGTGGATCGTCTTTCAGTAAAAGTAACGGGCTGCTCACTGAAGCTGAGACCGGCTCTGTAGAAGACGAAATCCCCCACAGCCACCTCGATTCGGTTCTGGTCCAATTCGAGGGTCACAGGTACACTTCCCCCACACCTATGGAAACACCACGAGGGCCAGTCCAGCTGAAAACCAGCGAAATACCACCCGGCGATATTTGTCGGAACCAGGTAGAACCACAAAGGTCCAGATAAGAGTTCGTTGAGGTCCAGGGAGAGAGAGAAAAAACACCGGACCTTCGTGCGTCGACTCCCCAGCTCGAGGGGTCACCTGGCCGGCAGGGTGCGCTCAGAGTGACCGATGGGCGGGGAGCGGCCGATCGGTCCAGGGCCAAAATATTATTATATTTTTTTTGGACGGTCCCGTCCGGCTCTCTGAGTCACTGAACACCGAATTCGGTTGGAAGGAGGACCAACTTTAGTCCGGTTCGAAAAACGGGTCAGTTTGATGATAAAAGACTGCAGAGAAGCCGGAGGGAGCTGCTGTCCATCAGCTCGCCGGAAGTGAAGTTGAATGGAATCCGTGGTCACGAAGTGGATCAGGAACAGAACATGAACAAGAAAGCTGGATATTTCAGGTCTGAGGTGATCAGACAATCTGGCAGACTGGGGAGCACTTAAGAAGCACATCACACAGGTGTAAAATCCATCCATCATCTTTTGCCTGCTTCTTCCATTTTGGGTCACGGGGGTTGCCGGTGCCCATGTCCAGCAATCACTGTGCGAGGGGCAGGGTACACCCTAGACAGGTCTCCAGTCCATCACTGGGACACATAGAGACAAACGAGACAAACAACCATTCACTCTCTCACTCACACCTA
>NC_056501.1:44570622-44571689 GCF_014905685.2 Nematolebias whitei | reverse complement strand
AAAAATCGACTGGGAGCCCATCAATGCCAGGAGCTTTACCACTTTGCATGCTCTGTAGGGCATCTTGAAGCTCAACAAGTGAAAGTTCCACTGACAGTGCATCATTAGTTTCCTTTTTAACTTGAGGAAGATCTTGATAAAAACTGTGGGCCACAGCTGGGTGTTCTTGATATTCAGTGTTATATAACTGACTATAGAAACTGACAGCACGTTTCCGAATAGTATCAAAATCAGTCAGTATCTCACCCGTGTCGGATTTTAAGGAGTGTATAATTTTCTTTTGCCCATTTTTACATTCTAGACCAAAAAAAAAGGATGAGGGGACATCCATCATTGCAACCTGATAGAAGCGTGACCTAACCAGAGCTCCCTGTGCCGCCGCCCCAAGCAGACTGGACAATGCAAAATTTTTGTCCTTGATTAAACCTACATAGTGCTGATCGCCTGCAGGCCTCAAACTGTTGCTGCAGATTTTGAATCTCAGATTCTAAAATATTTATAGATGACTTAAGGGTTTTAGTAACATTTTGCGTATACTGCTGACAGAAAAGCCGGATATTGACCTTGCCAACCTCCCACCATTGCTGCAATGATGTAAAGTTATTTTTGGAGCACTGATGATTTTTCCAGAAACACTTAAAAGTAACCTTAAAATGCTGATCCTCAAGCAAAGCTGTGTTGAAATGCCAGTAAGCACTACTGACTTTGACAGGCTTTATAAAGATGTAGGCAACAACAAGAGAATGGTCTGAGAAACCTACAGGGCTTATAGAGCAATTCCTAACAACATTAAAATGATGCTTAAAACAATAAAAATGGTCGAGTCTGGCCACTGACATAAGATTGTCTTTGCAGTGAATCCATGTGTACTGTTTTTGTTTATCATTGAAGTGTCTCCACACATCACCCAGTGTGTAGGTCTCCAACAGGTGAAACAATCGAGTAGATGATGCAGAGTGAGGTTCCAAGTGGTTTCTGTCATATCTGCTGTTCACAGTACAGTTCCAATCACGACCCAAAAACAGGTACTGCTTGCAATCACAGTCTTTAAGAACATTAAACAAGGT
>NC_056501.1:44560496-44570522 GCF_014905685.2 Nematolebias whitei | reverse complement strand
TTAGCTGAATCAATAAAAAGCTGTAGATCAGGAAAGAAGTCTTCAATCTTAACATTTCTAAATCCTTTGGTGTCTTTCAAAAAATTTTTAATACTAAAAAATGGGATCAAATTTTTACCGGAGGGACCAGGCTGAGAGGAAATCAGAGACTCAACGTCAGAATCTGATTCAGCTTCACTACCAGAGACCAGAAATGGAACTTTAGTTAGTTTAGCTGAAACACCTCCAGCATTTGAAGGCTTTCGTTTTTTATTCTTTGTACAAGGCTCATCAACAGGCACGTGCTCATTGTCTACAATTATTCCAGTGACTTTTTTTGTCTTCTGGAGCCGGTTCTAGAACCACCGAGAAGGGGTTCTCTGCAGACCAAAAGTGGGCGTTTCTGGCGAATAGGCGTTTATGGGCGGCAAACACTGATTGGTCAACAGTATTTAATAGGCGTTTGTCGGCGGCGAACACTGATTGGCTGTGGGTAACCCTCAAAGTCACGAGTCATTGATGAGGTAACGTTTCTTTGCGATGTTTGACAAAGAAATATGGTTTATTGTACTTATAAAGTATGTTATGTTTTCACTTATGCATATTATTGAAGTACGTTTATTGTAGGTCACGATAGTTTCGACCGTTCTCTCGTTGTTGTCGTAACGCACTGAGGTAAAGTGAACCTCCACTCGGCTCCGGCAGCTCTCACTGTGCACGTTTACAACAACTGGGTGTTGCTTTTCAAAATAAAAGCTGAAAATAAAAGTTCTTAATACTTGAAAAATAAATATTTAAAAGCTGTGTATAACTGAAAAATATGAAAAACAAATAAATAAAAGTTGTTATTAGCTGAAAAATAAATAAATAAAAGCTGTTAATTATATCTATGTCTTTCTGCCATGTCAGGGACCACTCTCACTTCAGGTTGACTCTAGAAGACCCCAAGATGTTGCTCAACAATGTTGACCAACATCTGATGTTGACTTTCAAAATAAATCACCTCCAAAGTTTAACAGTTCATAGTAATAGTCAAAAGTTGCTGACCTTGTTGCAACATGAGTTAACACAAACATGAGTGTAAATTGTCAATGATTCAATAATGAGTAATAACTTATTCAATAGTAAGTCTGTAATTTGTCAATAATAGTCAATAATTCATTCAAGAATAGATTATGGGTGTTTGGTATGGCTCAGTGGCTAAAATGGGTTGGATGTTAGAGAAATTACTTAATATTCAATTACCTGAATGCACAAATTCCTTCATTTATAGTTAAACTTTAGGAAATCAACTTTTTTTTTCTTGTGAAAAAAATATCAAAATTAACTTTAAAATCCAATCCAGGATTAAGCAACAACTAGCAACACCCTAACTGTACTATGTTCTGTGTTTCCAACAGATGCTACAATGACTTCTAAAAATGGATGTCCCAATAAACACAATAAAAAATTCAATGATGCATCAAATGTTGTCTGAGTATGTTTTAAGTTAATAACAAATGTGAAATCTGGAAAACAAAGAGAATTCCTGAATCTGTCTTGTGTGCTTTGATGTGTACATAAGTTTATTGGAGGTCCTGAAACAACTTTTCTGAGAACACAAAGATTTTTATTTTACCTTTGGCCAAGATGTCAGTTTGAAATCAGGCTGCTTACTGCAAAACCAAGAGTTTTTTTTAAGACAGACTGTCTTCATTTGTATTGTTTTGTTGACTAAGCTAAATGTAATTTCTAAAATATGGATAAATCTGATCTCATCATGCAGCATAAGCAACTGGGTATAGGTGTGAGGGCCAAAAGTCTGGGTATGTACTGACTCCTAAATGTGCTTGTTTTCTACTGAAACATGGAGTAGGGTTGACCTTTAAAATGTGAGACAGCTGAGGAAGTTAACCAGTAAACAGAAATACCTGCTCCAGTTGCAGAAATCTGACAGAAACTGACAATCACTCATCTGTAGTGACTGCAAGTTGAACAAGAAAATGTGAAGTTAAAGGAAACCTCCTTTGTCCCAAGGCCAGTTTAAGTATCATTAATATTTTTCTTTCTTTATGAATCGATTGTAACTTTGTTCACATTTTTCAACAACCAAAATGGAATTTGTTTTTTAATGTTATGGCTAGGTATTAAAAAAAAACTAACATTTAGCTCCCCCACTACCCAGTTATGTTGCTCTTATTTTGAAATGTAACCGGAAGTTCTGTGTTAAGAGAGTCGAAAAAAGAAGTTACGGAGACGCCGCGGCAGTATACTGGAGCAATGTCGAACCGAGACGCCGCCAGTGTTGAACCTGAGACGCCGCTAATGTTGAACCGGTTAACACCATAGACATAATATGCCTGTGGTTAACACAATCTGCCAATAACGCCTTGTTTTTAGACATAATGTGTCTGTGGTTACGGCATTTTATCGTTCAGCCTTTTTTTCTATCGTCCAATCAGATGTGGCCGGCCAGACACGCCTATTTTTCTATCGTCCAATCAAATATGGCCGGCCAGACACGCCCATTTTTCTATCGTCCAATCAGGTGCGGCCGGACAGACACGCCTATTTTCATATAGTCCAATCAGATATGACCGCCCAGATACGCCTTCCGAATTTGGCTGCAGAGATACCTACTTGGAACCACCTGCTCCTGTCCAGACCCAGCAGCAGAGGGAGAGTTTTGAGGCTCTGCAGCCTCTGGGGGGTCTGACACATTTTGTGTTTCAGTAACAGAATCCACAGAGGCTGGATTATTTAGATTTAAGTCCAGTGTCTGTGTGTCAGTGCTTTGTGCATCAGTATTACCTGAGTCCTGAACCGGGGCATCACCTGTTGCACTGGCTGCAGCCCCACCGTTTGCTTCCGGTAGTTTTTCGGCGCAGGCACGAACAACATGTCCCTCAGAGCCACACCCAAAACACTTCATCTTTTCAGACGATGCATAAACTGTGTAATCAAAACCATCAATTTTAAAACGAAAAGCCATATTAAACTCCTGGTTGTTGTTCTTTAAAATCATATAGACCTGCCTCCTAAAAGACACAACATGCTTCAGCTGCGGAGACTTGCAGCCCAGAGGAATCAGTTTAATTGGAGACATGAGCTGACCATGTCTCCCCAGTTCTTTGGACAAAACATCATTACTGACAAACGGGGGGACCTGGGACAGAATAATCTTCTTTGCTGGATTGACCAGCGGAACCACCTGAACAAAAGTGTCACGAACCACCACACCTTTTTCAACAACCGAGTTGACTTTGTCTACACTGTCTAAGAAGATCACAACTCCATTGTTCATCCGAGATGCAGACTTGACACTGTCACATCCAACCAGTTCTCCAACCGCTAACACACAGTCCTCAACAGAGCAGTTCATGTTCAAACAAAGTTTGACACCATGGTGGCGCGTGAGCTTATCAAGCCCAGCGCCACCTGCTCGATGGTCCATGACACCGGACCGAGCCGGGTCAGAACCTCTCAACTAAACTACCACACTAGAATAGGTAGAAAAGAGAGAAAGAAAACAGTTTGAAAAGAATAGAGAAAAAGACAAAAGTTTAACACTCACACGAGTCACTCTCACGTCGGACCCGACACCTGCTCCGCAAACGCTCACGCATACGCACGAAAGAGAGACAGAGAGAGAGAGAGAGACAGAGAGAGAGAGATGTCCCTGTGACGGACTGGAGACCTGTCCAGGGTGTACCCCGCCTCCTGCGCAATGATAGCTGGACATAGGCACCAGTGACCCCTGCGACCCAAAAAGGAAGAAGCGGGTAAAGATAATGGACGTTCTTCACATTTTTTTTTATTTAAACTTGACATATTACATTTTTTTTCTGGTAATGTTTCCATCCATTATCTTTAATAATAATAATGAATTTAATTTATAACGCACTTTTCATTAACAAAAATCTCAAAGTGCAACTAAAATCAATGATAAAATCAACTGAAATCAGTGATAAAATCAACTAAAATCTGTGATAAAATCAACTAAAATCTGTGATAAAATCAACTAAAATCAATGATACAATCATGTGGAGGCAGAATAAGCTTGCTTAAAAAGAAAAGTCTTTAAGCCTTTTTTAAAGTCAGTCAATGATTGTGGAGCTCTCAGATATTCAGGGAGGGAGTTCCAGAGGTGGGGGGCAGCCACACAGAATGCTCGATCTCCCATGGTTCTTAATTTAGTTCGTGGAAGGTGGAGGAGATGACTGTTCTGTGATCGTAGGGACCGGGTGGATGAATATGGAGCAAGAAGGTCCTTCTGATAATCTGGTGATTTTCCGTATAAACACTGATGGGTGATGAGAGCAATTTTGTACTGAATTCTGTAAGTGACAGGAAGCCAATGGAGGTTATGGAGAATGGGTGTAATATGTTCAAATTTACGAGCTCTCAATAAAATCCTGGCTGCACGGTTTTGAATATATTGAAGCTTCTGAAGGTTATTGCCGGGTATTCCAGTAAACAGGGAGTTGCAGTAGTCGAGCCTGGAGGAGACAAAAGCATGGACGAGTTTCTCTGCATCAGCAAAAGTGAGAGACGGGCGCAGTTTGGAGATATTTCGAAGATGGAAGAAACAGGTTTTAAACAGATGCTTAATGTGATTTTCAAATGTAAGATGAGAGTCCATTTTTATTCCAAGATTTGTAACAGAGGTGGAGAGGGGGATGTCTTGTCCAGAAAATGAAATAGTTGTTATAGTTGAAGTTTGAACCTGGTGAGGGGTGCCAATCAGTATGGCCTCTGTTTTGGAGCAGTTTAACTGAAGAAAGTTCTGATTCATCCATGCCCTTTACCTTTATCTTTACCCGCTTATTCCATTTTGGGTCACGGGGGTCGCTAGTGCCCATGTCCAGCAATCACTGTGCGAGGGGCGGGGAACACCCTGGATGGGTCGCAAGTCCATCACAGGGCCACATAGAGACAAACGAGACAAACAACCATTCACTCTCTCTCTCACACCTAGGGACAATTTAGAGTTACCAATCAGCCTAACATGCATGTTTTTGGTCTGTGGGAGGAAACCGGAGTACCCAGAGAAAACCCATGCATGCACAGAGAGAACATGCAAACTCCACCCAGAAAGGCCCCTGGACCGGGGTTTGAACCAGGGACCTGCTCGCTGAGAGGCAGCAGCTCTACCAGTTGCGCCACCGTGCTGCCCTCCTTGTAATGTTTGTTTGTATTGTTGACAATATAGTTGGCCTACAATTACTTGGTTACTAACTTTTTGCATTGTTCTTTTTAAGGCTGTTATTGTTCATCAGCCTTTTCTGTTCATTGAAGTAATATGCTGTATGATAAACATTTTCTGTATTTAAACTAGTCTGTTTTTTCAGCTGTTCCCTTTCTCAGGGTCGCCACAGCAAACTAACTTGCACTAAGACTTCGCAATAGTTTATTTTTAATGCTGGATTTCCTTCCTGACGCAACCACAGACCACTGCGCTACCACAGCCCTCTGTGTGGAGCATAGCTTCCATCTAGGTCACCCCAAGGAGATTGTGAGTTTAGGGCTTAGGTCAAGGGCCCAGAGTGGGGCAAATGAATGTGGACGCAGGCGTGGATGCTTCACCCCCCCCCCCCCTTGTTTTTTAATGTTGTCCGGGGAGTGAAACTGACAACCTTTCTGATCACAGAATCACCTTCTCTAACCTCTGTGCCATCACTCCATTAGCAATTTTTATGTTTAAGCTTAACACTAAGTTGGGTGGATGTTGGGATTGGAAGGACGGCCTGGGACCGTCCTGACTGAACGTGACAGATGCAAAGTATTTTGTCAAAGGTCTTTGAGTGTTTTCTGTCTATCCGTCCACCCAAACTCTGTATCTGCTCTTACTTGGCCTGGGGTTGTCCACCCAAACTCTACATCCAGGTTTTGGATTCAGAATAAGCCAGACACAGGAGTACAAAAATAACAGTTTTTATTTATTTTTGCTGCTGGAGTCCAATTTGAAAAGACAGAGCTTAGTAACTTTGGTGAGGACGAGGGGATACTGTGATTATAGTTGAAGTCACTAACCTTCTCAGTCTGCACGTGAAATCAAGAGGCGTTGTCCAATGGTCGTAGCAGGGGTCAAGCACGTAGAAGCAGAAAAGCGAGAACAGGGCCAAATCGTGATCCAAAAGAGTAGTCAAGGGAGAACAAGAGTTGTTGCCATGGTCAGAAATGCAGACAAATCTAGAAAGGGTCAAGGCAAGGTGAGGAGTCAAAAAACAGGCGAGGGTTCAAGACAAGGCAAGGATACAAAGCTATAGAACGAGATACAGTGATGAAAGGCTTCACTATCAGGGACCATGGAAGGTGTAATAATTCGGCACAGGGACCATGGAAGGTGTAATAATTCGGCACTGGTGGAGAGGGAGAATGGAGCTTATAAAGGGTGCAGAGCAGGTGAACTAGATGAGCTGAAGCGGGTGAGTGGAATCAGGACTGATTGCTGTGATAAACAAGGGAGGCGTGGCATGGCTTGGAAGGAGTAGGCTGGAGATGGGTGATAGGCATTACAAAGAAGGGGAAGAGGAACTATGGCATTAGGGCTGAAACAATAGCAGGAGAGTGTGAGACAAGGGCCAATTTGGGTGGGGGGTGGGGGGTGTCAACGTGGGCCGCTGACCATTACAGCAACAATTATATGTGAATGGGACATGTTCCCCTAACATCAATCCATCCATTATCTTTACCCGCTTATTCCATTTTGGGTCACGGGGGTCGCCTGGTGCCCATGTCCAGCAATCACTGTGCGAGGGGCGGGGTACACCACAGGGCACATAGAGACAAATGAGACAAACAACCATTCACTCTCTCACTCACACCTAGGGACAATTTAGAGTTACCAGTCAGCCTAACATGCATGTTTTTGGTCTGTGGGAGGAAACCGGAGCACCTGGAGAAAACCCGCAAACTCCACCCAGAAAGGCCCCTGGACCGGGGTTTGAACCAGGGACCTGCTTGCTGAGAGGCAGCAGCTCTACCAGTTGCGCCACCGTGCTGCCCATGTTCCACTAACATTTAAAAACTATTAATTTGTAACCCCCCCCCCCCCCCACACACACACACACACACATTTACCATGAAATATTAACTCACCCAGTGTTGTTTCTATGTCTTTGTGAACTAATCCATTCCACTTGATTTATGGGAGAATATTCAAACCACTAAAAGTCCACTCTTGGTTTTCCTGGTTACCTACAACAACTCCACACCGCATGTAGTGTTTCCCAGAGGCCCATTGCTTTGGCAGGACGCTCATCTCTTCTGGTTTTTGTGAATGGGGCGGGGAGAGGAGGGGGAGACACCTCTGTGTTGTGTGCTAATTTAGGACTATGGTAGTGTTGTCAGTTGTCGACCGGGGTGGGGGTTAGGATGCGTGAGAGAAGTGGTGTGTGTTGTATTCGCACAACGAGAGCTGTTGGTCAGGTTTGAATCAAGTGTTTACTTATGTAGGTAAACATAGATGTTTAACAACCCATTAAAATACACCAGAATGCAGGAAATGGCATCTACTTTATTCTGAATTTTCTGGGGGAGGACCCCCAGACCCCCAACCAGTGTCCCCCCACATTACAAGTTCTTCACGCCAATGCCCTCAACAAGAAAGTGAGGGCAAGTGATTCGCATGTGTTTTGCTTTGAAACAATGGAGCAACTCACTGCAATTTAAAAACTTGGCTCTCTAAACTTTTTCATTTAAGTTGAAAAATGCTCCTGAGATGAGAAGCACAATTTCTTTAAATATCAAACAGAAGGACTGATTCGATTGATTGATCTCCCTAGGACTCACAGGCAGCATCTTCCAGCTCCTGGTTGTAAGTGATGGTATGATGATGTCTTGCAAATAGAATATATAGGCCTCTACTGCAATAAAATAAAAGGTGAGGATTCATAAATAAGCCCTTGAAATGTGAGGGTGCATGTTTGTGCTTCCTTGGACAGAGTCAACAATAGTTTATAGTGTTTTCTAGAAGAATATTAAATCCCCATCCAGACAAAAGCTCCCAGAGGGCATCATGACATTTGGAGAATCTGCTGCTCTCCTGCAACAAAGACAGGAAGATGAGAAAAAGGAAGAAAAGGAGGATGAGAGGTCCCACGAGGAAGAGCAGTTTTGTATGACTGAGATGTGTTTTCAGACAAACTGGCTGAAGTTTTCATTCAAAACAAGAGGTTTTAATTGTGTGTGTATATATGTGTGAGTGCACATGACAATAAACGCGCAGGCAAAGAGCCATTTAATCAATCTCTTAGCCTGGGCACAGAGCCGGTCTTCTCATATACATCAGGTGTGCTGTGTGCATGCTTCATATCAGCCACTTGATAGATTTATCATCAGAGGTGAACCCATACTTCATATCTCTCCCTCACCATCGATCGATCAGAACACTGCTGCCTGGAACTTCCACTGGGAGCCACTCCATCTGATGATGGAAGTCGGGGGCTTGTCACCATGACACATGGCTTTGGAGACAGCCCAGTCTGCAGGCCACATTCACTCCTCTTCCCACTGACTTTGGTTTCACTGTAGATATCTCGTTGAAATAATGAACACCATGAGATGCTTTTTCAATGTTAATTGCAGTCTCCTGATAAAACTTATAGTTTTGTAAAATCCTATGTTTGCCTTATTTTTTTTTTTTTTATGAAATATTCAACCCTTATAAAGTTTTACCTCCACTTTGAATGAATGGTAAATGAACTGTACTTATATAACACCTTTCTCTCTTGTCAAAATACTCAAAGTGCTTTACACTACAATCTGTGTCCTCATTTACCCATTCACACAGCACTCTACTAGATCTGTAGAAAAACTAATCAGAGCTTTAGATCACATTCATACACCGATGGACACACATCGGAGGCAATGAGGGGTTCAGTGTCTAGTAGTCTGTGACTACAGATGGAGACGAACCCCCAACTCTTGCATTGGAGGATGACTGCTCTTAACACTCAGCCACAGCCGCCCTTGAATGAATAACAGTAGTAGCTGAGGAAGTACAGTTAATGTGTACATTCATACATACATACATTACAAAACCTATTTTTATTTTACAGAAAAGAGCTGTAAGAATTATCACTAGAAAGCATTACAGTCACCCATCAAGCACATTATTTTATCAACTGAAGTTATTGAAGTTCCATGATTTGGTAGATTATAGTGTTTTATCAGTTATGTATAGGGCTCAAAATAACACATTACCGTTAAATATTCAAATAAATTTTGTTAAAAGACAAAGTTGTTATAATCTTAAGGGGGTAGAGATATTTGTCAAATCAAAATTCAGAACTAGTCTGAAGTGAAGGTCTACCTCAATCCAAGGAGTTGGATTGTGGAATGGTCTAGAGAGTGATGTTAAAAACGCCAAATCAATGTGTACATTTAAGAAAAAGATCAAAGCTGAATTGTTAAAAAGTATATATGAAGTAGCTTAGTGTGTGTTTTGTATTAGAGTTAGAAAAATTAGAAAGAGTTATTCATTTTGTTCTGTTACTTGAAAAGTATTATGATTGAACTTATTGTTTGAAAAAAGGGGCAGATATAATAAGATTTTTTCTTCTTTCTGCTGCCTTTCATTTTAAATCTTTTGTATCTTTTTTTATATTGTTATGGAATTGTTTTGTACTTTTTAAAAATGAATAAACTTTATACCATACCATACATTCATACTTATCAACATGAAAAATCTGCTTTCTTTTTTATATAAAGTCAATTTGTATTGGTTCTTTTAGGCAGAATGTAAACTTGTGTTAGGTGGGTAAGGCATTATTGGGTTTCTAATAAATCCTGTCTAACTCTGAATACTAGGAAACACCTTGTGTCGGCTACTTTCCTTCCCTCCATTGACTATTGTAACATTATTTACATGAACACTCCTATAAGCAACACGCAGATGTTGGACACTGTTTATCATGGTGCATTAAGATTCATAACTAGCTGTAACTATTGTACCATCATTGTATCCTGTACTCACTGGTCAACTGGTCATCATTAACTTCACACAGACTCTCCCACTGGTACATTTTCATCTTTAAATCAGTCCTTGGTCTGCTGCCTTCATAC
>NC_056501.1:44555930-44560396 GCF_014905685.2 Nematolebias whitei | reverse complement strand
GGTACATTTTCATCTTTAAATCAGTCCTTGGTCTGCTGCCTTCATACATCTCCGCCTACATGTCTCTTTGTCAATGCAGTTACAGCGTGCGCTCTAAAGGTATCATTACGTGCAGTGTCCCCTCAGTGTGGACCGAATTTGGCAAAAGGGCCTTCTCCTACTTTGCTCCTGTATCCTGGAATTTGTTTCAAAAAGATCTGAAGCTCTTGACCTCCCTTTGGGATTTTAAATAATGGTTAATTTCGATGCAAAAATCAATGCAGACATGTTTCTGTTTTTAGTATCTTACACCTTTTTTATTTTGTTTTACATCCATTCTTTTATTTGTTTTTCATTGTATATGCTTTTACATGAATTTTTATTGTTGTTTGTACCCGATCTGCGTTTTTTGTTTAAACCAGGTCTTTATTGTAAATGAGACCCCGTGACTCAACGATACTAACCTGTATAAATATATCCTGATGCATGCTCAATAATCTAAAAATCTTAAAATCTAAAAAAGTAAAATCTGGTCCTTTGGACATAAAAAAAACAAAAACAAAAAAAAAAAAACTTTCAGTCAGAACCCGTCCCCCCACACGTAGGCGGAGGGAGGCCACCCTCTCATTCACCGGGGTGAACCCCAACACACAGGCACCAAGATGGGGGGCAATAAGTATGCCCACTCCTGCTCAGCGCCTCTCACCAGGGGCAACTCCAGAGTGGAAGAGTGTCCAGCCCCTCTCAAGAAAACTGGTTCCATAGCCAGAGCCATGCGGAGAGGTGAGTCCGACTATTTCTAGCCGGAACCTCTCAACCTCACACACCAGCTCAGGCTCCTTCCCCACCAGTGAGGTGACATTCCACATCCCAATAACCAGCTTCTGTAGCCAAGAATCAGACCACCAGGGTCCCCGCCCTCAGCCACCACCCATCCCACATTGCATCTGAACCCTTTGGCCCCTCCCACAGGTGGTGAGCCCATGGGAAGGGGGACCCACGTCTCCTCTTCGGGCTGTGCCCGGCTGAGCTCCATGGGTAAAAGCCCGGCCACCATGCGCTCGCCCGCATGCCCCACCTCCAGGACTGGCTCCAGAGTGGGGCCCCGGTGTCTGTACTCTGTATAACATTAATTACTTATTTTATGTCAGGATCTCCCAGGCTTCGTAAGTACAAACAATTTTGAACATTCTCAGAAACGTACAATGTACTTACTGGTTAAGTACCTGGCAATTTTTAAAATGAGGCTTTTTGGTGCCTGGATTTAGCCACACATCGAAATAGAACTCAGTACCTCACTTATTGTTCATGTTGTCATGCTCTCAGCATGGACAGATGGACAGAAGGTATTTCCAATTCTTCCTCTTTGCTCTGTGGAGGGGAACATATACAATGTGCTTTGATATAAAATTTCCTTTAAAAGACTAAGGGGAGGATATTTTTTGGAGAAATAGAAGGACCTAAAAAATAATTTGAACTTGTGTCTTTTTGTCCCCTATCATGGAGAGAAAAGGAAGAATTGGAAAGACCCTTTGTCTGTCTGTCTGTGAATGTTGTGAGCCCTTTATTGTGGAAAAAGAGATTCCCAAAACACTCAGGTGTAGATATCTTGATGCATGCTCAATAATCCAGGTAGAAAAATCTAAAAAAGTTAAATCTGGTCCTCTGGACCAGATTTAACTTTTTTAGACTCCATTGTAGACTTCATCGGATTTATTACAAACCTTTAAAGAACATCCGACATTCACAGATCAATGCATTTAAGATGAGATAAGATATAACTTTATTGATACCACAGGGAATTGTTGTGCCAGAGTTTCAGTACAAAGGAACATACACAAGGAATCACACAAGATATAAAAAAATAACAGAGCATATAAAAATACCAACAATTAACATCTTAAACATGTCAGGTGGATACAGACACATAAAAGTGTTTATTGTGGTGCAGGATTAATTTTATTGTCCTATGTGCAGAAAGGGGGAGGAGTTGAAAAGTTTGATAGCCACAGGGAGGAAGGACTTCCTGTGTTGTTCTGTGGAGCACCTGGGTGGTCTCAGTGTACGTCTGAAGTTGCTGTGGTAAGAGTGCAGTGTGTCATGCACGGGGTGTGACGTATTGTTCAAGATCTGGAGCAGTTTCCTCAGCATCTTCTGCTCAGACACCTCTGTTAGAGACTGTAGGTCCACTCCCAGAACTGAGCCAGCTCTCTTGATGAGTTTATTGAGTCTGTTGGCATCAGCTTTCTTCACCCTGCTGCCCACAGTGTAGAAGAACAAGCTGGAAACCACCGAGTGGTAAAACATCTGCAGCATGGTCCTGCAGATGTTAAAGGACCTGAGTCGCACTAGAAGACAAAGGCGACTCTGTCCTTTCTTGTAGAGGGTGTTGGTGTTTCCAGTCCAGTTTATTCAATTCAGTTTATTTATATAGCGCCAAATCATAACAAAGTTGTCTCAGGGCACTTTACAGGAACATTCACATACATAAAAGCCAATTAGTAAAATTCTCTATCTAAGGAATCCAGCAGACATGTTGAATTTTGGCTTTGTTGCAGTCTCCCATACTGAGCAAGCACATTGGCAACAGTGGAAAGGAACAACTCCCTTTTAAAAGGAAGAAACCTCCAGCAGAACCAGGCTCAGGACAAGCAGCCATCTGCTTTGACCAGCTGGTGTATTGTCTATGTGGACCCCCAGGTACTTGTAGCAGTCCACAGTGTCCAACTTAGTACCCTTGATGTTGATAGGTGTCGTGAGCTGTTGGGGCCTCAGGTCTTATCTCAGACCCCAGGCCCACCTCCAGCTCACGAGGCTCCTGGCTTGCACTCCCTCAGAAGTAGTAACTCACACTATCTCAGTAAATCAAGGAAACATGAATTCATTTTACCAATTGTATTAAATCAAGGCAGGAAAAGGTTACAGTTTGCAGTACTGGCCTCTCTGATACAATTCGATGCAAGATCAATGGCCGGAAGGGTTGGATGACAGGTTGTCTTACAACTATATTGGGCCTAGGCTCCGCCTTCTTCTGGGAACGTAGCCTATCAAGTGAATGAGAGGGGCGAACTAAGTGTGATCTCATTGGATCTTATGTGAGCTGACATGTCAGGAAAAATACCAGGATGTAGAAAAGCCTCTCCACATGTTGTGGCAAGCCAATAAATAAATTACAAATAAATAAAAACTCTATTCCTTTAACGGATTTTGAATCCCTGGCAGACTCTTCTTTTAGAGTTGCTGGCCCTGTTTAAACCGGTCAGAACCAGGTTATGGTAAATGGACTGTACTTATATAGAGCCTTTATATTTGATCAAGACACTCTTAAGTGCTCTACACTACAATCTGTGTCCTCATTTACCGATTCATACAGCACTCTACTAGATCTCTACAAAGCTAATTGAACAAATCATTCTAAAGATACTTAATCAGAGCTTTATCACATTCATACACCAATGGGACACACATCAGAGGCAATGAGGGGTTCAGGGTCTTGCCCAGGGACACTTCAGCATGTGATTGCTGGTGGGTTTGAACCCTTAACTCTTGCATCGGAGGACGACTGCTCTAACCACTCGGCCACAGCCACCCTATCTTATTACATTCTGTCTCTGAGCAGATCAAAACCCAGGGTCACAGTCTAGATAAATAAGTCTAGATCTTCCTGTAGTTGACCTGCAACTCTTAAGTTTTTTCCAATGTTGAGTTGCAGGTGGTTCTGTCCACCACACCGCTGTATTCAGCTTCCTGGTCACCAGTGATGCAGCCCACAATGGCAGAGTCATCAGAGAACTTCTGCAGATGGCAGGATTGTGAGTTGTACCTGAAGTCCGAGGTGTAGAGGGTGAACAGAAATGGTGAGAGGACCGTCCCTTGAGGAGCCTCTGTGCTGCTCAGTATGGTGTCCGAGGTGGTGGTCTGCAGTCTCACATACTGTGGCCAACCTGCGAGGTAGTCTCTGATCCAGGTGACCAGCAAGTCACTCACCTGCATGTCCAGGAGCTTACTGCAGAGTAGAGCAGGTCTTATGGTGTTAAAAGCACTGGAAACGTCAAAGAACATGACGCTTACAGTGCTGCCTGCCCTGCCCAGTACTGTGTGTAGGCTCTGTGCAGCAGGTAGATGATGGTGTCATCAACTCCATTGTGCGGCTGGTATGCGAACTGTAGGGGTCCAGGTATGGTTCCACCACTGATCTGACGTGCTTCAGGACCAGCCTGTCTCCACCCTGATTGGCCACACTCTGGACCTTTGAGCAAGGCACTTAACCCCCACCATCTGCTTCCCCGGACACCCTAGATGACATCTCTCTGCTCCACACAGTAGCCCAGTGTCCTTTGGTTGCATCAGGAAGGTCGTTCTGTGTAAAAAAATAACTACCAAGTCGTTGTTAATGTTAGTTCACTGTGGCAACGCCTGAAGAACGGAGAAGCCGAAAGAAAAAAATAAAATAAAAACAAGAATGTGTGTGGATGTATATATGTATA
>NC_056501.1:44552211-44555830 GCF_014905685.2 Nematolebias whitei | reverse complement strand
CACAGCCACCTGTGTGGGAAGGGAGAGCGATAGGAGGGGAGGTGAAGGAGCAGAGGGGAGGTGAAGCAGCAGAGGGGAGGTGAAGGAGCAGAGGGGCGCCTAATCAGTGCTGTTCCCCTGTTATTGATCATTTAGAAAATGCCTACTAGAAAAACATTTTTTCTACAGAGGGTTTTGACGCCCCCTGCAGTGCAGCGCCCCTATGCGTTGCATACGCTGCATACCCGCTTTTTGCGCCACTGAATGTAAGTAAACCTCAACAATCGTAGTGCAACATGTTCAGTAGAAGTTACACTGTGTAGAAAAAGAGAAATAGGTTTTTATTTTCTTGTCCAAGGCGACGCAGAGTGACAGATTCTGGCAAGTGAAAGAAACAATTTTATTGACCACAATGTGTAATGGTAGAGCCAGGAGGTGGCAAGTGGTGGCTGATCTAACTTTGGCCACCATACAAGCCTTCCCATACCTTTGGGGGAACAATACTTCTAGGGTAATAAAAACGTGACATCCTAGTTTCCTTTCATGACGGGGTGGCCAGTATACAAATATATATAAGGTGGAAGCCATCTTGAAATTTGAAGAGGCAGTCCCAGTTTCTAAGGGAAAATGCCTTACACCTCAATGCAGACAACACCATAAAGAAAGTTGGCATATTACTTATTTTTCAAGTAATACAGTTAACAAGGTTTATATGTTTAAGGTTTAATGTATAAGGTTTATAGGTTTATATATATATTTATCTATGGCAGCAGCCATCTTGGATTTTGATGTGGCTACCCAATAGAGAAAAAAAAAAAATTCATAGATGCAGTGACAAACCAAAACAAAGTTGAACAATTTCTTATTTTTAAAGGTATGCAGTAGTCCCTCGCTAATTCGCGGTTCGTTTTTCGCGGACTCATTATATCCTAGTGTTTCAAAGTAAGACTGGACATGACACACAATTGGCTGCTTGATATATCAGTCAGCCATGAGTTGTTTACTTAAATTATTTTAAATTATTTTAAATTATTTTACACCGTGTATCCAACAAGTGAAGGGAAAGCTCCCTCCTGCAGCTGATCAGCTGATTTCCTTCTCTGCCACTCACACACATTTCTCCTGCATCAGCTTTGTGAAGAGTTAACCCTTTGCTGTCCAGATGCACCAATGGACTTTTGTCTTCCAATTTAAAATTCAAAGTATGTAATATTGTAAAATTGTTATAATAACAAAATATAAGTGTTAAAAGTTGTTTTTAATTATTTTAGAACTTCTATGTTCAGTTGTTTCAGTGTAATTGATCAAGAAGTACATGTCTACTCCGTGCAGCAGAGCTGTGTGACATCCCTGTGATTTCCTGCTGCACTTCTCTTCTCTACAATTTAAATCTAAATAATATAACATTTTAAATAAACAATCCATGCAGCATGGATTGTTTATTTATTTAAAATGTTACGGTATTTAAATTTAAATTGTTTATTAAATCAGGGAGTTTGGCAGTAACAGGTGATGAGTGAGTGAGACTGCAGTCTGGCACATATCTTGTAGTCATTTTAAAAACTCAGGCAGCAAATTCTCTAGTGAATATTGCTTATTTCATTCTTTAAAATATATTTTGCCACCAGTGGTAAAAACAAAAATAGCATTAAAAAGTGTATATATGTAATTGAAACCTTGTTTTGCGATCATTGATCAATGTTGTTCTGTTTGCAAACTCATCTGCACACATCAAATCAGAACATTGAGACAGTAATTAGAATTAATTTTATCCCTGAGAAATAGCAGAACACAATTGTTCTTCTGTTTATAGCAGGGGGGATATCCAAAACTAAAATATTTTAACTTTAACTTAATATTTAACTTTAACTTTAACAGTTAATTGTTAACTGTCACAGTTTTCATGCAGTACTGTAGTCCTTTATTTTTCTTTCACTAAAATGACAGAGAAAAACTGAAGCTTAACAGGATATCCATGTCATTAAGGTCACTGAAGTTATTCAATGTGTTGCATGATGAGATGACCTACAACCTTCTCCACGACCACCATAGCTCACAGAACTGGCTCCCCTCAGGGCTGTGTGTTGAGTCCCCTCCTGTTCACTTTGCTCACATATTACTGTGCACCTACACATCCAGGCTACCATATTGTAAAGTTTGCAGATGATATAGCAGTGGTGGGATGCATCCCAAACAACGATGAACCCAGCAACGGGTAAGAGGTGGAACACCTGGAGAGCTAGTGCAGGAATAACAACCTTCAAATCAATGTGAAGACGACAAAGGAGATGGTGGTGGACTTCAGACAGAACAAACAAACATACCCCACCCCCCTTGAATATAAGAGGATCTGCAGTAGAAGTGGTCTCCATCTACAAGTACTTGGGTGTGCACCTGAACGACAACCTCAGCTGGGGCAAAAACACTACCAGCCTGATTAAGAAAGCACTTCAGAGACTTTACTTCCTCAGGTGGCTGAGGTGAGCTGGTCTGGGAAGCTCAGTCCTCACCTCCTTCTACAGGTGTGCAGTTGAAAGCATCCTCTGCAGAAAGAAAAGCTTTGCAGAGAGTGGTGAAGGCTGCACAGAAGACCGTTGGAGTCAGCCTCCCCACCATCACAGACATCTACACGTCTAGATGCAGGAAGAGGGCCACCTGCATCATGAAGACCCTACTCACCCAACACATACACTTTTTGCCCCGCTCCCCTCAGGCAGAAGGTTGCAGAGCATTACATGCAGAACCACTAGACTGAGGAACAGCTTCTATCCTGAGTCTGTTAGACTCATAAATCCCTGATCAGGATTATCACTGTGAAAAAATGAAAAATAAATAAATAATAATAATCACTGTAATTGTTGATATGTGCTTCTGATTTTCCATTTTGCTGATCTCATGCTACTGATTCATTTCATGCTGCTGTGTTCATTCATGCTCATCTGCTCACACAAACTCATGTTTGGGCTGCTGTTCGGCATATTCAACATTTTTCAGTCAGGTCATCTGGACAGTTTGAACTGGTTTGTTCCACTTTGGAGTAAGCTGTTGGGGGAAGAATCAGTTTTGTTGTGTGTTTCTTTCCTTGACTGATGAAGCCTTCTGGACCGAAGACAAAACGTTTCAGCACCAAAAAAAAAGAAAGAAACTGTCCAGATGATCTGACTGAAAAATGTTGGATTGTATACCTGGATTATTGAGCATGGACTTTGTTGTTCGGCGTATTGTTTTTGTAGTACTAGTGCTTAGTCAATTTCTTATTTCGTATCTTAGATCTTATTACTGTTTTACAATTTATAATTTTGTTGGATGTAACTGGGACTTTGTGTACACAGTTTTGTTCCACCTCATGTACCACATGCGATGCAAATGACAAATAAAGATTCTTGACCTTGACCTTGAAGAGGAAAAAAGAAGAGTAAAACAACTGCAACTGTTTTTAGCTCTTATTAGAAACATACATCAAGTAGATTGATAAATTAAAATATTTTGCCTCTTTAATTTGTTTACCCATACCAATAATCAGCTCTTAATATCTAAGGGCTGAAACTATTCCTTACATGTCCTGATGCATGCTCAATAATCCAGGTAGAAAAATCTAAAAAAGTTAAATCTGGTCCTCTGGACATTCAAAAAAAACCCA
>NC_056501.1:44524399-44552111 GCF_014905685.2 Nematolebias whitei | reverse complement strand
CAGCGGTCACTCTTTCAGGGATGAAGATGTGCACATCCTGGATAGAGAGGAACGATGGTTTGAGAGAGGAGTAAAGGAGGCCATCTTTGTGAAAAGAAACCGTCCATCATTAAACAGGGGTGGAGGCCTACGTGTTCAATTGTCCCCCTCTTACAATGCTGTGATTGCTAGTATCACTCAGCCCTCTGTGAATAGTACACAGCCATCAGTGTGCTAATGATCCATCGTTAGACTGATGGTCCTTCTTGAGCATGTGATCAGTTGGTTTTGGTTGTCAGCAGCAAAACTGGTTGATCCACCCTGAGAAGGTGCTATTTAAGAGACTGAGCTGAAAACAGCACCTCAGACTGAAGAAGTCTCTCGGACGAGAGACGAAACGTTTCTACATTTTTTGTTGTTTTGCTTTGTTTTGGGTTTTTTTTGAATGTCCAGAGGACCAGATTTAACTTTTTTAGATATTCCTTACATGTTATTTTCAATTGGTATATGTTACCCAAAAATACAAAAAATACCTTTTCAATAATATTACTAAAAAAACTGAAAATGAAATCAAGAAAGAAAGAAAGAATACAATCATCATGATAAAAGTACAATGATCAATAACTATTTAAAAGTAATATTTTTAGTTTTATCCATCCATCCGTTCATTTTCTTCCCCTCATCCGGGGTCAGGTCGTGGGGATAGCAGCATAAGTATGGAGGCCCAGACTTCCCTCTCCCCATTTACTTAAGCCAGCTCCCCCGGGAGAATCCCGAGGCGTTCCCAGGCCAGCAGAGGAACATAGTCCCTCCAGCATGTCCTGAGACAGTGGGACGTGTCCAGAACACCTCACCAGGGAGGCATCCAGGAGGCATCTTAACCAGATACCCGAGCCACCTCAACTGGCTCCTCTTGATGTGGAGAGGCAAGGGCTCTATTCTGAGTCCCTCCCAGATGACTGAGCTTCTCACCGTATCTATAAGGGAGAGCCCAGACACCCTGCAGAGAAAACACATTTTGGCCGCTTGTATCCTTGATTTCGTTCTTTCGGTCACAACCTAAAGTTCATGAGCATAGATGAGGGTAGGAATGTAGATCGACCGGTAAATTGAGAGCTTTGCCTTTTGTCTCAGCTCTCTCTTCACCATGACAGACTGGTACAGCACCCACTTCACTGGCAAATTCGCACCTATCCACCCATCAATCTCTCGCTCCATTTTCCCTCATTTGTGAACAAGACCCCGAGATACTTAAACTCCTTCATTTGGGCCAGGACCTCCTCCCTGACCCGGAGAGGGCATTCTACCCTTTTCCGGCTCAAGACCATGGCCTCGGATTTGGAGGAACTGATCCTCATCCCATCCCAGCAGCATCACACTCAGTTCCGAACCACTCCAATGAAAGCTGTAAATCACGACCTGATGACGCCAATAGGATCACATCTGCAAAATGCAGAGACGTGATCCCAAGGCCACCAAAACAGATCTCTTCCACACCTTGTCTGCTCCTAAAAATTATGTCCATAAAAGTTATGAACAGAATCAGTGACAAAGGGCAACCTTGGCGGAGTCCAACTCTTACTGGGAACGAGCCCGACTTACTGCCGGCAATGCGGACCAAGCTCTGACACTGGTCATACAGGGACCTAACAGCCCATTTCAAAGGGCCTGGTACCCCATACTCCCAGAGTACCCCCCACAGGGTTCCCTGAGGGACGCGGTTGAACGCCTTCTCCAAGTCCACAAAGCACATGTAGACTGGTTGGGCAAACTCCCATGCACCCTCCAGGGCCCTGCTGAGGGTTTAGAGTTGGTCCAGTGTTCCACGACCAGGATGAAAATCACACTGCTTTTCCTGAATCCGAGCTTCGACTATCTGATGAACCCTCCACTCCAGAATCCCTGAATAGACCTTACCAGGGAGGCTTAAGAGCGTGATCCCCCTGTAGTTGGAACACACTCTATGGTCTCCTTTTTTGAATAGGGGGACCATCACCCCAGTCTGCCAATCCATGGGAACTGTCCCCGATATCCACGCAATATTGCAGTCACATAAGCCAACACAAACCCACAACATCCAGAGCCTTAAGGAACTCTGGGTGAATCTCATCTACCCCCGGGGCCCTGCCACTGAGGAGCTTTTTAACCACCTCAGTGACCTCAGAACCAGAGACTGGAGAGCCTGACCCAAAGTCCCCAGACTCCACATCCTCAGTCGAAAATGTGCTGGTGGGATTGAGGACGTCTTTAAAGTACTCTGCCCACTGACCCATGACGTCCCAAGTTGAGGTCAGCAGTTTTAGTACAAAGTAAATACTCTATTATCTATACAGGATTTAGACACTTTAAAATGATTTAACAAAGGTAACATTTCGTAAAACAAGAATTAACCCTTTATTCTCTGAATGAAGACAGATTATATTAGACTTCTAATACATAAAAAATATATATTTTAAGTAGGATGTTTGATTATGATCTATGCTCAGGTAAGCATGGGGTGGACCGAGATGGTGTAGAGGTAGGGCAGCGGACTTTGGACCAGAACGCCGCAGGATCAACTGCCTGCCATGCCCACATGTCGTGGTGTCTCTGAGCAAGACACCTAATCTCACTTGCTCCACAGGCACTTACATAGATGCCCACTGCTCTACCTGGGTGTATCTCAGGTGTGATGGGTTAAATGCAGAGAACTAATTTCGTCATTGTATGGAAACATACACTGATGACAACACATTGGACACACACGGGCAAAAGATGAGACAATTTAGACAGTTTATATATATATATATATAGTTTATATATATATATATATATATATAAATTCTGAGTTTGGACCATGAAGGCTGTTATTTATCCTGCCAGATTGTCAAAGTAAGCAGGAAGAATCAGACTAGACATGAATATCGGTTTTTAAACACATCAACTTAAATCACAACCTTCTGCATAAATTGTGTTTTTATGAGACTTATAAAAAGCACACCATTTTATTTTGACACAATTTGATGTCAAAGAGTTTGAAAAGCTTGCTATTTAAACATTTATCCAAAATACTGAAAATCAATCAGGGTCGGAAAACAGTTGCTGAAAAATGACAATAGGTTAGAAGTCATAAAGTTAGGAAGTCAAGGAAGGACAAGGTCTTTGTCTGAAGAAAAATCATTTGCTGTTAATTTTTCAATTTGTCTAATTGTACAATGCACTGCTACCATAGTCATAGAAAACAATTCCACATATTGCCATGTTTAGATATATTTTTACGTTTTTCAAAGTTGCACATGGAGCAACAAATTAAAAATCATCCATCCATCCATCAATCCATCCATCCATCCATTATATTTTATCTGCTTCTTCCATTTTGGGTCACGGGTGTTGCCGGTGCCCATGTCCAGCAATTACTGTTCGAGGGGCGGGGTACACCCTGGACAGGTCATGTAATAATCATGAAACGTTTAAAAATTGCAATTTGTCATCCAGGGTAGCTGGACTCTCCATTAGAGATAGGGTGAGAAGATCAGTTATCCGGGAGAAACTCAGAGTAGAACCGCTGCTCCTTCATATAGAGAGGAGCCAGTTGATGTGGTTGGACATCTGGTACAAATGCTCCCTGGGCACTTCAGGTATGTCCAACTGGGAGGAGACCCCGGAAAAGACCCAGGACATGCTGAAGAGACTATAACTCTCGGCTGGCCTGGGATCACCTTGGAGTCTACCCAGAAGGTCTGGAAGAGATGGCTGTGGAAAGAGATGTCTGGGCCTCCCTGATCAAGCTGCTGCTCCCAAGACCCAACTTCAGAACAAGTAAAGGATAATGGATGAATGGATGGATGGCAATTTGTAAAAGTGGGAGTCATTTCAACTGAACTAATATAAATATGATCAAACAAAGGACAGCACGGTGGCACAACTGGTAGAGCTGCTGTCTCTCAGTGAGCAGGCCTTGTTCAAATCTCAGTTCTTGGGCCTTTCTGGGTGGAGTTTGCATGTTCTCTCCATGCATGCATGAGTTTTCTTCAGGTACACCGGTTTCCTCCCACAGACTAAAAAACATGCATGTTAGGCTGATTGGTAACTCTTAAATTGTCCCTAGGTGTGAGTGAAAGAGTGAATGGTTGTTGATCTCATTTGTCTCTATGTGTCCCTGTGATGGACTTGCGACCCATCCAGGGTGTCCCCCGCTTCTCGCACAGTGACTGCTGGGCATGGGCACCAGCAACCCCCATGACCCAAAATGGAAGAAGCGGGTAAAAGATAATGGATGGATGGATGATCAAACAAATGACAGCACAGTGGAGCAGTTGGTAGAGCTGTTGCTTCTCAGCAAACAGGTTGCCAGTTCAAATCCCGGCCTGGAACTTTTCTGGGTGGAGTTTGAGTGTTTTCTCTATAAATGCATAAGTTTTTTCTGGGTACTCCAGTTTCCTCCCACAGACCAAAAACATGCATTTTAGACTGATTGGTAACTCTAAATTGTCCCTAGGTGTGAGTGAGAGAGTGAATGATTGTTTGTCTCGCTTGGGTGTTCTCGCACAGTGAGAGCTGGATATGGGCACCAGTGACCCTCATGACCTGAAAAGGAAGAAGCAGGTAAAAATGATGGATGGATGGATGGATGGATGATCAAACAATCGCTATTTTCATCAAAGGTGGAAAAAAAAAACAATATTTGTGTCAAAATATCAAATATTATTGTGGACATTCTGTAGGTTCAGTCTTTTTAGTCCTAAAAATATCTTAAAGTTCTCTTGTTCAAACCAACTCCGTGTTGCCCCAGAGCTCTTTTGAACACAACTTTAAAATTCAGAAACAGTATGATTGTTTTCAGAAGCTATCTGGATATCTGTGCTAGAATGGTGACAGTAATTATATAGAAAATGGATAAACTGGTGTCAGCATGGCGATTGCTAGCCTACCAATCCTAATGATCAGCTGTGGTAAAGGATCTCCTCCATCCCTGACAGTAATTAGCCTGTGTAATGTCAGCGTACTGAAAGAGCCATTAGGGCTTAACAGGAAGGATGCTGCATGGCTCCTGGTCTCTAGTATCAAGCCAAGTGCGACAATCAGGAACCCCACAGTTTGTCTGGTTGTCCAAAGCAAGTGTGGCTTTCAAAGTTCAATTGCCTTAAAGAAAATGTTAGTCGTCGATAGAAGCAGTAAACAAACTGCACACTCTGATCTTTAAAGTGTCTTGAACATCCTAATGAGTTGTTGATTTACCTACCAGCTCAATGACTGTGCCCTGCTCTGCTGCCCTGCAGCAACCAAACACCCCAATCTTCAGATAGCTTTGCCATGAATTACAGCTTTTCCGACAGTTAGTTGTGAAAGCACTGAGTAGTGAGTAAGTACTGTGATTTTACTCCAGGCTATAGTGAAAACAGACCTTACAATACATCAATAAGGGATGCACTGAGGGAGCTGAATATTTCAAGGAAATTACTCAGATGTCTTCATAGTCTGAAAATAAACCCTGAAGAAAGTGAGTTAGGATGTGCCAAATTATTTTTTAATACTCTAGCTCCGTGCTCCAATTCTATCCCCAACTTGTTCTCCAATATCTCTCAGATAAACTTTACTGCAGTTTTCAATAGACAGGCAAATTCAGTTTTTTTTTCTTCTCATCTAATAACGATAGATAAAAACAGATCAGGAATAAAGATTAACTCCTTTGAAAGTTCAAAGAAAAGTAGGCATAAAGCTTTAATATTAGCAGAATAAAAGCAGATTTATCTTCAAAGGAAAGCAGGTGAGACTTGTTTTCTTTGCAGCAAGCTGATATCAATAGGGCACATATGCACGTCATTCATGTTTTTGAACAACAGTTTTAGCTTTATGGGTGTAAAGGTTACAAAAATACAGCAGATTTGCATCTACACTGCTGAGAGAGGATCAAAATGTCACTTTTTTTCTGTCTTGGCATTCTTAGAACACAGAAACCCCTGTGAGGTGGTCAAACAGAAAACCTTAAGGACTAGGCAAAGAGGAATGTATTATTAGGAGCACAGATAAAATGCTGCTCTGTTGGGGGAAATGCTTGCTTACATTTAGAAACTGTTTTGTTGCTCAATGGAAAGTAAAACTGAAGAAATGCCCAAGGTGGACTCCCCTGGCTGTATTGTTGGTGACAGTAGTTTGAAATGTTTAGGCTTTAAATGATAATGGTGATAACAATATTTTGGGTCATCCATCCATTCATTATCTTTACCTGCTTATTCCTTTCTGTGTTGGGGATCACTGGTGCCCATATCCAGTTATCACTGGGCGAGAGGCAGGGTGCACCCTGGACAGGTCTCCAGTCCATCACAGGGACACATAAAGACAAACGAGACAACCATTCACTTTCTCACTCACACCTGGAGACAATTTAGAGTTACCAATCAGTCAAACATGCATGTTTTTAGTCTGTGGGAGGAAACCGGAGTACCTGGGGAAAGCCCACACATGCACTGAGAGAACATGCAAACTCCACCCAGAAAGGCCCCTGGCCATGATTTGAACTGGTAACCTTCTCGCTGAGAGGCAACAGCTCTACCAACTGAACCACCGTGCTGCCACCATAACCTAAATCATAAACCCTTCTCCAAAGTACAGTAGAACAAGAAGTTCACTGATGTCACCCATCACTTGAGGATTTGAATGATTAATGTTTTTAGATTTTGAGATGTACAAGTGCAACGGCAGAGCCAGGGGGTGACCAAATGTGTGTATTTATTTAAGGCGGTAGCCAACTCTGATTTTGATGTGGAAACACACTTTTGGACAATGACCTTTCTTACACCTAGATGTAGCCACATACCAAAATGGAAGTTCCATCTGTTCTCAAACTTTCATTCAGTTTTAGATTGTTTGTTAATATTTTTATTTAACTTTTGCATTCTGAGCAAACAGGTTCTTTACATACACACCATGGCATGACTTTATTTTTCAAATAAACAAACTCATAATTTTATTTATTTTTTAATTAAAAAAGAAGCTTTTTTTGGATGGCACAGTTGGTAGAGCTGTTGCCTCTCAGCACGAAGGTTGCTGGTTCAAATCCTGGCCCAGGGTCTTTCTGTGTGGAGTTTGCATGTTCTCTCCGTGCATGCGTGGGCTTTCTCCCAGTACTCCAGTTTCCTCCCACAGACCAAAAACATGCATGTTAGGCTGATTGGTAACTTTAAATTGTTCCTAGGTGTGAATGAGAGAGTGAATGGTTGTCTGTCTCGTTTATCTCTGTAAGGATCCCACTGCCTGCAGCCTGCCTTGCTGATGGCCGCTGATTACCAACACCTGGCGGCCATCAGCCTGATGAGCCTCTCCATCTACTTAAGGCTGCAGTCCGGTGTGATTCAACGCTGGAGCATATCACCTCTTATGGTATTGTACTGTTGTGAGGCAAATGTCTTGGTGAAAAGAATTTGTTCACCTTTTGCTCTTTTTTCCAGTTTCCTGGTTCCTCGTGCTCTTTGGATTCCCTCGTGACCTGATTTGGATCCTAGGCCTCTCAGGTATTCCTCGTGCCTCTTTGCCTCCAGTGCCAGCCTTCCTCGTTCCCCTTTTGGACTCTTTTGGATTTCCCTCTGCTGCTCGCTCGCCTTGGACTGAAGGACCAGCTCTCCCTTCGGGTTGGACTGTAAGGACAAACACTCTCCTTAACAAACAACTTGAGCCTTCCCCGTTGGACAGCTAATAACCTGTCGTCCCTCTTTCCAGGAGCCTCAGACCAGCAGCCTGTGGATGTGATTTAACTCACTGTAAATAATAAACACTGTTCTTTTGTATTTCCCCTGTGTCTGCCTCGTTCTGGGTCTCATATCATCTGGGTTCCCCGCGCACTCCTAAAGATCTCTATGTGTCCCTGTGATGGACTGGAGACCTGTCCAGGGTGTCCCCCGCGTTTCGCACAGTGACTGCTGGATATGGGCACCAGTGACCCCGGTGAACCGAAAAGGAATAAGCGTGTAAAGATAATGAATGGATGTTACTAATTTTTAATGTTTTAAATGGCTTAGCACATAATTAATAAACTGATCTCTTTGACTTTTATAATTTTAAAAGTGCACAGAGATCTTCAGTCAGATACTCCTTGTGCAGCTGATGGCAAAATTAAAGTTCAGAGGGGATGAGGCTTTTGCAGTCGCAGCCTCCAGACTCTGGAACAACGTGCCTGACACTTGATATTCATTCTGCAGAGTACAAGCAATGTTTAAAATCCTGCCTGAAAATGCTACTAATTTATATTGACTTTTAATTCAAGTTCATTTTGAGTTCCATCAGATTTTTGTGGCTGTAATGTGTTCTTGTGCAGTTTGTTTATAACCTACTTTATTATACTTGTTTGATTTTTAATTATTTTATTGATGGTTGTTCCCGTTTGTTCTTGACCTCCGTGTGAAAGACTTTGGTCAACATTGTTGTTTTTAGATGTGCTTTATAAAAAAAATCATATAGAATGTAATTTCACAGATAATGAATTTTCAAAATCTAAATTATTTATCTTTAAAATTAGCATATTCAAACGACATGCACAATCAGTGTGTGTTTCGCTGCTGATATTTTTATATTAGATTTTTCATGTGAGTGTTAGAGGTTAATTCTCTCACTCATATTCATTCTCACAACACATCCCAACTGAAACATGTTACTACTGCTAAGATGCAGAGCACTTTGTGCAGCTTGTCATTGTGAAATATTTACACCAGCCTGCATCCACAGCTTCTCTCTGTTACTTCTGTACTGGATATTGGCCCCAACACATTCCATTTAAGATAAAAACTATACAACAAGTTCTACACTACAACTACACCAATAGCAATGTTTTATGTTTCCTGTTGCAGAGAAAAAAGGGAGATTTGGAAATACCCTCTGTCTGAACAACCTAAATAGATCCTAGATGTGAGTGAGTGTTTGTCTCGTTTGTCTTTATGTGCCCATGTGATGGACTGGAGACCTGTCCAGGGTGTCCCTGTAATGATCACAAAACAAACAATACACAGTGTAACTCATACCCACTCGAATTTCTTGCACAAAAAACAAACAAAAAAAAAAACATTAAAGTATACATGCATCCCCTGTTCAATTCCAGTCCAGAAAAACACTCATCTTGAAAACTACAAACATTTACTTGTCAAATCTGTCAGTCATGGGAGACATCAGTACAGTATACTGCTTGTTTGACCTATTTTATACTATAGATGAGTGGAGAGTAAAATAATTCTGTGAATCTTTCAGGATTAAATATTTTAGAAGAGTTTGGAGTTGGACCTGTTTTGTCAAAATTTAATTGGTGTGCAAGACAAAGATTATAAGTGATGTTCTCCACTAAATGCGTTTGTCTAGGTTCATTGGAATACATGAGAGTTAAGGCAAGTGAGCCCATGTTTCTGGGAGTGCTTGCAAGTGGGAACAAAGGCAAAGTAAAAGAAGTCGATGGCACTGATAAATCCTTGTCATAATCTGAGTTTACCTTGGGGTCGTCTTTCTTCTTCTTCCAGATAGGAAAACTCTGCGGAGTTCCTTATCACACACCCAAAGATAACAGGGCTGCAGTACAAAGCAATGATCCTGTCTGTTTGCTGACAGTGAAGTAGTCTCAATCCCTGCAGAGGAATCCCACCTTGTTCTGAGACAAGGGATGGAGACAATATTGAAAGTGTAGCTAGTTTATATGGATATTTTGACATATAGACGTTGTCTGGAACAAATACAGCAATATTTGTCTCATAAAGATGCCAAGACTGATTGATAAGCTATAGCATTTATAATGGGGAGGTGTACTGACTGCGCAACAATGTGGATCTGGGCTATCATAAAAAATGAGGTGTTCTGTCCCTGTGTAGGCTCAGATGTTCACTTCTTTCTGCTTAAGGAACAAGAACATTGTTATATACAATGCGATACAACAATAATAAACAAAATACAAACACACAACTACAGCAGTGAAAATAATAATAAGTACTATACAGGATGTTGTCATCATTGTATGTCCCCATACAATGGTGAAATTGGTTCTTTGCATATAGCTCATCACACCTGGAATATACCCAGGTGGAGCAGTGGGCAGATATGTAGGTGCCTGGGGAGCAATATGGGATTGGGTGTCTTGCTCACAGACACCACGACATGTGGGGGCAGCTGGAAATCGAGCCTGGGACTTTCAGGTCCCGAGTCGGCTGCCCTGCCTATACTCCATCTCAGTCCCCCATGTTCATATATGGAATTACAAATAGGGTTGCTTTCAAAACATTTGTCAAAATAAGTTTGTTAGTTTTTTCATACCTTTTGTGTCTTGTTGTTCAATTTTAGGTTTAGTGATTTTATTTTTGTTGTTTTTTGAGAGTTTAGCCTTTTACTTGGGGTTTTATTTTATTTTCAGTTCCCATCGCTCCCTCCTCCTGAGTCAGGTTCCTGCTTTCTCAGTCAGCCTGCCATGTCCACCCTCACTTGTTCACGGTTGTTCGGGTGTCTTCTCTCACTTATCAGCCCACTTCTGTTATCTGTCTTCCCTCATCTTCACATCAGTGGAGCTTTGTTGGCGTCTGGTGATTCCATAAACTCTGAGTGTTTTCTTATGTTCTCCCAGTGGTTTTTGCAGCATTTTTCTGTAATTAGGAATTGGCTGCCAAATCTGTTTATTTATTAATTTGTTTATTTTATTTTTTTCAATTTAGTAAGAAAGTAGCTTGTTTTACTGAGCTTCTTACATCTGTTGTCAAGAACCAGTTTGGATCAGCACATCAACACCCAACACAGAAATGGTTTTAAAAAGTTTATTAGGAAATAAAAACAGTTTCTGGTGCAGGTCTGGGTCCGGGTCCGATTTGTCAAGACAGAAGAGTTAGTGAACCTGGTGAGGATGGGTAGGCGAGGAGAGGTGCAATGAATGTCACTAACCTTCTGTCTTGATGGAATAACAGGAGCTGTAGTCTCGTTGGAGCCGATGACGTCACTCATGCAGAGTGAACAGCAGCAGCAGAGCAAACAGAAGGCGTACAGGTCCAATAAGGGCAAATCCAGTTCCAGGGTCCAAGATGGGTAGCAAGGGTTCGAGCACAGGGAGGCAGAGTAAATAAGGTAAGCAGAATACATCCAAAAACGTGATCTTGAATCGTGGTCGGTGTGGAGGCGCAGAGTAATAACCATGAGGACTGAAGCAGACAAAATCCAAAAGGGAGCAGGCTGGTCAGGTAGTCAGAAAACAGGCTTGGGTTCAGAACAAGGCAGGATGCAAAGACAAGAAGTGCTGGATTTCTACTGCTCAGAGAGGTTCGAGAATGTGGCACTGAATGAGGGTGAACAGGGAGCTTAAGTAGGGAGGTGCACAGGTGCGATTAATGAAGCTGATTGCAGAGGCAGGGAGAGGAGGCATGGTGCAGGCACATGAACTGTGACTGACAGGACAGAAAACACTTGGCAGAAGAAAAAAAAACATGAAACTAGACAGGCTGAGGTAGTAAAAAAGGGGCAAAAACATGACAGAACCCTCCTCTTTAAGGTCCAGCTCCTGACGGACCACCAGGTTGCTAAGGATGTGGCGTATGAAATTGTCTGATCAGAGATTTGTCTAAAATGTGGTGGGCTAGGACCCAAGAACGTTCAGGCCCATACCCCTCCCAGTTGACCAGATAGTGAAGCCCCAGACCCCGCCGTCTGGAGCGAAGGAGTCTCCTGACGGTGTAGGCTGGAGAACCATCAATGAGTTGGGTGGGAGGAGGGGGATCAGAGGAGGGTCCGAACTGGGACTTCAAATAAAGGTTTAAGATGGGATACATGAAAAGTAGGGTGCACCTTGAGGGAACGGGGCAACTGAAGGCGAACAGCTACTGGGTTAATGACCTTGGTGATGGGGAATGAGCTGATGAAACGGGGAGACAACTTACACGATTCCACCCGCAGGGGAAGGTCCTTAGTGGAGAGCCAAACCTTGTGGCACACTTGGTAAGTTGGCTGGGTGGACCGGCGTTTGTTAGCCCCGCTGACATAGGTAGCAGAGGACTTGAGGAGGGCCCTCCTCCAGGTGCATTGGCACCTCATAGCTGCTTGGTGAGCTGATGGCACCTGGGCCTCACTGCCCTGAACAGAGAACAGAGGAGGTTGGAAACCAAACACCACATAAAAAGGGGATAAACCAGTTGCTGAGGAGGGCAGGGAGTTGATGGCGTGTTCCACCCAGGGGAGATTGGTAGACCATTTGCTAGGATCCCCCTCACACAGTAGCCGCAGCTTAGCTTCTACCTCCTGGTTAACCCTTTCCGTTTGGCCATCAGACTGAGGGTGAAAACCTGAGGAGAGACTGACAGATATGCCCAGCAGACTGCAAAACTCCTGCCAAAACTTAGAGATAAACTGAGGCCCTCGATCAGAAACAATGTCAGAAGGTATGCCATGAAGTCTGAACAACTCTTTAGCCCTGATGATGCTTTAGCAGAAGGGAGTTTAGCAAGAGGGATGAGATGAACCATCTTAGAAAAATGGTCTACTATGGTAAGAATAACTGTATGACCTGAGGAGAGGGAAGACCTGTGACAAAATCCATAGAAATATGGGACCATGGGCGAGATGGGATAGGTAAAGGATGGAATAGACCAGCAGGAGGATGATGGGAGGATTTGGCCTGGTTGCATGAACAACAATAGGAAACATAATGTTTGACATCTTTAATCAAGTCTTTCCACCAGGACTGGGATCTGATGACACTAAGGGTCTTAGTAACCCCAGGATGGCAAAACATCTGAGACTTATGGCAGAGGTCCAGGAAATCTTTAACTTTATTGTCTGGAACAAATACTGTATCTGGTTTCTAGGGCAATTGGGTGGAGGTGGGTGATCCAGATTAGCCTGCCGGAGGTCTGATTCAAGCTGGGTTATGGATAGGCTAACCTTATCCGGCAGAATAAATTCGATCTCAGATCTGACTTTAGGAGCATCGCTCTCCAAAATGTGAGAAAGGGCGTCGGGCTTGGTGTTCTTAGTTCCTGGTCTATAGGATAATACAAAGTTGAAGTGACAGAAGAAAAGAGCCCACCTGGCTTGACGTGGATTTAACCTCTTAGCGGTCCTGAGGTACTCAAGGTTTTTATGGTCAGTCCAAACAATGAAAGGTTCCTTGGCCCCCTCAAGCCAATGCCTCCACTCCTCGAGGGTGAGTTTGACAGCCAGCAGTTCCCAATCCCCCACATCATAATTGCATTCAGCAGCAGGAAGGCTCCTAGAGAAAAAGGCAAATGGATGATCTTTCCCTTTGCTGTTACGCTGACTAAGAACCGCTCCTACCCCAGTACTAGAAGCATCAACCTCAACAATGAATGGTTTGTTGGGGTCAGGAGAGTGGAGGATTGGTGCAGTAGAAAACAGTTATTTGAGTTTATTGAAAGAGAGATCAGCTGACTCATTCCAGACAAACTTTGATTTGGAAGATGTTAAAGCATGTAATGATCCAGAAATTATGCTATATAGTCTTTAGTGAATCTTCTATAGAAATTGGCAAAGCCAAGGAATCTTTGTAACTGCTTTCCGTCTTTAGGAATGGGCCATTCAAGAACAGCAGAGACTTTGCTAATATCCATAGTTACATTGTCTGGCAAGATAACAAACCCCAGAAAGGAAGTGGAGGTTTGATGGAATTCACACTTCTCAGCTTTAACGAAAAGGTTTTGTAGCAGTCTGGTAAGCACAGCTCTGACATGTTGACGGTGACGGTCTAAGTTCTTGAGAAAATCAAAATATCATCCAGGTAGACGAAAACAAATTGATTAATCATGTCCCTCAGAATGTCATTCACAAGAGCCTGAAAAACTGCTGGAGCGTTGGTGAGACCAAAAGGCATTACCAAATACTCGTAGTGTCCATTGGGTGTGTTGAACGCTGTCTTCCATTCGTCCCCCTCCCTGATGCGGAACAGATGATAGGCATTTCTAAGGTCAAGTTTAGAGAAGACTGTGGAACCTTGGATGAGGTCGAACACTTAGACATGAGGTAAAGGATATTTATTTTTTATGGTTATCTTATTAAGGCCTCTGTAATCAATACAGGGTCTGGGAGAACCATCCTTTTTACAAACAAAAAGGAATCCTACACCAGCAGGTGATGCTGACGGTCTGATAATACCGGCCTGAAGGGATTCTTTTAGATACTCTTGCATGACTGTGTGTTTGGCTCTGGACGGAGAATAGAGACTGCCCCTAGGTGGAGTGGTGCCAGTTAAGAGATCGATGCCACAATCATAGGGTCTATGTGGAGGAAGAGAAGTGGCTTTGACTTTGTTAAATACTTCTTTGAGATCGTGGTACTCAGCAGGGACTTTGGATAGGTCAGGATAAGTTTCTGTAATATTTTCAGGACTGACAGAAGGCAGAATCGCCTCGAAAAGATAGGTGGTAGACACTCTTCTGACCAACCCACTATCTATTTTCCTCTCCACTTAATATGTGGGTTGTGTTTATTAAGCCAGGTCAAACCCAGTACAATAGGGAGATGTGGAGAGTTAATTAAAATAAACCTTAAGATCTCTTTGTGATTGCCTCCTAATAACAAAGTGACGGGCGTGGTCTGGTGGTTCGAGTCATGGAGAGAATGACCGTCCAGGGCGATAACTTTGTGCGACTTGGGAGATTGGAGTAATTCAATGCCAATAGATAGTGCGAATTGGTGGTCGATGAATTCAGTATCTGCCCCTGAGTCAATGAAGGCTGATATTGATCTAGGTCTCTTACCGGGTACTTGGATTTCTGCTGGCACAATGAAAGGGGAGGAGATCCTGGGTGTACTGGTCTGACTCAACAGGCATCTCCTCTTACCTGTTGAGTCTGATATTTTAACAGACTTTTCGCAATTGTGTGGTTACCTGCACCACAGTAAAAACAGAAGTGCTGTCTCCTTCTTCTCTCCCTTTCCTCTGGGGTGAGTCAGCTCCTGCCCAGCTGTATGGGTTCTTCGGTCTGTGGGGTATTGGAAATAGGTACCGCATGAGACTCTTTAGAGAAAACTTGTGACTCAACCCAGGGTCTTGGTCTCCTTGCTGCTCTGTACCCCCTGTCTGGATTTCTTTCCCGAAGACGCAGGTCGACACGCGTGGCCAGGTCCTCCAAGCTCTTAAGGGACTCCGGGTAATTCTGAGTTGTAAGTTCGGCTTTAATATTGTCATTAAGACCCTGGAAAAAAGCATTAGTTAAGGCCTCCTCGTTCCAACGACTTCCAGCCGCAATGGCATGAAATTCAATAATATATTCGGTGACTCGTTTGTTTCCTTGTTTTACAGAAAAAAGTTTATGTGCGGCCTCCCTCTCTGGTAGCAGGGGATCAAAAACCCTACATAACTTCTTAGCAAACTCAGCAAAACTGTGACAACTTTTGGAGTTTCTTTGCCACTCAGAAGGGCCCCATGACTTGGCTTTACCTGCCAGTAGAGAGATTACGTAGGCCACCCGGGCTCGTTCTGTGGGAAAAGAGGAGGGCTGCAGCTGACAGTGGATCTCACACTGTGTGAGAAATGATCGACATTGATCAGGATCTCCTTTAAAAAGTTCAGGGGGAGACAAACGATGTTCATGGGAAGGAGTGGGGACATGAGGAGCAGCAGCCTGGACAACAGAAGAATGAGCAGAGTTCAAAGAAGGGTTTTGCTGAGACATAGCTCTTAATATTTCCATAATTTCCTGCATATTAGTTTCAAGTTTATTTATGGCCCCTTCTACACCAGAGCACCATTCCTGGGTGGGTGCTGGATCCATAATGGCCAGATTCTACTGTGAAGAACCAGTTTGGATCAGCACATCAACACCCAACACAGAAATGGTTTAAAAAAGTTTATTAGGAAATAAACAGCTTCTGGTGCAGGTCCGGGTCCAGGCCTGGGTCCGATCTGTCAAGACAGAAGAGTTAGTGAACCTGGTGAGGATGGGGAGGCGAGGAGAGGTACAATGAATGTCACTAACCTTCTGTCTTGATGGAATAACAGGAGCTGTAGTCTCGCTGAAGCCGATGACATCACTCATGCAGAGTGAACAGCAGCAGCGGAGCAAACAGAAGGCGTACAGGTCCAATAAGGGCAAATCCAGTTCCAGGGTCCAAGAAGGGTAGCAGGGGTTCGAGCACAGGGAGGCAGAGCGCAGAATAAATCCAAAAATGTGATCTTGAATCGTGGTCGGTGTGGAGGCACAGAGTAATAACCATGAGGACTGAAGCAGACAAAATCCAAAAGGGAGCAGGCTGGTCGGGTAGTCAGAAACAAGCTTGGGTTCAGAACAAGGCAGGATGCAAAGACAAGAAGTGCTATATTTCTACTTCTCAGAGAGGTTCGAGAATGTGGCACTGAATGAGGGTGAACAGGGAGCTTAAGTAGGGAGGTGCACGGGTGCGATGAATGAAGCTGATTGCAGAGGCAGGGAGAGGAGGCATGGTGCAGGCACATGAACTGAGTGATTGACAGGACAGAAAACACTTGGCAGGAGAAAAAAATTATGAAACTAGACAGGCTGAGGTAGTAAAAAAGTGGCAAAAACATGACATCTGTCTACATTCAGGGTCATACCTCATGAAACTGTGACAAAAGTAGACTTTGAGATTGGCTAAAGTCCTATTTGCACAAGATTAGTTTTATCTAGCGACCACATGTAATACATAAATTAATCCCCAATGCCTGCTTTTCATGTGGTGCATTCCCACGGCATAACCAATCCTGAGATTTAGCCGAAATTTCGGATATGATGTTAACGTGCTGCGGATTGCGTAACATCTGCTTGTGTGATCAAGATTTTTTTTTTCTGGCGACCGTTATGGGTCGATGGGCTTTTGCTGGTCTGGGACACAAAAGGTTTTTTATGCACTACAATGCAGACTCCATTGCCAAAAGCAAATAAAAATGCTCTCAAGAAACAAAAACCTCCTAATTACTTACCAGATCCCACCCATTTCTGTCCAAATCACAGAGATGCCTATTCACATTAGATTAGTATTATCACAGGACCTCGGAGTTCAGCAAAATATAGTAGGCAATTTGTGGGGGAATTTTTACTTTACAAATTACAAACATGGCTGATTCACACATGATTAACAACACAGAAAATATTAGTAATTATTACAAATAGCACGTGGTCCGTAGGTAAAACTAATCCCGTGCAAATAGGGCTTAAGTTATGGACTGTATTTACTGTTTGTCAACCAAAGGCTGCCAGAAAGCTGAAGCCAAAACAAAATGAATATGGTCCCTCCATTCTACAGTATGCTGAGATGCTAGCAAAGCTAAAACACATAACACTCATATGTTACAAGCTACCATAAAGCAACACAGAAAGAACTCGGCCAGCTGTCAGGACAACACAAAGGTTCAGAAGAACCAGTAGACCTATTTGTCAGTGAGGAGGAAGGGCGTCAGAAGCATCCGTAATGTGTGTGTGTGTGTGTGGGTGGGGGGGGGGGGGGTCCAAATGAACATTTTTGTTTTTTTTCTTTCATGTGGGGGAGGGACATTTCCCTTTCACATATAATGGTTGTGATGCATATGGCCCATGTCCCTCGTCGCTGAGGGACTTGTATGGGGTTTCTGTTTGTTGTGTCCTCCAACCACTCCCCTAAGTCTTCTCTTCTTTGTGTTCTGTTCCTGTCACACCTGTCCTGAATCCCAATCACCCCAGGTTTTTCCCACTCTTTCTCATTAGTGTCTGTACAGTATACAGTCTGTCTTTTCACTTCTCCTGTGTCTGGGCATTACCCCTCTATGGCTTCATGGTTCTGTGTCTGCTCTGCTCATCTTCACCTCCCTCACCATAAGTTTTTCTGCCCCATCAGCACTTTTGTTTTTGTTATTGTCAAAATAAATAATTATTATTTTATTTTCAAGTCTCCTGACTCTGCAGGCACGTGGGTTCTGCCTTCAAACAAACAGAATCATGTTACTTGAATGGTAAAAGTTTTTTGATTGCAAGAAATATCTTGCAATCAAAAAACTTTTACCATTTTGTTTGCAAGTTTTTTTTCCAGACTGGAATTGAATAGGCAAAGCAAGTACACCTTAATACACTCTGTATTGTTAGGATTTGCTAGGAAGGAGCGAACCCAGAGTGCAGACAGGGACTCAACTCAGCAGAATACAAAAATAGGAATTTAATGGTAAAATAAAGATACAAAATAACAAGCTGACGGGGCAGCAAAACTTACATGAACAGGGAGATAAGGCACGGGAAACTCAGGAGGACTCAGGAGACACGGAAGACTCAGGGAAACTCGGAAGACTCAGGGGGAACACAGGAGACCCAACGAGTACAACGCAACAACGAACAAGACTGACAAACGGCTAATATACAAGGACAAGACGAGACGTGATTACGAACAGCTGGGACGAGACAAGGGTGGCACTAATGGAACTAACGAGGGAGCACGAGGGAACACAGACACAAACTGGGCCACCAAATGGTACCATCCTTACATGTATAAGAGTGTTTTCCTTTTTTTTCTCCTGCTTGTCAGAGTCAGAGCAAGGTGGATCTTAACGAATGGAGAGAGCGATTTTATCTGTGACCAGGTGAAAGGGTGGAGCCAGGGGGTGGTCAATGGTGGCCTTGGTCATCATATCTTCAGATACCCCTATCCTTAGATGAAACTAAACTTTTAGGAAATATAAAAACAAGAAAGCATAGTTTTCTTAAAATATAGGGTGGCTGATTTATTTATGTATATTTATATGGTTTATTTATGTATGTTTATATGGTGGTGACCTTCTTGTATGTTGACTTGGCAACCCACTTTTCAAAAGGAATCTTTCTTGCCAAAATACAGCAACACACCAAAATGGAAGTAGGTACCACACTTTTTTTCAAGTTATCATCATAAAATGTATCCAGTTAAATTTTTCTGATCATTTAAAGTGATCCATTTAGTGGGATTGTATTTGTTTACTAGGACACTAACTTTAATAATGTGGAAGTTTGATGCTACCACCACCTTTTATTAAACCAGCAAACATAAAGGTAGAGGGCCCACGTTGAGATTGTTTGGATGAGTAGAGTGGAAATATTGAACAAATAATAGAGATTGAGCTGCAAGGCAGGAGTAGAAGATGAAGGCCTCAGAGAAAACTTCTAGTGAAGGAGGACACGACAATGTGACTGTAAAGGAGGCGGGAATGGAATGAGGTGGACGGAGATGATATGGCTTATTGTTTGAGGTGGAAATGTGAAGAACAGCTGAGAGGTGATTTTAGAGGATCTGTATCTGGATTTGTGGAACTTTGTCACTGAAAATTTCTGTTCATTTATGTAGGTAGATCTAAAGAGGAGTAGCATCTTGTTATCATGCCTCTTCATTAGTGAAACATTCTCCTCTTTGAGGGATAAGTAAAACTTAAGCAGTGACCCTGACCTAAGAGGCTCTGTGTATCGGACCGCAGGTCAGTGAGTTCCATCTGAACATCACCGGGAGCATCATCCACACTGCAGGTGAAGGGAGAAGAAATCATCTGCATTTCACTCTCAGCTGAATTAAAGTCAAGAAATTGCCTTAAACTCACCATGCAGAGCTTCTAATATGGATGAGCACCTGTGGAGGTGGTCAGCTGATGGTGTAGTCTTTGTTCTTCATTTGGTTTGACAGAAGCTAGGGATGGGGCCGATCCGATCCAATATCGGTATTGGCCTCCGATACCAGCATAATTTACTTATCAGATTTTTCCAATCCAACCTGCAGAGGTTTCTGATCCATGATGCATGTTGGCTTCAAACTATGGAATGGATTTCCTGAACGGAGGCGTGTCTCATGAACCCACAGTAATAAGACCCGCCTCACATTCAGGAAATCCACTTCATAGTTTGCAGCCAGCTACAACGTGAAGACTGAGTTAGCACAAAATTTGTCCGTCCGCACTTTAGTTACAGACTTTGTCAAAATATCAGCCACCATTTCTGTCATTGGACAGTAAGAGAGAGGTAGTTTCCCATCACTGAGTGCTGATCGAACAAAGTGATATCGAATATCAATGTGTTTGCACCTTTGGCGATAAACTGAACTTTTAGAAATAGCAATTGCACCTTGATTGTCCTCAAAAATAGTCACAGGTGCATATTCACATCCAAAGTTTATTTTATTCACTAGATTTATAAGATAAATACTTTCCTGTCTAGCAGCAGCCAAAGCAATATATTCAGCTTCACATGTAGATAAAGCAACTGTGGGTTGCTTCTTAGACTTCTAGGAAATAATAGGCCCAGTCTCAGATAGACTAAAACAGTAACCAGTCATACTTTGTCTGTCCTTCTGGTCTCCTGCCCAGTCTGCATCACAGTATGCCACAAGTTTAAGATTTAAGTCATTTTTCTTGAAGCACGGTTCCTGGTTTAGTGTACTTTTCAAATACCTCAATACATGCTTTACTGCAACCCAATGTTGTTCTTTTGGTTCAGATAAGTACTGTGACAACTTACTGACAATAAAACTTGAGTCTGGCCTAGTACTCATCATTACATATATAAACTCCCACTACTTTACAATACCTTTACGGATCAACAGATTGACCTTCACTGTCAAACTTCATTTTATTTTCACATGGGGTTGATCTTGGTTTGCAGTTGGTCATCACCTCTCCAAGATTTTTATGATATACATTTTCTGCCTCATTTTTACTTCACCAATGTTCTGTGTAAAATCAATTCCTAGGAAATGTTTAAGTTTTCCAAGATCTTTAACTTTAAACTTAGCTGCCAACATTTCCTTCACACTTTTGAGCATTTGACCATTACTTGCTGCAATAATAAGGCCATCAACCCAAATAATTAAGATCACTCTCTCATTTTAATTTTCTTTACTGTAAATACAATAGTCAGCGGGGTTCTGCACAAAGGAAATCATGCAGCATTTTATTTCCATTTCGTCCTGATTGTTTCAGTCCATAAATTGACTTATTAAGCTTGCAGACTAATTTCTCTCCTGTCTCTGTTACCACCTCAAATCCTTCAGGATGTTCTAAAAATACCTCACAATTGATAGGGGTGTGTAAATATGCAGTTTTTACATCCATGTGGTGCAATTCCAAATCATATCAAGCAGCAAGCTGCATTAGAACACGCACAGATGTCATATCAGCAATTGGAGAAAAAATTTCATTATAATAGATGCCAGCAACCTGACTATAGCCTTTTGCTACATATCTGTCCTTATAGAAAGTCTCAACAGGATTTTCCTTGATAGCAAATGCCCATCTGCCCCCCACTACTTGTTTACCCTCAGGTAATGCAGTCAGGGTGTAAGTATTATTCTCTAACAAAGAGTCCATTTCATCCTTCAGCTTTAGCCCATAGTTCTGATTGTGGTGAGCTCATAGCCTCTTTCAGTGTTTTAGGCACATCACATGCAACCCTATAGCAATAGTCAATGCTCATGTGTGCTTGATCATCCTCATATTTCATTCCATAGTTGTGATCTGTGTAATACTTAGGAGGTCTCCTACCTCTCTTGGGATAACGTACACAAAGTTTACCTTAACTTTGACCTAAGTTCCCATCTGTGTCATAAGTCTCAGTTTTTATCTCTTGTGAGATTATTGTTGTCAAATCTGGTTTTGGTTGCTGACTTTCAACTCTTTTCTTGAGCAGAATGTTCTCATTTTTATCTTCATCAGTCTGAGTGTCATATTCATTAGTACGTGTTGTGGTGAACTTTACCAGCCTATTCTTAAGTACTCTGCCTGTGTCTGGATAAAAGATGAGATATGCAGGACTATTCTTATCATAGCCAACAAAAATTCCCTTTTTACAACGTGAATCCAACTTCTTCTTGTCATATTTGTAAGCATAACATTCAGATCCAAAAGTTCTCATTTTTGAAAGGTCAGGCTTCTTTCCAGTTAACATGTTATATGGAGTCTGCTCAACACACCTGTTGTAACATCTATTATGGATAATAGCAGCAGTCTGGACTGCATATGTCCATAGATCTTTAGGTAGTTTCCTCTCAATTAACATGCATCTTGCCATTTCAAAAACAGTTCTCCGTGTTCTTTCAGCTGTCCCATTCTGATGGAGTGAATAAGAGGCTGAAATTTCATGTCTAATGGCATTTTGACTGAGCAATGACTGAAACTAGATATAAACTCAGTTTCATTATCTAATCTTATACATTTGATTTTCCCATAAGGTGCCACATCTGCAATGAACTTCTCTGCACTTTTCACAGTATCACTCTTGGCTTTCATAAAATGAGTAAAAATAGAACCTGAATAATCATCTGTAAAAGTTAAGGTATATCTAAAGCCATCTTTAGATGCTGGTTCTATTGGTCCAGCCAGATCTGCATGTACAAGATCAAATACATCTTTAGCCTTTTCATCAGGATCTCTACTCCTGGTCTGGACACATTTACCCTCTATGCAAATTTCACATTTCAGATCAGACTTCTCAGTTTTACCTCTGATTTTCATTCCATCTACAACAATCTCCAATTTTGATACATCATCATAGTTACAATGACCTAAAATTTCATGCCACATTTGAATGTCATAGCAGGCATTGCAATTATCCACCTCATCTGTAACAGTATTTAAATAGAACAATCTGTCATAAACATTAATGTCAAAAGCAGTACCATTTTTATGGATTCTGTCCATCTTTGAAGATGACTGTCGCTCCTTGGGCAGTTGCAGCTTTAACTGAAAATATGTCCTCTGAAAATCATGGCACATATATGGACAAAAACAAAGAGTCACTAATCTGGGAGTGATAATGGACCCTTTCCTGAAACTTAGCAATCATGTAAACATGATTGTTAAATCATGTTTCTTCCAACTGATGCGGTTGTCTACACTGAAGCCCTTATTGTCCAAAAATAACCTGGAGACAGTAATACATGCATTCATTACATCTAGGCTTGATTACTGCAATTCACTCCTGTTTGGTATCAGTCAAACCTCCATTGCACGACTACAACTGGTCCAGAATGCAGCAGCCCGATTTTTAACCAGTACAGGCAAAAAAGAGCACATTACACCAGTTTTGGCCTCACTGCACTGGTTACCGGTTCACTTTTGAATCCAGTTCAAAATACTGATGTATGTCTACAAATCACTGAACAGTTTCGCCCCCCCATCTCTCTGATCTGCTACAACCGTATGTCCCACCACGTTCCCCGAGGTCAGCGGACCAGTTGCTCCTCACAGTTCCAGGAACTCGTCTTAAGCGCAGAGGTGACAGGGCCTTCTCTGTAGCAGGACCAAGACTCTGGAACGAGTTACCTCTGCTTGTCAGACAGGCCCCCTCCCTCTCGGTTTTCAAGTCCCGTTTAAAAACTTACTACTATTCAGTAGCTTTCAACACCAGATGATCTGTGTTTTGATCCTGTATGCTCCACACTGGTTAGTCATCATTATATGCATCGTTTTTATGTCTATATTCTGATTTACCTCATTTTGTATATTGCTTTGTGTGTTACCTGTTGTTTTGTCTGTACAGCACTTTGATTGGCCTTGTCACTGTTTAAAGTGCTCTATAAATAAAGTGGTATGGTATGGTACGTATAAGGTGTCCATCAACATCATCTCCACAATTTGGCCTTTGCTGTCTCTCAAGCGAACTCTGGCAGTACCTTTCTTCAGCGCAATGCCACTGGTCCTCACTCCATCAGCCAACTCCAAAACATGGCTCTGAGGCTTAAAATTGGAGTCAAAGTCTTTGAAATTTTCAGCGTCTGTCACAATGTGCTTTGTTGCTCCCGAGTCAATTATGAGGCCCTTCACCTTCACGCTGTAGATCTGGGCGTTGTCCATCTGCTTCACCTTGAAAGCAAACGTGTTGTCCTCCTCATCCATTGCTTGCTTCACCTTGGCTCCTCGCCTTTTCCACTGGCAGTTTGCGTCCTTGTGCGTGGAGCTCTTGCAGAAACTACACCACTGTTTGGGCTCTCTGTGCTCGTCTGCAGCTTTCGGACACTCCAGGGCTTTGTTCCCTGTGTGGCTGCAAGTATAACAGGTGAGTTTTGTGCTCCAATTGGCTCTTCCTTTAACTTTCATCATACTATCTTCAACTGAGCCAGCAACACACAATTTCTCTGTGTTCTCATAGCTTCTCAGCTTAATTTTAAATTGGGCAAAAGTTAACTCCTCATCACTCTGCGTAACATAAACAGAGAATGGTTTAAACACTTCAGGCAGGCCTTTTAAAATCATTGCAGTCAGTAGACCATCACTTAAAACTTCCCCTGCATTCCACAGCACTGTGATAGCAGTCTCGGCACGGATAATATAGTCCATCACGCTCTCATTAACACCTTTCTGAAGTGACGTCAACTCCGTATACAAACTGATCACTCGTGGCTTCCCAGTACCAGCATAGTGATCTCTGAGGATCTTTAAGGCTTTTCTACCGTCATCCGCAGTCCTCGGGTTCATCCATCCATCCATCCATCCATCCATCAATCCATCCATCCATCCATCCATCCATTTTCTTCCGCTTATCCGGGGTCGGGTCGTGGGGGTAGCAGCCTAAGTAGGGAGGCCCAGACTTCCCTCTCCCCAGCCACTTGGGCCAGCTCTTCCGGGGAAATCCCGAGGCGTTCCCAGGCCAGCCGAGAAACATAGTCCCTCCAGCGTGTCCTGGGTCTTCCTCTGGGCCTCCTTCTGGTGGGACGTGTCCGGAACACCTCACCAGGGAGGCGTCCAGAAGGCATCCTAAACAGATGCCCAAGCCACCTCAACTGGCTCCTCTCGATGTGGAGAAGCAGCGGCTCTACTCTGAGTCCCTCCCGGATGATCGAGCTTCTCACCCTGTCTCTAAGGGAGAGCCCAGACACCCTGCAGAAAAAACTCATTTCGGCCACTTGTATCCGAGATCTCATTCTTTCGGTCACAACCCAAAGCTCGTGACCATAGATGAGGGTGGGAACGTAGATCGATCGGTAAATTGAGAGCTTCGCCTTTTGACTCAGCTCTCTCTTCACCACGACAGACCTGTACAGCGCCCGCTTCACGGCAGACGCTGCACCTATCTGCCTATCGATCTCACGCTCCATTATTCCCTCATTTGTGAACAAGACCCCAAGATACTTGAACTCCTCCACTTGGGGTAGGACCTCCTCCCTGACCCGGAGAGGGCACTCTACCCTTTTCCGGCTCAAGACCATGGCCTCGGATTTGGAGGAACTGATCTTCATCCCGGCCCCGTCGCATTCGGCTGCGAACCGCTCCAGCGAAAGCTGTAGATCACAATCTGATGAAGCCAATAAGACCACATCATCTACAAAAAACAAAGACGCAATCCTAAGGCCACCAAAACGGATCCCCTCAACACCTTGGCTGCACCTAGAAATTCTGTCCATAAAAGTTATGAACAGAATGGGTGACAAAGGGCAACCGTGGCGGAGTCCAACTCTCACCAGGAACAAGCCCGACTTACTGCCGGCGATGCGGACCAGGCTCTGACACCGGTCATACAGGGACCTAACAGCCCATATCAAAGGGCCTGGTACCCCATACTCCCAGAGTACCCCCCACAGGGCCCCCCGAGGGATGCGGTTGAACGCCTTCTCCAAGTCCACAAAGCACATGTAGACTGGTTGGGCAAACTCCCACGCACCCTCCAGGACCCTGCTGAGAGTGTAGAGCTGGTCCAGTGTTCCACGGCCAGGACGAAAACCGCACTGCTCCTCCTGAATCCGAGGTTCGACTATCCGACGGACCCTCCTCTCCAGAACCCCCGAATAGACCTTACCAGGGAGGCTTAAGAGCGTGATTCCCCTGTAGTTGGAACACACTCTACGGTCCCCTTCTTGAACAGGGGGACCACCATCCCGGTCTGCCAATCCAGGGGAACTTCCCCCGATGTCCACGCAATATTGCAGAGTCGCGTAAGCCAACACAACCCTACAACATCCAGAGCCTTAAGGAACTCTGTGCGAATCTCATCCACCCCTGGGGCCCTGCCACCTCGGGTTCATCCTTCAATAATATGGTGCTCTTCAACTCAAGCAAATGCAAGTGGGCCAAAAACTTAGTTTCCCACAGCTCATAGTTCTATTCATCTCCATCAAAACATAAACAGTTCCAACGGCTTCCAAACTCCTTCCTGGGCCCATAACCTGTTGACGCTACCATCTTTAAGGGGCTGAAAATGCTGGTAAGTAACAGAGGAAAAAAACAACACAGCATGCAATTGTCTTTAGGCCTGAGTGCAGTGCTCAACAGAGCAACCTGTGGCCTTTTATTAACAATTTCCCCCACCTGCGTACATCTCCACCCACAACAGGAAGTCAACAAGAACATCAAGATTCAACACCACCTATGCACCTCCCCCCCCCCCAATACACACAGCACCTCCTACCACGAATGTCACATCAGGCTGACCAGCCAGCACCCCATCAAAGCAAAAGCCATGCCCCCGACCGCTGCTATACACCACCAACGACCACACACACACACAACCACAGCTGACCCCCGCCAGAACCTGGCAGCCACCCCAGCCAAAGGGCCGGCCATTGTAACCAGGAACCTTGATCAAAAGATCCAAACAACCTAGGGAGAAATGGAGCACCGGCCCCATCCCTAATCGCCCCCCCAAGACACAAGGCCCACCCCACAGCCCAGACATACCATACTGTAGTGAACTTGATCTGATGTCAAATCTGACCAGATGGACAGAAACTGTTATTTCATTGATCTGCATCCAGAAATACAGTTTGACCCATCCTGAGACTTTCTTTCTTGAATTAATCAAGTAGAAATGACAATTCTCTATGATCATTACTATTTTACAAATGTTTGATAATCAAATTGTGTTAGTTCACTCAATGTTTACAGGTTGAAGAGAACTACTCATTTTTATTTACATAAACAGTAAGTAATGATTTTTATTCCTCATTCTAAGAAGAAATCAGGTTAATATGCATTTCTTGATTTTTCTGTCTTCAATGAGCAAGTTTTGTAAGTGTGTTAAGGTTCAAGTTTCGGTCAACTAAAGGTTTACTGAAAAAGAAATGTCATGTTTAACTTTTACAGAAGATACAGGAGAGTTTGACTCCACGAAGTCTGGTTTTCTCCAATAATCTTTCTGTCTGTTTTAAACAAACTTAATCTCTGTCCTTGACTTTGCTAACACCTTACATCACAAACCACACCTCTTTTCTGGTCCATCGACCAATCAAAAAGCTCTCAAATGAACCGGAAGTCGACCCATTTAAATGTGGCAACTTCCCAGTTCTACTCTAGCTGGTGCGCTCAGAAGGAGTTCAACATGGGAGTTTTCAGAGCTTGAAAGTTTTTCCTGGAGAAGAGTTCCAGACTTTAACTCTCTGAAGAGAGTTAAAGAGTTCAGAGTTCTTGGATGCTAACGCAGGCGTCCAGAATGCTTCTATTGGAATCAAGAATCCAGGGACGGTTTTGGGAATTATAACTTCTGTTTGGATAACCTCGCACGACTCTCGAAGTATTTTAGCTGTTCTCAACGGAGACGCTGAAAGAGTCAAAGGAAGGATTCTATACCGACGCTGACCTATCATCAACCAGGTAAAAGTTCTACTTCGACCAAGCGTACCGTGACCAAGCTGAGAACTGAAGGAGCGTGCACGTTTCTGGTCAAACAGATTAATTCCCTCACACATCTCTCTGTAAGATAAATCTCCATTCTCATCTTTAAACTCTCCTTTCTCCTAAAATCATCACAGATATTTTTAGAAATATCTGGAGCAAAGTTCTCAATCACCGCCGTGTGATTGATGTCTGCTGTTCTGCTGAGAAGTGAGGACAATCGCCGTATTGTGCCCACTTTCTGTGAAACTAGCCATG
>NC_056501.1:44509116-44519399 GCF_014905685.2 Nematolebias whitei | reverse complement strand
TGCAAATGGCGGATCAGTGTTTTGAAAAGTTTCTGAAAGATCCAGTGACTCCTCCACCGATCAATCAATGACCAACAAACAGTGTTCTGACATTATGTTTTAGTGCAGACTCGGCTCGCTTGGTCCCACCAGAGAAGCAGGGACCAAAAAAGGGTCCGGTTCTGAGAAAAAACGACAGTGGAAAAGCGCTCAAAACCATACCAAACTGAGCCGAACTGGGCTGAAGAGGAGCTGTGTAAAAGGAGCTAAAGAGACTACTGAGAACAAAATGTTACACCAAACAGGAGATTATAACATTACAGAGACCAATGTGGTCCCATCGCCTATCTGCTGCCTAAAACTTTCACTTCTAAAATATCTTAAAACCATAGAACTATTGAATGTAAAAGTCACAGCTCTTCCAGCCAGATGGTAAGACCCCCACATAGGGTCTGTATTGCTCCTTTTCCACTGTCACGACGCGGGTCGAATATTTCTGGCTTGACCCGTGTTTGAGGTCTTTTCCGTAGTTCTTGGGACCGGCTCATCTCCCAGAATTCTGGCCTGGCTTCTCAAGGGGTCCAAGCGACTTGAGCCGTGACGTCAGAAACACTGTCGGTCACTGATTGGTCGGGGGGGAGGAGTCTGTGGGGTCTTTCCAAACAACCCGATCCGCCATTTTTCTCTACCGTCTACCATTAGCAATAACTCAAGGAGCATACTTTAGTATTTTGAAGCTATACAAAAACAATAATATCAAAGCCGTGGTCAAATGCAGAAGTGCAGGTGTTGTTGTGCTTTGTGGCCGACGAAAAAAGTCAAAGGGAGCTAGATGGAGCGATTGGAGTGTGTTTTGGACATGGCTACTGCCTTACTTGAATCATTTATAGAAGATGGTGAGTGTTTTCTAACTTTAAACATATTTTAAGTTACTCATCCCATCGGTTCTGAACATATTTTTAACTAACAAAAGAGGCTGACACCATAATAGGACAACATCAGTGCTATGAAGCTAAGCTAATTTGCATAAACGCTAACTGTCCTCCGGTCCCGTTTCTCACTGTAATATATTCAGAACGTATTTCAGCGCGTGACGGTTCGTCTCTAAACTCCACATTCAACCCTCCAAGCCTCCCGGCTTCTGCTCCTGCTCCATCAGCGGAGTCTGCATCTGACAGATCTCTATCACAGGCTCGCAGTCCACCTGCACCTCACAGAGCAGCACAACGCTGCAGCCTTCTGTGCTTGGTAAGAACAGATGCAACATCTTCCACATCACTTTATTCATGCCGATAAGGACTTGCTTTTATTTTATTTTTAAAGTAAAAAAATAAAATGATGAGTAAATACTTAATATGCACCACATGTTGAACATGGGGTGGGATGAAATTTTGTACACTAGGTCCCAGTTACAGACAACAATAAAATGTTAATGAAATACAGTAATAAGATCTAAGATGTGAACTAAGAAAAATATCAACTAAAAAACATCTACTAATAATACACTAAGCACTAATAGCAGTAAACAATCAAAACAATACGTCAAACAGCAACAGGAACTTGAGTTTGTGCAGCCTTATGAATATCTAACCAGGATAATCACTGTGAAAAATCACATCATGTTGCTGCTGATCTGTTTCATGTTGCTGCTGATCTGTTTCATGTGGCTGTGTTCATTTGTGCTCATCTCTTCACACAGACTCATGTCCGTGCTGCTGTCCGGCGTATTGTGTTTATTGTTTTTATGCTATTATTGCTTAGCATATTTTTAGTTGATGTTTTTCTTAGTTCATATCTTAGATCTTATTACTGTTTTTCTTTTACATTTTATTGTTGGATGTAACTGGGACCCTGTGGACATAATTTTGATCCACCACATGTACCGCATGTGGTGCGAATGACAATAAAGAATATCTGTATCTGTATAATACTTTCTGATTCATATATCTATTGTTATTATTATATTATTTTCATTATTTTTAAATCTATTTATTTTTCATTTTCTTATTTTATCAGGTTCTTATTATTAATATAGCTGTTAGCAGCACCTTTCTTTGTTTTATGCTTTTATTCAAAAACAGTATGTAGCTTGAATTAACCACCTTTTTCTTATTTCTAGGCAAGAGAAAGAGAAAAGAGTCCAGTAAGGAAAAGTCTTATTTCAGCACTGAATGAACATGAAGAACTGAACCGGACACAGCAGGAACAACACGTGCGTCTTCTTCTGGATGAAGCCCGTGTAGTGAACTAGGCCTCCGACTAAAACCTGTCTCTGAAGACCTTAATGGGACAGGAACTGTTATTTCATTGATTTGAATTCAGAAATACAAATTAGCTCATCAAGAGTCTGTTAATTGTATCCTGAATTAATCAATTGAAAGAACACTATTCTTTTTATATTATCATTACTATTTTACAATATCTTGATAATCAAAAGTGTGTTTAGTTCATACCATTTCTAAATGTTGAAAGTAAACCACTCATTTAAATCAACTGTGAAACAGTATTAACAATTTTTAAACCTCATTAGAAATTAGAAATCAAGTTAAATGTATATTTACAAAGTAATTATGCATTTTGATCTTCTGTCTAAATGAGAAGTCAGTGATGTAGGTTGAAAGTCAGAGACAGTCAGAAAACAAGTTATTAGAATGAACTGTATTGTTTTTAAACCTAGCAGACGATAAAAAGAAACAACTGGCATCTGCGTTTGTCTCACTTCGCCATAACATTTCTCTGTCTGTACTAAACGTGCCTAAACATTCCTGTACCCTCTCTTGACTTTTAATAACCCTCTGACATCACTAGAACCATCCTGTTGGTTGTTTCAACCAATCAGGAAGTACTAAGTGACCGGAAGTGAGGACTCTTTAAAAAGTCAACACTTCCTGGAACTATTCAGTCTTGGAAGAAGCGGAGTCTTCTCGACTCTTCAGTCTTTGATCTGAGTCAAACTCAGTCTTCTCGACTCTTCAGTCTTTGACTGGAGTTTTCATGGAGTCTTCTTGGAGTCTTCCACTTCTGAGTGGAATCTCTGACGGATTCACGGCGCCTCGCTGTGAACTTACCCGGGCGTAACGCCTACAACTTCGAAGGAAGCCTGTTTGTTGAACGGAGTAAATCGACACGACTTCTGACAATGACCAGCCGCTTTAACCGGAGACGCTGGAAAGATAGCGTGCATAGAGACATCTATACCCGAGCTGATCCTCATCTGCCAAGGTAAAGAGGCGTCACGAGTGTCGCGCACCGAGTGTACCGGGGTTTGAGCAGGTGTTGAAAGAAGCATGCTAATTCTGGTCAACGAACATACATCTTTCCTCCATCCATCCATCTTCCTCTAAATCTCTCCTCTTGTAAATATTTCTGCCAGTAAATCAATCTAGATGCCTTCAGAAATGTTCTGTTGTCTTGTTAGTAAAGCGTGCCAAGTTTTTATTAATGAGAACCAGATCAGCGAATCAAGTGTACAATGTTTTGATGTTAAATTTTGATTCTGTTAAATAAATGACCGCATTTATTCTGATGGATCAAAGAAAAATAACGTCTCATGTCACTGATTAAACAATGAACACAGTTATCTTGGTCACATGGCATTAATTTAACTTGAAAAAGAAAGAACCCGTTGTAATTACATAATTAATTAGCAGTGAAGTGACAGTTAAGCTGTCCCCCTTGACATACTACACCTGTGAGACAAGGGACAGACAGATACACAGTCATTAGTTGGATGCAGTTTTTTTTATTTTTGTACATTTTCACTTGTTACTTTTCCTATTAAACATTTTTTTTTCTTAAGTGGTATCCTTGAACATTAAATTTCCTAAACAAATTTTACAATGTTAAGTTCATATAGTGTTTGTTTAAATTCATACTGGAAGTTGAGAAGAATTTCCAATTGCATTTGATCATTAATGAATCCTAAAAAAGGATTACCAGAATCTGCTCAACTGTTATTATGTTATAAATTTTTTGGTTCTAGGATGAAGTGACACAAAAACAGTCAAAAATTCAGAAAAGACAGTTATCATTTATCAGTTATCGTTTATCAGTTATCGTCCGTACAACTGTGGCCCGAGAGATTCAGCTGAAAGTTCTGGTGTACCTTTTATTTGAACCTGCAGAGATTTGAACAGCTGATGAAGCAAACAGGCAGGAGTTCACCTGAACTGACCACTCCTGCTGTTTGATGGTCTCCTCCTTCACCATCCATCCATCCATCATCTTCTGCTTCCGGGTCGCGGGGGCAGCAGCTTTACCAGGGAGGCACAAACATCAACAGCCACCTCTTCAACTCTTCTAGGAGGACTCCAAGGTGTTTGCAGACCAACTGACTATTTATTAAGTAATATCCTGATGCTGCTAAATAATTCAGGTAGAAAAATCTAAAAAAGTTAAGTTTGGTCCTCTGGACATTCACAAAACAAAACAAACAATAAATTTGATAATAAATAAACAATAAATGTTTTTGTTTGTTTGTTTTGTTTTTTGAATGTCCAGGGGACCAGACAACTTTTTTAGATTAACAAGTAATACATTTATGTTTTTAAATTTAATGAAAGACAAACCTTTAAAATTTAAGGCCAAAATTTAATCTAATTGTTTTCAAGTCTGTAGCTTATTGTAAAAGCAGTTTCAAAGATTACAGCATAGTGTGATGTTTTGCAATTTTAACATGAACCTTGTGAATATCTGTACATAATAAAAGTGAAGACATTTTTAATACATCTTTATTGTAAAAATCTATACTAAAATGGAAAACACATGGGTTTAAAGCAGGCTGGGAAGGCAGTAAGGTAGGATTATGAATCAGGTTTAAAAGTTATAGCTCATGAGACACTCCTTTGCATGACATCTCTTCCACAACATCATGTGACAAAGCCTTCAGGGTGTTCTTCTTCTAATATGTTTAGTGGTGGCTAGCTTACGAGAGCACTACTGCCACCAGGTGGTAAGACGAGTTGGATTCTGGTCCCCGCCTACAGAGCCGGTCCAGAAGTGTAAATGGAAATGCAATGACACATGAGCCGATCTGAGCTGACTCGAACTAACCTGATCCGCAACGTAACAGTGGAAAAGGGGCATATGTCTAACATAAAACTCTCATGTCAAGAATGTCCTCTTAGATCCAGGTATAGATCAGACTTAGTAGGAATAAGAAACTTGTGGCTGGCTAGGGCTTGAGTGACATGCGACAGAAGCAACAGTAAGTAATGGCAACACTTTGGCAGTGAACTACACAACATTCAGTGCTGAACAGGTACAACTAAACCTCAGTCCATACGTAAGCAGTGTCCAGACGTTACTGTAAGTGAAGGATGCAGCACCACTGATCAGCTGGCTTTATTGTCGGCTACACTAAAAAGTGGTGCCAAGCCCAGTCTCATGTTCCTCTCACTCTGCCTCCACTCCAGTTGCTTCACAACAACACTAATTAGATCATGCCTGCCACACTGCCCACAGAACAAGTGGCTCTCCTTGACTTCCTCAACATACTAGTTACGTTTCTGTCAGGGTTTATGGAGCTTGGGCCCAACAACACAGACTAATGAACTTATAACAAGAGTACAGCATACAGCACATTATACACATCTAGTGTTGATACATAGGTGTATGAATATCCTGATGCATGCTCAAAAATCCAGGTAAAAAAAATCTAAAAAAGTTAAATCTGGTCATCTGGACATTCAAAAAACAAAACAAAGCAAAACAACAAAAAATGTAGAAACGTTTCGTCTTTCATCCGAAAGACTTCCTCAGTCTGAGGTGCTGTATTCAGCTCAGTCTTATAAATAGCACCTTCTCAGAGTGGATCAACCAGTTTGCTGCTGACAACCAAAACCAGCTGCTCACATGGTCAAGAAGGACCATCAGCCTAATGATGGATCATTAGCACCCTGATAGCTGTTTACTATTCACAGAGGGCTGAGTGATACTAGCAATAACAGCATTGTAAGAGGGGGGCAGTTGAACACGGAGGCCTCCACCCCTGTTTAATGATGGACGATTTCTTTTCACAAAGATGGCCTCCTTTACTCCTCTCTCAAACCATCGTTCCTCTCTATCCAGGATGTGAACATCTTCATCCCTGAAAGAGTGACCGCTGGCCTGGAGATGAGTGTAGACCACAGAGTCCTGGCCTTAACATTAACAAAAAATAAAATGTAAAAAAAAATTTGAATACTGATAGTCTAATTCATAATCAGACAAATCTGGTAACTAACATAAATATTCTTGCTGCGATCTTATGGCCAGAAGCGTGAAAGTTGCAACTCATGTTGGCTTGAATATAAAAAAGAAAAAAGATGTAGAAAGAATACATGTTTAGCAAGAAGTTTGAAGGTTTATTAAAAAGTTTATCAAAGAGAAGACATGCAACTGCACTAGTTTAGGCTGCGACATATGATGACTAAAAACAAATCAATGTCTCAGGAACCCTCGTGTCCTTATTCCCATGCCATGAAATCTTCATTGTTTGTAAGAGTCTTTGATGTCTCTGATAAAAGTACAAAGTGTTATTTGATTTCCTGCAGTGAAACCATGTTTAGTTAGACATCAAAAGCAAATGTCCTAAACCTCACTTTGGATGGTAAATAACATAAATGGTAAGTTAATGGGATGTAATTATAAACTAAAGTAAAAGTAAGTAAAACCTTGGATCATTGTTGTCGTATACAAATAAACATCAAAGAGATGGCGGGCCTCAGAGGCCATCTTATCACCAACAAACTTTTTCCCCAGTGTGCCTCACCACACACTAACTCCTCATCACCCTCCTGCACTCCTTGCTCTCCGTTTCTCTCCCCCACCTCCCCTCGTGCCTCCTCCTCACCATCCACAACACCACCATTCTCCCCACCACCACACACCTCCATGCTGCCACCTTTTTCCACACACATACTTTTTGTTGCTTCACCGTCCACAGCTGTCACCTCAACACTAACTCGTTCCCCATCAGCGGGGGTCGCGGACTCTCCCGGGAGGACCCGCCGCAGCCGGGGGGTTCCCCGCAGCAGCGGGTGGGGCCGGTACGGCCCTGTTTGTGCACATTTCTATTACGTGCCCCTCCTGGCCACATCCAAAACATTTCATATTCGCAGAAGTAGCGAATAAAAGATACTCAAAATCATCTAGTTTAACATGAAATCGCACATTAAACTCTTCCCCCCGCTTGTTCAGAATCATAAACAATGTTCTCCTGTGGGAGACGACGTGTTTCAGAAGTGGTGATTTACACCCCGTCAACACTTTTTTAATCGGGGACACCACCTTCCCGTGTCTGGACAACTCCTTTATCAGAAACTCGTCGCTGATAAACAGAGGGACGTTGGACAGAGTAATCTTGTTGGCTGGCAGCGCCAGTGGTGACACCTGTAAAAACAAGTCACCCACTGAGATGCCAGCCTCGACCAACTGTTGAGCCTTCTCCACCGTGTCGACAAAAATGACCACAGCCCCGTTCATGCAGGCTGCGTACCTGATGGACCCATGTACAACCACCTCCCCCACCGTTAAACAAACTTCCTCCCCACTGCACGGAGAGCCAGCACTCACCTTGATGCCGTTTTTCCGCGTCAGCGTGGAGAAGCTCCCTGTGCTCTCCCCCACCATGGCGTGTAGACGCCGGCCAGCCAGGTGCACCTGACGGCCACACCCTGTCAAACAAGCTTTTTAAACTAATAAAACACCAAACCCCACAATTAAATAACTAACAAAAACATAAACTCCAAGTGAAAAAAGTAGAAAAAGGACAGAAAAACCGAATGAATAGACACTCTCACTTTCTGATCCTCTGCTCTTCCTCTCACACGAAGAAAGAAAGAAAGAAAGAAAGAAAGAAAGAAAGAAAGAAAGAAAGAAAGAAAGAAAGAAAGAAAGAAATATTCAAGATGACCTGATTGAACATTGAATAATGTTTTAATGGCTACTGAGTGGACTATCTAAAACACTGAACAATTCAAAACTAGAACATATTTTCACCAGTTGTAATTCATCCATGTTCCGCACCTCGCTTGTTGAGGTAGCTGCCTTGAGCTGTGGCGGCAATGTTGCCTGTGCTTCTTGCGGTGGTCATCCATGAACTTGGTGGTGGACACCCAGGGTTAGGGAGGCTGTCAAGCTGAAGGAGTCCTATCGGGCCTTGTTGGCCAGTGGGACTCTGGAGGAAGCTGAGGAGTACTGGAAGACCAAGCGGTGTGCAGCCTTGGCTGTTGCCGAGGCAAAAACTCGGATGCGGGAGGAGTTTTGTGCGACCTTGGATAGAGACTCTCGGTCGGCTCCGAGGAGATTCTGGCAGAGCATCAGGCGGCTGAGGAGGGGAAAGCAGCACTTTACTAGCCCTGTGTTCAGTGAAGGTGGGGTGCTGTTGACCTCAACCAGTGATTTAATTGGTAGGTGGAAGGAATACTTCTTGGACCTTCTCAATCCCACTAGCACGTCTTCCATGGAGGAAGCTGAGTCGGGGGACTTCGGGGTTGATCCGTCCATCACTGTGGCTGAGATCGCCGAGGTAGTTAAAAAGCTCAGAAGCAGCAAGGCTCTGGGAATGGAATGATTTCCTTAAGGCTCTGGATGTTGTGGGGCTGTCTTGGCTGACACGCCTTTGCAACGTTGTGTGGACATCAGGGGCAGTGCCACTGGACGGGCAGACTGGGGTGGTGGTTCCCCTCTTCAAAAAGGGGGATTGGAGGGTGTGCTCCAATTATAGGGGCATCACTCTCCTTAGCCTCCCTGGTAAGGTCTATTCAGGAGTACTGGAGAAGCGAGTCTGATCGTTGGTCGAACCTCAGATCCAAGAGGAACAATGTGGGTTCCATCCTGGCTGTGGAACAATGGATCAGCTCTTTACCCTTACTAGGGTCCTTGAAGGGTCATGGGAGTATGCCCATCCAGTCTACATGTGTTTTGTGGAATTGGAGAAGGCATTTGACCGTGTTCCTCGGGTTACACTGTAGGGGGTGCTCCGTGAGTATGGGATTGGAGGTCCGTTGTTACGGGCTGTTCAGTCCCTATACAAGCAGTGCAAGAGTTTAGTTTTTATTGCCAGCAGTAAGTCGGACCCCTTCAGGGTGGGTGTTGGACTCCGCCAGGGTTGCCCGTTGTCACCGATTCTGTTCATAACTTTTATGGACAGAATTTCTCAGTGCAGCCAGCTGACAGAGGGTTTCCGGTCCGATGGCCTCAGGATTCCATCTCTGCTCTTTGTAGATGATGTGGTCCTGTTGGCGTCATCGTGCTATGATCTTCAGCTCTCACTGGAGCGGTTCACAACCGAGTGTGAGGCGTCTGGGATGAGAATCAGCACCTCAAAATCTGAGGCCATGGTCCTCAACCAGAAAAGGGTGGATTGTTATCTTCAGGTCGAGGGTGAGGTTCTGCCTCAAGTGGAGGAGTTTAACTATCTCGGGGTTTTGTTCACGAGTGAGGGAAGAATGGAGCGTGAGATTGACAGTCGGATTGGTGCAGCATCTGCAGTATTGTGGACTTTGTACCGGTCTGTTGTGGTGAAGAGAGAGCTGAGCTGTAAGACAAAGCTCTCTGTTTACCGGTTGGTCTATGTTCCTACCCTCACCTATGGTCATGAGCTCTGGGTAGTGACCGAAAGAATGAGATTGCATATACTGGCAGTTGAAATGAGTTTTCTCCGCAGGATTGCTGGACTCTCCCTTAGAGATAGGGTGAGAAGTTCAGTTATTCGGTAGAGACTCAGAGTAGATCCGCTACTCCTCCACGTCCAGAGGAGCCAGATGAGGTGGTTCGGGCATCTGGTAAGGATGCCCCCTGGGCACCTCCCTAGAGAGGTGCTTTGGACATGTCCAACTGGGAGGAGACCCCGGGGAAGACCCAGGACACGCTGGAGCAACTATCTCTCTCGGTTAACCTGGGAACACCTTGGAATCCTCCCAGAAGTGCTGGAAGAGGTGGCTGTGAAAAGAGATGTCTGGGCCTCTCTGCTCAAACTGCTGCCCTCGCAACCCCTGCCGGAATAAGCAGACGATAATGGATGGATGGATGGCTGTAATTCATCCATCCATCCATCCATTATCTTTTACCCACTTCTTCCATTTTGGGTCACGGGGGTCGCCGGTGTCCATGTCCAGCAATCACTGTGCGAGGGGCGGGGTACACCTTGGACGGGTCACAAGTCCATCACAGGGCCACATAGAGACAAACGAGACAAACAACCATTCACTCTCTCACTCACACCTAGGGACAATTTATAGTTACCAATCAAGAATCAATCAAGAGTTGAAAACGCCACACACACACACACACACACACACACACACACACACACATATATA
>NC_056501.1:44499369-44508706 GCF_014905685.2 Nematolebias whitei | reverse complement strand
ATATATCTGTATATAATAAACTACTAATTACCATTTGTACTACTATTCCTACTTTGCGGATTTTCTCGTATTGTGGATCTTCAGAGTACGGATCCCTCGCAATAAACAAGGAACTACAGTAGTTAGTTCTTACCAGCTGTGATATGATTCATACAGTCCAAAGTATGGAAACGAGGGCAGATGTCTTTTTGTCTTGGTTCGGTTAATGGCTAGCCAAACACTCTATCCAAGGCCTATAAAACAACTAAATCTCAAAGTCGACTTGCCACTGTGAAGTAAAATAATAATGTAAAATACAATCTGAAATTTGAAAATGTTACATTTGATAATTTGTATTTGACGAGAACTGCAATTTTTTTCTTCTTCCTACAGCTCCTCCCTTCTTCTGGGGTCACCACAGCAAATTAACTCGCACCAAGACTTGGTGATTGCTTTTACTCCTGATGTCCTTCCTGACACAACCACAGACAACCAAGCTTCTACAACCCTCTGTGCTAGGGTGCCCGAGGGAGCAGATGGTGGGAGTTAAGGGCCTTACTCAAGAACCCAGAGTGGGGCAAATGAGGGTGGAGGCAGGTGTGGGTGTTTTACCTTTCCAAACCACATTGTGATGTTGTCTGTACTGTATGGAGAGTCGAACCAGCGACCTTACAATAACATGCCCACCTTTTCTAACCTCTACACCACCACTTTCCTATAAGTCCTCTTGAAGAGGTCTACAAATAGATGGTCAGTTTCTGTTATAGATGTGTAGATGTAACTGCACTCTAAAAGCACAAGTATTCTTTGTGTTATACTAATGAATACCACATTTAAACAGTAAGTGTGACCATCATGAGTGTACCAGATCCATTTAGTATTTTAATGTCCAAATTAAAGGCCCCTTCACAAGACGCCTCACTCTGGGTCTGAGACATGTTCTGGATGCCTCGGTCTATTCAGAAGACACATCAAGGTGGTGAAGGGGGTTGGAGACAGCCCACGTCTTGTGCACGGAGCAAAGGACAGAACTGTTTTGGCCAGTGTAAAAAATAAATAAATAAATAAATTGTAAAGCCATGGCTCAGTAACCTGATTAATTCATGACATTAGTGTTCGACTGCCACTTGTGGGATTAAACAAGAACAAGATTTATTACTGAGGGAATATCACTGATGATGCACAATAGGGCTGCAACAACGAATCGATAAAATCGATAAAAATCGATGATTAAAAGCATTGGCAACTAATTTCATTATCGATTCGTTGTGTTGCGCGATTATGTATCTTTCACGGCGCTGGGGAGCTGTTTTGTTCACAGGTAGTTCATTGTCAATGCTGACTGACTGAATAAAGTTAAAAAAAAAAAAAAACCTCTGCAGCGCGAGTTGAATTGAGCGAGGGGAGGGGGACCGGGGGAGGCGGAAGCAAAGCAGAGGTGGTGCTTTCAAAGGAAATTAAGTAAATTTTACAAATGACCGACGCAGAGAAAACTGTTCAACCCAACTCCTCCAAAGTGTGGGAACTCTTCACAAAGATAAAAACTGAGCAACATGCAGCTTTGAAAAGTGACGACACGACACGGAAGAACCACGGAGATAAACGTAAACATGTCGGAGTCACAAGGAGGACAAAGGAGCAGCAGCAGATACAACTCATCATGTGTTGGCAGGTGAGTCTCTACAATTTAACACATTATTCTGTTTCAAGGGAGAAAACGTAACATCAGTCTCTCTGTAGCTGAAGCTGCTGCTTGTTTGTTTGCTGATTAATGACGGTGATAGAGAACGTGTGTGTTTCTTTTTATTTAATTTAATTGGTACAAGCAGTGTTTAAATGTGATTTATAAATAAATCTAACACAAAGATAATAATTTAATGATTAAGCTTCAACTTTTAATTTGCTGGCAAAGTCTGAAGACACTGCAGGTATGGCAGGATGAATTGCATTTAAACAGGAATTAAAGTAATTTATTACATATACTCAAATGTGTGTAATTAAGTATTTTATATGTGTGTGTGTGTGTGTGTGTGTGTGTTTAATTGCTCTTTGGGCTACTTATTTGCCTTAACCCAACACTGTAAGTGAAACAAGGCATTTATTGAGTTGCTGTAAATTATGCTATAATACATATTTACTCTCTAATTCCAGAAAACAACAACAAACAATGACAGCCTTCATGATGGACAGACATCATGGACACCACAGCAGCAGCTGTCTTCACTGAAAAAATCCTTAAATGATTATCACTGACATGAGGCCTCTGTCGATGGTTGAAGACGAAGGCTTCACTACAATGATCCACACTTTTAATCCAGGTTACAATAATCCACACTTTTAATCCAGGTTACACTCTTCCCTCAAGGACACATTTTACAAAGTAGCTACATATTGTGCAGGTATAAAGATACATTTGTATATATTTTTGTGTATATATATTTGTTTAAGCTATTGGACTAACTTTCATTTTTTATTATTCGATATTTTACTAATAGAATAGTCAAATAGCAACCTGTTTTTTTTGTGTGAATTGCTATGTCAGTCAAATGTTCAATTTTGGAATAAAGGGTTGGAAATTAATACGTTTTTTTTTTAAATTCATTGATTAATCGGAAAAATAATTGGCCAACGAATTGATTATTGAAATAATCGTTAGTTGCAGCCCTAATGCACAACTTTGTAGTTAGCTTAAAACGATTGACCACAAAGAGGATTGCCAAAGTGAGTTAATTCATTAAGTTTAGTAAAGACCACAAGGAAGATGTCTGACACTTTGAATGTGTCGCTCTCCACTTCAGCCCAGCTGAGTTCTGTTCCACACTTCTTTTGTTTCCACTCTGCTCACTTCAATCTTGAATGCTCACATATGCGTGCAAGTGGCCGGCTTCATCTGTGATTTACTAATGACCAGATGGAGGAGAAAGGTGGACTGATCTGTGCAGCCATCTAAAGGAACTGTTCTGTGTGAAAGAGTCTATGGTGAAATAACAAATATGGACATCTAACAAAGTTGACTCAGGTCCTTTTTGTTGAAACTTTCATCTTTTGTCCAAAAGACTTCTTCACTCTGAGGCAACAAACACCGTCTTATGAACAGTTAAATGTTTGTTGCAGCTCCTGAGATTCAAGATGTCTTCTGGATAAAAATTTCCAAAAGAAGAATCCGTCCATAGGACCTGATTCAATTTTGATAGATATATTATTATTATATCTGATACTACAACGAAGCCAAGATTCAACTTGTCTGCTGGACTCCTTAATAGAGAACTTTTAAAATTGGCTTTTCTATGTATGTGAATGTTCCTGTAAAGTGCCCTGAGACAACTTTGTTGTGATTTGGCGCTATATAAATAAACTGAATTGAATTATTGAGCATGTCTCAGGACAAATATGGACTTCTTTTATTCTGTTTATATTGCACCCTCGTATTATCATGCTTGTGTTTAAGTGTAGGTAATGAGTACACCCATTTGATAACAGGTCCAACCATCTGTTGTTCACTGAAGCCTTCCACTTAGTTTAATTTATGTGTTCAATTACAAGTAATGAGTACCATTATTAAAAAAAAAAACCAAATACCACCATCTTTGTTCACGTAATCTCAAGTCCACTCAGTTTTAAGTATGTGTTCAATTGTGTGTGTTGGAACAATAGACTGATATTAATCATCTTTTTTTCAGCAAGTGACCACCTCATTTTGTATGTGTTATTGTACATAACAAGTACCATCATTCCAAAATAAATGCCACCACCTGTTGTTCACCTACAGTAGGTCTGTAGTGTCCTCTTAGCTTCATGTATGCATTCAACTGAAAGTATTCACTACCACCATTTAATAAGAAATACAACCATTTTTCATTTGGCAAAGTTAGTATATTAACTTCTTGAATTTTATTCCCTAAAATTTACACATTTTAAACATAAAATGGTAATACTGGGTACAACGACAAGGCCATATCACTGCAATTATTATTATTTTTTAATTAAAATAACAAAAGCACACAGTCAAAAAAATAAAAATAAAATGAGTAAAAATAAAATGAGTCTCTTCTATTGTCAATTAAAAAAAGGACAAAAGCAGTTACACAGTCCGTAATGGCACAAAACATTTATGCATGTTAAAAGTGTTAAGAAAAAAAAACGAGTCAGATTTGTGGGGAATAGAGGAGATTAGTTGCTGAAGTTGTAACCAAGCATGTTGTGGTCGTATTCAGGACCAGGCAGGTGAGAAACCGGGACAGCAAGGAGAGACACCAAATGGTCTTGGCTTTTCCTGCATTCTGTGAAGAAATCTATTTTGCTCCCTCCACCTCATATGCTGCTGTTTGGCCCAGTTCCTGAGGGCCCTCTCTTCATCCTCCTGATCCAGCTCTTGGAGAGAAATCTGAAGCTCCTTTATGGTCTGGCCTTTTTACGGCTCTTCAGCCCAGGAGGAGAATTTGCTCAGTAATATAAAATGATTCAACTACATCACAGCTTGTTCACACTAAGCACCAGTCATGAAAATATTATCACAGAATATGTTGTTTTTACCAGATTGGTCCTGTTGTTTGTCCTGTTTCTACATTGTGCTGGTCTCCCCACCAGGGTTTCACCTCATGATACTGGAATGATTCCAGTAATGCTGGAAGCTGGCTAGATAGGACACTCTTACCTGGTGTGCTATCACCCATGCTGCTCAAAAGAGCTACAGGGTTAGCTGAATGGCTGCTCCCTCAAACTGCACTGCACATCTGAATATAGAGCCAGTCCATCCTCCCACAACCACTTTGACCTTTGTGGTCAGACACTTGCTGGAATTTTGTTTTATGATTTTGAAGTTTTCATTAAACTTGGGCTTGCATCTGGATTCCTGGATTCCTAGATTGGTTCTAGAATTGTGCCGCTCAAAGTGGCTGCATGTTGGAGTAGCTCTGGTACATTTGTTCTGGGATGTTGTTTTTGAAAACGTCATATCCTCTTTTTCTGGATGTAAATCACATTTTGTTTTTGATAATTATTTCCTCTGGTATCAGATGCTGTGCAGCTTGTAGGATTTTTACAAAAACCTTTTTACTTTTAAAAATAAGTAAAAAAAGAAAAAAACATGAGAAAAGAAAGAAAAGAAAAGCTTTGCAGAGAGTGGTAAAGGCTGCACAGAAGTCTGTTGGAGTCAGCCTCCCCACCATCACAGACATTTACACCTCCAGATGCAGGAAGAGGGCCACCTGCATCATGAAGGACCCCACTCACCCAGCAAGACAAGGAATTCTGGAGTCTTCATCATGAACACCGTTAGCAGCCCAGTAAGAGAAACATTTTCTACAGGGAAAATAATTTGAAAGGTGCAGCTACTCAGCAGGTCTGAACTGATCACACTTATCACAGCAGTCTCCCCACCATCCAGGACATCTACCACAGTCGATGTCTGTGTAAAGCACACATCATCATTAAGGACAACACCCAGTGGCACTTTCGTCACCTTGAACTCTCTGTTCACACACTTTGAATGTCAGGCGCATTGTCCAATTTTGCCACACTTTGTGGCATAATTGAGTAGGTTTTGGACTGGGTTTTGGTCCCAAGTCTAGACCAGGAGATCCCACCTCAGACAGTCCTTAACCAGGAAACATAAACCCAACAGGTAACTCTCCTGAACCAGTGAACTATAGTTCTGGCAAATAAACGTGCACACAAACAACCCACAAGTACCTCTGGATAAAGATGGCAGGCGGCTGCTGCAGCTTGGTAGCCTGGTTACAGACCTACTTCAACTCACAGATGGAGGCCCCGTTGCTGCCGCAGACCAGTTCCGAGCTGCTGCACGTGCACATGCCGGCACTTGCCCTCCTCCTGACTGTGGCAGATGCCCCCGGGCCACTACCCAGCACACACTCCATACCTTCAGCACAATCTGGCTCCTCCAACCTGCTGCACTGCTTGACCTCTCCGCATGTGCACTCAGGGAAGCAGCCGCAGCGAGCCAGCACGTCCCTGGCTAGGCAGTCCGCCGGGACCTGGGGGCACAGGGACTGGTTGCAGGGCTCTGGTCAGCTGAGGGTGAAACACCAGACAATGACCCGTGTGTCGGAGAGCAGCCATGAGGAGAGCAGGACCATTATGCACAGGAGGAACCTGGGTTGCATGGTGACAAAATTGAAACCCAACAGGACTGAACTGGCTGGACTCTGGGTTTCTGAGTGTCTGCTTTCAAAATGACCGGGGTCAGAGGACTGGCACCGGCAGGACTAACCGAACTCTGATAAACTTTTCTGCTGCTGCGAGGTAGCCCACGGGTGCATTTGGGCAGATGTGGCACAGATATATAATTCTTATTTCATTCTTAGGCTGATTTGGTCCTGATCCAGACCGGATCAGAGCCAAAACATTTTTTTGCAGGTGTTAAGCAGGCTCATGAGCCCAGCCCGACCCAGAGCTGGCGCATGTGCGTAAACCCCTCCAGTGAGGGTTATGCGGATTTGGCACAGAGACGTCAGTCACAGCTTGTTGGCATTAGGTGTAGCCTGTGTAAATGTCTGGGACCAGCTGACGGGAAAGGCCGTAAAATGTGTGTGTGGGGGGGGCAATTTAGTTCTATCTCCTTCCATGTCTCCTTGATCTGTCTGTAAGTATTGTTGCCTCGTCAGCTTATTATTTTGTTAATAAATATTTTAATTTTACCCTGCCAGTTCGCTGTGCCTGCTTGCACCATTTGGTTCATAAACACCGACAGAATCCAAACAATAGTTCTACCTGTGAAATATTTATTTATACTAATTCATCTTACTTGCACTGTTATATTTTACCATGTTGTTGTTTACTGTTTTATTTTGGATCTTGTAAATTTTATATTTCTTTTTCACTTTTTGGTACTTTATTTTGTACTCATTTTACATGCTTTAGTATTTCTTGTTTCTTTGTTGTTTGTAGCAAGTCAAATTGGTTCTTCTCATCCTGAACATTTAATTTCATTGTTGATCTTATGTTAACCTGCATATGACAAATAAACAACATAACCTACCTAATACCTCTCCACTTGCTTCCACACAAATATATTAATTCAATTGTTATTGCTTTTAAATGTCTGAATTTCCTAGCTCAGTAAAACTCTTCAGATAGAGCCTTAAGGCCATTTAATAACAGTCTTTTTGTGTGAATATTTATTTGTACAGTTGTTTGCCCAGTTTAAGATTGATTCTATTAAAGATGCATATTATCTACACTGTGTGTGCATGTGAGACTCAGACAGGTTTAAACAACTCTTCCAGTATTCTGCCATACACTATAAACTCAGATATGTCACTCATTTGTATTAATGGGTTTGTAAATCAGCTTTAATGGCCATACAGTGCATTTGTTTGTGTGTTCTGCAGAGGTTGAGCCATCTGTGCCTTCACTTCAAAAGAGACCTCACCTTAGAAGCATTTTGTAGTCAAATAAATTATTAAGGTGAATTGAAGAGGTTTTAATGCCGAACATTTTGTTCTATCGTGGAGCTCTCTGCCCTCCAGGAAGTGAAGAACGTGTTCTTCCCTTTAGATCAAGGTTTCAGCCTCCTCTGAGCGTACACACAGAAAAACATGCTGCACATGCTTTTAAAACGTACATGCTTGAAAACTTATTTTTGTCTTTTTTTAGAGTCTGCCCCACTATTTTCGTCCTTGCACTTGAATTGTTCAAATAGTGTTTTTTTGTCCAAGGGCATGAAACAATTTTAAGGATGCGAATAAAAGAAGTCCTGTGTCCTGACAAAAATGTGAGGTCAGAGAAGGTCAAAGATTTGATGAAAGGTGTGGGTGGAGAGGAGAATCTGAAGGTACTTTAATAAAGACAACAAACAAGATTGGATTACTCTTTCCATCCTTTAACTGAAGCTTTGTTTATTTTAATGTTTTTTCATGTTTCAAAGGCCGCCCATATACATTCCCCCTCCCCTCAATAATATGAAGGAGGGAATTGAGTGAGATTTTTCATCTCAGTGATTTTAACACTTTGTAAGCTTCAACCACCATTCTCTGGCATGGTGGATGTTGAAAAGTAATTTCAAGTTTGTGACTGTGAGATGTCATGCTCCTACAAATCTAACAGTATTCTTAATCTGTATGAATTCATCAGAACAAACTTTTAGTAGAAGGAACTGAGTATGAACAAGAAAATTGGTATGAAAAGTAATGTTCAGAAAATGTGTCACAAGTGTTTTGAGTTTAAAAGAAGAAAAGAAAAAGCTTTCAGTTACTAAAATTCCTAAATACAAAAAAAAAAAAATGTTTTGCATGTTTTCACTTGAATACTAAATTCAGATTTTATGGAATCACATCACTGTTCTCTCAACCCCCGCTAGACTGTTTGTAAGACTCTGACATCATGACCTGACTACTAAATCCTGTTCCCTTTAAGGATTTTTAGTATTCTGATTAATTCCCTAAAATAAAGTTCTCTTGTCATTCACGCTGCACATATATACAGTATGTACATTATATATACATACATACATACATACATACAGTATATATGTACATACATACATACATACAGTATATATGTACATACATACATGCATGCATGCATGCATGCATGCATACATACATACATACATACATACATACATACATACATACATACATACATACATACATACATACATACATACATACATACATACAGTAGCCCCACAAATATTGTGGGGATTACTTTCCAGATATGAGAGTTCAACCTTCTGCAGCTCTGGATCCAAGATGGCCTCTAATCAACAACACCTGCTAGTCATCACTTTAATGAGGAGACTGCCCTACATAAGGCTGCAGTCGAGATCTCCTTTCTGCCAGAGCATTACCCATGCACATGGTATTTGCTTCTGGCCTAATTGTAATCATTAGTGAAAATACTAACCTTGTCTTCTCTTTGTTGCACAGCTTACCTGTGTTCCTTGAACGTCTCTACGTCCTGCCCATTCTGGATCCCAGTGTATCTTAGTGCTTCTTGCTCTCCATCCAACTGCCTGCATCAACCTGATCATCATATTTGGACCAATTGGATTAAACTCGAAAAACGAGAGTACTTCCATAACTGTAGGGAAAGAAATATCCATTTTAGATCATCGTTATGCAGACTACTGCCCACCTGACTCATCTCCTTGCTCTTCAGGGTTCCAGAAGATTTTCCTGGCAGGAGGACAATGCTTTTTCACTGTAAATATTAAACACTGTTAATATTTTCAAGTGTGGAGTCTTGTCTCATGCTAGTTTTGTACTATCTGGGTTCCCTGAGATACAACACCAAACACCACGGTGATAGGTGAAACTATGTGAAGTAGGGCTGTTATATTTATTTTCATATATATATATATATATATATATATATATATATATATATATATATA
>NC_056501.1:44474974-44499359 GCF_014905685.2 Nematolebias whitei | reverse complement strand
ATATATATATATATATATATATATATATATATATATATATATATATAGATATGTGTGTGTATATGTATATATATGTGTGTCTGTGTATATATGTAAATGAACTGTACTTATATAGCGCCTTTCTATCTTACCGAGATACTCAAAACACTTTACACTACAATCTGTGTCCTCATTTACCCATTCACAGAGCACTCTACTAGATATCTACACAGCTAATTGAACAAATCATTCTAAAGAGACTCATCAGTGATTTTTCACATTCATACACCGATGGGACACACATCAGAGGCAATGAGGGGTTCATTGTCTTGCCCAAGGACACTTTGGCATGTGACTGCTAGTGGATTCAAACCCCCAACTCTTACATTGGAAGACAACTGCTCTAACCATTCAGCCACAGCTGCCCCTATATATGTATATGTGGCTGTATAGTCCCTCCCCACTTTCTTGCAATATTCGAGTCACACTTGATTATATTTAATAAACTATCCATGCCACTCACTCTGGTATTGGGCGGCCTCACTGAAGCTCCCACGGCAGCAAAGGAGAAAGACAAACGCCAACGCCCACTCTCCCTCTGAGACTGTCTGTCACAGCAGAGCAGACACACACAACAGGCCATTCACCTGCCTGCCACACGTCTCCCCTCCACCACGACAGTCAGCCGCAGAAAGAGGAAGGAGGGGAAACTGGAGGAACCACCTGAGCATTAGGTTCATGAAAGATAAAATGATTTGACTAGATATCTGGTTTGACAAGCTATTAATGTGGCTACATGGGTAGCAGCCATATAAATCAATAGCAACCAGCCACAAATCCCAAGATGAATCAGTTGAAGAGACATGGACCGGATATCACAAGACTAGTAATAGGTTGACAGTGTGTCTCTAAAACAATGCGAGAGCCGGGAATGCCCGCAAAGCTATTCTCATGCATACTCCGTAACACACCAAGACAATGAGAATAGATGTAAATAGTAGCAGCGCTAGCGAGTCACAGCAAAAGATTTTCAATACAGCAGCCAGACAAAAATCTAAAGTTTGAAATGTTTTCGGATTTTACAAGAAGAACAGAAAACTCGACAAAAGCCGTTAGCTATGCAGATCATCTCTGAAATACATTGATAGCACAACAAACTGTGACCAACATGCAACAAGAAAACATAGAGAGGAGTATGGTAAACTTCTCAAGCCCCATAAAAAGAGCAGGAGCAAGCAGCTGCCACGCAGAGGGCGACGGGTAACGTTATCACTAAATTTTACAGGCAACTCGGCCACAAACGAGCTAAGGATATAACAACATTAATAACCTGTTTTATTGCTAAGGCCTTATGTTCATACAATATAGTGGTGAGAGTGCTGAGAGGACATTCACAAGCATATCAGCAGAAGCAACATCCTGAATCACAGGATAAATCCCCCAACACACACTGTCAAAATACATATTACATTGCATTCTATCAGTTACAGTCTGCTGTGTTTTGTTGTTGTCATTAGATTTATTCTGACTACTGTTTATTTGATTGTTTACACTGCATGTAACCATAGTGTACACTAAATGTAATGTCATGTATTATTTCTAGGTAACGAGGGATTCAGTTCAGAAAGGTCCAGTGCAGACTGATCCATGTCAGACCGATCCTGCAAATGGAGCTCCGGACATCTGCACAGATACACCCCAGACCCAAGTTGTGTGTTTTATAACCTTTGATCAAGAATGAGCTGATTTTGTATTAAACTTGTACTGGAGTCATATCAGCATAAAACACATTCAATATAATGAGGATCTGCATGCAAAGAAAGAGTTAAACAATAATGATGATGATACATATTTTACGTATGTACAAGAGTCCTTAGAAATTCTGAACAGCAGATGAAGTTCTATTTTGTATAGGCTTAGCCCTATACGACTGTTGCTAGTGGGTTTATCCCTAGGCGCGCAGCACTGAAAACTTTAGTCCATGCCCACCTGCTGTGTAGGCCTTACCCCGGTCTGTATAAATTATGATGAGACCGGGTAATTGGCTCCCATTTTTTCTTCAGTCAGCTAGCTTGCACTGTCAGAAGAACAAAGAAGGAAAAGTCGTCCAGCTCTGACCAGCACAACCTTTGCTAAGGATGCCTGGGTCTCTGCCACGCCAACCTCCTGCCATCTCGGGGAGCTCTTCCTCCCCGAGGAGAAGCAGACGAGCAGCATTGTTCAAGGTAAGCGCCAAGGAGTGCTTTTCCGTGGCGGGCCGCTACCCGTTGGACGACGCCATTGCCGTTTCTAATGTATTTTTTCCCCGCGGTAATCAAATGATTTCCTCAAAAAGGCGATGTTAGCAGCAGCCCCGCTGAATGTTTTTTCCGTGGAGGGCCGCTACTTGCTGGACAACTCCACCGCTTTTTCTAACGTGTTTTTTTCTTGAGGTGAATCGGATGATTCCCTAGAAAAAAAGGTGTTGTTGGCAGCAGCTCCGCTGAGTGTTTTTTTCTGTGGCGGGATGCTATGCGGGGGACGGCGTCACTGCCTTCTTTGATGCAGAGTCACGCAGTGAATCGAATGATTCCTCTGAGAAAGGCAATGCGGAGCTGCCCCTTCCCTCCTGGAGAGCGTAGTGACGGAAGAGGAGTGGCCGAGCGGATGCTCAGCCACCTCGGATCTTCCCACATCGGCGACCACACCGCTCCCAGCTGTCGGCGCCCTCCTCTCGGAGCTGCCTGGCATAATCCAGGAGGATGTTAACACAAGGGACTTTCTGTCTCTCGCCTCCCTCCGCTCTGATGATATGGCGGCAAGGTTGGCTCTGCCCCGGCTCGTTGCCCTGACCCCATCTGGCCTCGCTGTCCAGCTGTGACGTCACACTGGAACGAGGCTGCAGCTGGGCCTGGCAAGTTTTTTCCCTTGCCCACCCCCCCGGAGCCAAGCCTGACGGTGACACTTGGGGCAAAAACTTCCAGAATGGACCAGCAACCTATCCCTCCAGGGAAGCATGATCAGATGGTGACAAGGTCTCCAACCGAGCTCACCAGTGCACATTCCAGATGGCCGCAGCGAACAACGTCGCCCTGCCTGGCCTACAGCATTTCTAAGAGGCTGGAGGAAGCAGACCTGCTGGAGGAGACAAAGAGCTCTCTCTCTGTAAAGCTGCTGATGTCATCTTAAACATGTGCCACCTCTGTGGTCTGCCTGTCCCGCATCACCGCCTGGATGACTATGATCCAGAGGACCACTTGGCTCTGCCTCTCACTATCCTTGTCAGAGAGGCTGCAGAAAGACCTGCTGGATGGCGCCATCCCCCCAGTGACGCTGTTCGGGGCCAACTTTAGGATCATCCCTGAGAAATCGCAGAGGTCCGAGGAGGTCTCAGAGACTGTACACCATCTGGTGACGTCACAGTCCTCTCGCCCCTCCGGCCACTGGAGGGACCGCCTTGGCCAGCAACAGCAGCAGTGCTCCACAGCTGCGGCAGCGACTTCACGCCCTGCTCCTCCGCCAGCCCCCTCCACCAGGTAACAGATCCATGAGGGGAAGGCATGTGTTTTTTTTGTTGATGTATGCTTTTTGATGTAAAATAGAAACACCTGTGGAAGTAAAGTTTTTTCATCTGAGACTGTCAGATCAGCTGAACTCACAGCTGCCTCTCTGCACACATTCCCCACACAGAGTGAGAGAGTAACTTCTAAACAGCGTTTTAAATGGCACCGCAATTCAGTAAATATCACAAAACACTCGTCTGCCACGTCAGCTAAAATGATGTTTTTCAGCAGACCGAGTCCAGTAAAATCCCTCGTTTTCAGCCAGAGCCCGTTTTTAATCTCTGCTGTTTTCTGCCCACTCACAGCGCAAAGGGAGTAAACGTGTTTTCTCCATGACAGCTGCAACCTCCACTGAAATGGCATCTCACTCAGAAAGCGCTCACGCCTCCTCTCAGTGCGTGCCGGCTCACCTCAGCTCTATGTGAGACCGCAGCCTGGGCTCAGCAGAGGCACACATACAGTGCTTTTTCCTGTTGGAGCCCTCCTCGGGTTCCCCCCGGAGAATCTGCGAAGCGAGTGATGGCAGTAAGGGTTTTTAGTCTGGTTGACGTTCATGAGAAACTGTTGGTCTGCTCTGTGTGGGGCTATTTCTGAAGCTTACAGTTCATCTGAGCGTTACTCAGAGTGTCAGCGAGTGTGTTCCCTGGACAGATGGACGGACCGTCTGATCAGAAGGGGTTACACGCTGCAGTTCGCAGCTCAACCCCCACCGTTCAGAGGGATTAGAAAGACGGTTCTGTCTTCTCCAGAACAGAACTCGTCTCTCCAGTCAGAAGTTCAAGAATTTCTGACGAAAAAGCGTGATTTCCAGAGTTCCCAACGAAAAGGAAAATACTGTTTTTATTCCTCCCACTACTTCCTGGTTCTGTGAAAAAAAAACGGAGGGATGAGACCATTCTCGACCTGTTCATGTTCAGCAATTTGATCATGGGGAGACAATTCCACATGCTGACAAACAGCTGCTGGAGAACTTCACCAGAATGACTGGTTTTCACCTCCATAGATCTGAAGAGCGCATATTTTCACATTTCCATCATTCTGAAACACCCCACGCACATTCTTGAAATGCGTGGAGAAGGCTCTGCAGTCGTTACACATGGCATGAATGAGAATTCTTTTTATTTGGACGATCTACTCTTATTAGCTCGGTCCAGTTAGAAAGCTGTCGCACAGACCAAAATGCTAGTGTTCCACCTGCTAATCCTGGGGTTTCTATAAACTGGGAAAAGCTTCCGTTTGTCCATCCCAGATGATTGTTTATCTGGAAGTGGAGCTAAACTCAACTACAATGAGAGCCCGTTTATCACAGCTGAGAGCCGAAGCTCTATCAGCTCAGCTCCTCCGTGTCAAACCCAGCTCCGCCATGTCAAGCCCTGCAGCATAATGACAGTTCTGTCTGTCATGCGACTCCTGGGACGATGTCAGTGGCCCACATGTGGTTCCGCTGGGCCTACTTCACATGAGACGCCTTCAGAGATGGTTCGCCCGCCTGCACATAGATCCTGTGCGCCAGAAGAGGTGGATTATCACTTTATCACTCCCTCTCATTCTGTCAGATGGAGTTCCCATCAGCAGGCCTACGTCACACGTCTCAGTTTTCACAGACGTGTTGCCTGTCAAGCTGGGAGGAATGCATCTGTCCTATGCAGTGGGAGCACAGTGGCTGGACCACATGTTACTTTACATAATGTGCTAGAATGTTTCATGGTCTGAAACGTGACTCAGCATTTGCCCCCTGCTGCGGGATCAGCATGTTCTGATCCACAAAGACAACAAATTTGAGCACACACAAAAACCTGCTCTCCATCAGAGCAGTGTACATTCCCAGCATCCTGAACAAGCGAGCGGGTATCATGTCGAGGGGCGGTCCCCACCACAGAGACTAGAGCCTCCATCCTGAGCTGATTTCTCAGATTTTGGAGCAGGTTTGGCCGAGCAGCAGTGGATCTGTCCACCACATGGGAGAACGCCCAGTGTCAATTATGGTTCTCAATGAGCCCACGAGACGACCTACCATTAGGAGTGGACAGAAAAGAAAAAAAAAAAAAAAAAACCTACACTAGATAATCACTAGAATAAATATTTCATAATAATGGTGTGGAGAGGATGGCTATAAGGGGAGAAAGGAGGCCATCTAAGAAAAAAAAAAAAAAAAAAAAAGGAGTGGACGCCTTCGCTCACAGCCCGTGGCCAAAAATGCTCCTTTATGCATTCCCTCCAGTCCTGCCGATATCACGGACCCTGCTTTTGTTTCATAAAATGTTTCAACAAAAATAAACCATCCAGAGTACGTGACTTAACTTTGTTGGTCCGGGAGGAAGAACCGTCAGTCATCCTGGTAGCTCCCCAACGCATATGCGCTCCGTGGTTCCCGAATCTGCAGCGACTGATGTCGGGTCGGCCGTGGGAACTGCTGTGGGGGTGGGGCGCTCTCCTCCAGGCAGGAAGAGCAATCAGGAGTTACCCAGCAATAGGTCAGCGTCTTTGGGTCTGTCCGCTGAACAGATTTGTTTAGAAATGATGGGCCTCCCACAGAATGTGGTGCATACGTTCAGGGCGCACGAGCTGCTTCCACCACAACGCTGTACACATCAAGTGGACAGTTTTTCAGCACTGGTGCACAGAGAAAGGCGATGAGGCCATCGCATGTCCACTAGGTGGCATGGTGTCCTTTCTGTAGCAGCTGATGGACAGAGATCTAACGTTCAGCACAATTAAAACTTATGCTGCAGGTTTTTCTTCTTGTCACGAGGACTTTGGTGACAGAACAGTTCTTAAGCACCCCTTAATGAAGCATTTCCTGAAAGGTGTATGGAGACATAGACCAGTGTCACGTCCACTAGCTTCACAGTGAGACCTAATGATGTTCCTCATTCTGAGCTTTTAGATCAGGTTTCACTTAAATTCTGTCATTAACACAGCCCTGCTGTTAGTTCTGACGTCAGCAAAGAGAGTGAGTGTTTGTTTGCTCTCTCTATTACTCCCTCATGTCTCAGAATTCAAGCTGATGGCAGTTCAGTTGTACTGCATTTTAACCCTGCTCTGAAAAACATCACAAGCTCATTCAGATCGAGAGTGATAACCTCGATTTTTATGGTTTTTATCCTCTTCTTCATAATTCTAAGGAGGAAGCAACATCTCACCTCCTTCTGTCCCATGCACGCATTTTTCATGTTACGTGGCGCACACGGCCACACTGCGCCGTTTTCAGCGTATGTTCGTGCATTACTGGGACAGCTCTTCAGGACGACTCTATCCACCCAACATCTCTCACACTGGTTGTGTGGGGCTATTTCTGAAGCTTACAGTTCATCTGGTCTGGATCCTCCAGAGAATCTCAGTGCATTCCACCAGAGGGTTTTCATCCTCCATGGCGCTGCATGGAGGGATGACAGTGGAGGATATTTGTATGGCGACTGCCTGATCATCGCCATGTTCAATTATTCATTTTTATCTATGTGATGTTTCTACTTTCTCCATGACCCATTCTGTTCTCAGGGTTCTGACAGAATGATTATTTGTTTCATGGAGCCTCAGTTTTGAGCTCACACCTGCCTGCATGCAGTCACAGTGTGAGATATTTATTATCAGTCACAATTCATGACTGCTGATTTTATTGTTATTAACCGCTTCGCCCTGAGGAGCTGTTGGTCTGCTTTGTTTATCGTTACACTGTTACAATTCGTATCGTCCATTGTTCCTATTCACAGCAGCAGGTCTGCTATCTCAGCCTTTTTTTTTCCTCACCAGAGATCTTCTCCGGTGCGCTCCTGCGCATGGAGCATGCAATTACACAGCAAGTAATTACGCACACAGAAGGCTAAGTGATTAAATGTTTTTTTGTGCAAGCAGGTGCTTCATGTTGTGTCTGAATGGACCCAGTGAGGCATAGACTACATCCTGCTTCGCCTTTAACCCACTTGCGACAGTCTTAAAGGGTGAAGTCTATACAAAATAGAACGTTGGTTACGTACTGTAACCCCAGATTCTATGAGTATAGGCGTAGCCCTTTAAGCTCTGGGCCTCACTGGTTCCTAATGGCTGAAGAAAAAAGCTATTTGAGAGCCGATTACCCAGTCTCACCATAATTTATATGGACCGGGGGTAAGGCCCACACAGCAGGTGGGCGTGGACTAAAGTTTTCAGTGCTGCGCTGCACGCCTAGGAATAAACCCACTAGCGACAGTCTTAAAGGGCTACGCCTATACTCATAGAATCTGGGGTTACAGTATGTAACCAACGATTTATACATAAAATGGTAAAGTCAGTTAAAAAAAAAACTTCCTGGCAAACATAGCCAGTAATATATGGTAATTGTTTTCTATTTAAGATGATAAACCTCCTTGTAAAAAGAAGAAAATGTCAGTCCTGGACCAGCTGTTGGGGAAAGACTTTGAAGTAAGGACGGTAGCTAGATCTGTAAGGGACCAGGCCAATGAAGAAGTCAAGAGGTACAGAGAGTGTAATCCTTTGTTCCTGAAAAAAAAAAAAAAAAAACACTACAGTGATGGAAAGAGCAAAAGGACGTGCCACTGCTGTCATCTGTGGCTAAAAGGTATCTCCACATACTGGCCACCAGTGTGGCATCTGAGAGAATTGTCAGCACTGCAGGAGACACTGTTTCCACAAAACACAGTCTACTTAAACATGAGCATGTGGATCAGTTGATTTTCCTTAAGAAAAATCTGCCACAAAAAAGATGAGGACAGTGATTATCCATCCATTATCTTTTTACCCGCTTCTTCCATTTTGGGTCACGGGGGGGTCGCCAGTGCCCATGTCCAGCAATCACTGTGTGAGGGGCAGCGTGCACCCTGGACAGGTAGCAAGTCCATCACAGGGACACATAGAGACAAATGAGAGAAACAACCATTCACTCTCTCACTCACCTAGGGACAATTTAGAGTTACCAATCAGCCTAACATGCATGTTTTGGGTCTGTGGGAGGAAACTGGAGTATCCGGAGAAAACCCACGCATGCACGAGAAAACACTCAAACTCCACCCAGAAAGGCCCCGGGACCAGGATTTGAACCGGTAACCTTCTCACTGAGAGGCAGTAGCTCTACCAGTTGCACCACCATGCTGCCTGCCAGTGATTATGATGAATAAAAAATAGGGAACTAAGCACAAACATAAGGAAGTGAACTATTACACTGCGTTTGATTTCAGATTTAACCTAACACATGCGAATGTGGAAATGCAGGACATTACTTTTGTTCAGACTACATTCCCCTGCTGTTTTTATTATATGCTGCTGTATTCATTCACGCATTTTATATTTATTCTTTATTTTCTTATTTTATATCAATCCCATCAAACAAAGAAATGTTCATTCAGCTGGTCTTTTTAGGCCCATGTCTAAAAATAAATACATTTGGCATGTGATTCTGTTGTTTGTCTTTTTACTTTATTTTTGCCAGTGCCATACAGCACACTTTTAGATATGATTTATGTGGCCTTTCACAAATTTAAAAATACTGTAAGAATTTCACATTTATAGAAATGGCCCTCTCTGTTTCATAATGAAAGATTTATGTCTACATCAACAAATGTTAAACCGTAGAATTGTATGAAGTCAAATTTAACTTACACTATATCGAATCGTATGAAATCATTCTGTTTTTAAAAATATCATTTTTGAATCAAATCTTAACTTTTGTATCTAGATGGGTATCAAATCGCCTTTCACACAGAGATGTGCAACACTACTGAGCACCATCCAACTGGCTGACCCACTATGTGAAGATGCTTTTTATAAGACTGAGTTTGCTTTGCACTCCTTGGACTGAAGTCTTTTCAATGAAAGATAAAACGCTTCAACAAAAAGAAACCATTCAGAGTACGTGACTTAACTTTGTTGTATTTTTCTACCTGGATTATTGAGTATGAATCAGGATATCTATGAGCCTATTTTTAACTATTCATTACTTTTTAATCCCATTGCAGAATACGATATGTGCTCATATTTTCTCATTCCTGCTTGTGTTTTTAACACTGGGTTACAATTCCTTAAGAGAAAGTCAACACCCTTAATTGGAAAGGCAGGACATGCCGCCATCACAACGTCACCAGACACCAAATACGATTTCAGATAATTGCGATGCAGAGGATTAATGAAAAAAAAAAAAATCCAAAGCCTTGACCTATTCATTAGAATTTAAAGAAGTTTCATTAGACAAAAGCAAGATGTTGTTTAAAGTAATATATCTGGAAGTTGCTGTGTCTCTCAAAACAGTAACTGGCACTGTCACTCCACCTGCAGCACAGACCTCACCTTTCATAAGAAATGACAAGTAAATATATGTTTCCCCCACATTGCAGGTGACTGACACTGGTGGCATTTTAACCAGCGTGGCCGCTTTAGAGGAGGCACCTTTTCTATTAAGCAGAAAACAGTTGGCAGGAACACGGCCAGTTTTTTTTTTGTTGCAATAAGCAGAAAGGGTTTGATCTTACTTGCTCCCTTTTCTGAACCATGTTCCTCCTCCATGTCAGACTTTGCAGAGCGCATACCAGGAGCGTTGCTCTGGTTTACATAGACCGCTTCTCAAAAACATGTTTATGAGTCAGCACATACTCATCTGCAAGTACAGCGGCCATAAAAACTTCACTTACCTGTACTTTTTGCTCATTGGTATACTGTATGTTGCAATCTGTTAAACTTATCCATTAGGATCAGATCACATTATTTTTTTACCTTTATTTATACAGGTTAGTTCCCATTTAGCCTCAGGGACTCATTTACAAAAGAGACCCGTTTGAGACCTAATTGAGCATAACTTTTTACATCTTGTGCAAAACATCAGCGATCACTCAGTACTCATACATACGTCCTATGCACACCTGCTTTCACTTCATCACAATCCAGACTAAGACCGGGTGAGAGTGAAGCATATGTCTCCTGAGCTTTACCTATGAACACACACTGCAACAATAAAGGTCACACCTGTTTAGGCCACTTTGTCTAAGCCACACTTTCATACAGAACAAAATATTTGTCCACAACTTTGTCAGAAAAGGGTGGTATCAGACAGATGCACTTGGACACATCAAACTCAGAAGAAGCCGACAGATCAACCTCTCAGCTCAAGCTCTTTTAGAAGAACTTCTCTCTGAGTTTCAACCTCCAGTCTGTGGAGTTCAAACTCATGATCCAACTCATTTTCTCTGAGCCAAGCATCAGAGTTCAACTTTTATTTCCAGCTCACAAAGCTCAGATGTGGATTTTTCAATCCCTTCAGCCTGAGAAACACTACCAGAACTTAGAACTGAATGCAGAAGAAGACAAGGGGAAGGAGAAACTTTAACAAGAGTAAAAGATGTAGTGAGTTTAATTACAAGTTTGTTGAAGATGGCAGGGGACTGGAGGATCTGCAAAGAAGCACATCTGGTGAGTAAATAGCTTGATGTCTTGAGTCACTCCTTAAAGACAATAATAGGAAATATTCTTACTTTAGTTTTACAGGTCTTAATCTTCGAGGGAAGTCCAGAGATGTGGTACTGTGATCGAGGCGATGATCAAGATCCAGAGGTGAGAGAAACAGGTATAGAGATGTCAGGAGCAGACAGGCAGGTGCAGAGTCTGAACACTTGTTTGTCTTGCAGGACTGGAAGTAAGAGATGGCAAACACATTTTGGGAGTCAGGCCATAGAAGCAGGATACAGGTCAACACATGGAGAACAGTGCCAGCCTGTAAAGGAAGCAGGATCAAGGGAATTAACTGAACAACAAAGATTGTTCAGAAGTTGTCGGTTTAGTCACCATTGCGACTCAATGCTCGAACGGTGAACAGAAGTCAGGCAGAGCCTTAAGAAGGGAATGGTGAGCTGATTGAAATTACCTGTTAGAGTTCTTCTTCGTGGTATTATCTGTCATAAATTGTCCAGCCGAGGAAGCCAGTACCACAAATCCTAACAAAATGGAGGCCTATCAAGGGAGGAGTCTGAGGAGTTGCGCTCAATTCCATGTTTATTGGTACGTACAAAGGAATTGTGCATGGATTCATGAGTAGACTATGCATGGTTTCATAGTACATCAGGATTTATTTGAGAGTACGCTGTTTTCTTGATATAAGCATATGCCACGATGCAGTAGGAAATCCATGCAAGTGTTTGTACATGAGGCCCCAGCTCCCGACAACCAAGAATGGAAATGCAAAAAAGATGGTTAGTGAAAATAAAATTAAATATATATATAAAACTGCAACCAAGTTAGTAACTTTCACAAAAAAAAAAAAATGTAGTGGCCTATGAAAAGGGAAACAAAATTTTACATTTAGATGTGCATACACAATGGAGTACAGAAAAAAAAAATACAGATTTGCATATTTCCAGAGGAGTTACATGGAGGAAACAGATAATGTATGTTTGCTCCAAATAATCCAGCAACTACTAACAACAAAAGACATGTTTCACACAATGTTCACAGCTTTTACATTAGTCATTAAAGTATTTTTAACTGGCTGATAGCTTGACATCCATCCATCCATCCATCCATCCATCTTTAACCACTTCTTCATTTTTGGGTCACAGGGGTCACTGGTGCCCATATCCAGCTATCGCTGTGCGAGAGGCGGGGAACACCCTGGACAGGTCTCCAGTCCATCACAGGGACACATAGAGACAAACGACACAAACAACCATTCACTCTCTCTCACACCTAGGAACAATTTAGAGTTACCAATCAGCCTAACATGTATGTTTTTGGTATGTGGGAGGAAACTGGAGTACCCGGAGAAAACCCACGCAGCATGGAGAGAACATGCAAACGCCACCCAGAAAAGTCCTTGGACAGGGATTTGACAGGCAAGCTTCTCGCTGAGAGGCAACAGCTCTACCAGTTGAGCCACTGTGCTGCCTTTAACATTTCCTTTTTTTTTCTTTTACATTTTCATGGTTCATCTCAAAATTAGTAGGGAGGCCAATTTTGAAAGTGTCTCCAAAAGCTTCCTCTTCTTTTTAAATAATTTTGGAATGAATACTAACTAATGAAAAATGTTTTTGTAGACCAATGCTCGCTGTCCAACTAAAAGCAGCCCTCTTACTTTCGTATCTTTGAGTGTGTTTAGGAAATAAAAGAAATGAAACGTTTTGGAGCAGCAGTTAAGAAACACAAGTTTGCAGACAAATTTACATGTTGGCATGGCATTTTTCAGACAGGAAACTTTAATTAGGAAAACACTCATTTGTGACCAACATAGCTGCTTCTGAGAACAGACAGCTGAGGGCTTCCTGAGGTTTTGCCTCTGAAACTCCAGTTAAGACTGAACAAAAAAAAAAGAAAAATGAGCCAAAAGTAACAAACAGAAAACATTATAAAGGATCTGATGTCAACTGATGAAAAGCTGGACTTGGCAAGAGCAATAACCAGAAGGTCCAAACCAAACCAAGAAGTGAGCTTGGTGGATATCAGTAAACTCCAGATGGCTGGAGGACAAAACCAGACCTCCTGTCATCTTAGGAAATAAGTCGAAGATGAGTGGGCAAAATATCTGATGCTTTCCAGATCATCTTCAATTCAACAACAATGCTAATTATTATTAGCACTAAATTATCAATGCTTATTTAGTGTTAAAGAGAACTTATTTAAATCTGAAAGGATGACAAGGATGTTGCATTTCCTCTTTTAGATGAGTTCTTTTGCAGCACAACATACCAAGGAGAAAGTGTTGTTGTGTGAGCAGTAAACTGTTTAACCTGTATAAATAAAGGTTGAATGAAAACTAACAGATCAGCATGGAATAAGAATTTAATATTTGCTCACACACCTTATGGATCTGCAGCACGGTGGCCTAGTTGATAAGAGTTGTCACCTCTAAGATAGCAGGTCACCCTTGTTTAAATTCCAAACAGGACTCCAGTCAGCCATCAGGTGAAAAGGAGGAACCCAGACCCAGACCAGTGGTCATTCCATATGTTGAGGGAGTATCAGAGAAACTGAGACGATTATTTTCTAAACATAACGTCCCAGTGGCTTTTAAACCCCAAAATACATTATGGCAAATACTGGTTCATCCCAAATATCCAGTCCCCCGGCACAAACAGAGTAATATTGTGTATGCTGTTCAGTGTCAGGAGGGCTGTGATCAGTCTTACATCGGGGAAACAAAACAGCCACTGGCCAAAAGGATGGACCAGCACAGAAGATCAACATCATCAGGCCAGGACTCTGCGGTCTACACTCATCTCCAGGCCAGCGGTCACTCTTTCAGGGAGGAAGATGTTCACATCCTGGACAGAGAGGAACGATGGTTTGAGAGAGGAGTAAAGGAGGCCATCTTTGTGAAAAGAAATTGTCCATCATTAAACAGGGGTGGAGGCCTCCGGGTTCAACTGTCCCCCTCTTACAATGCTGTTATTGCTAGTATCACTCAGCCCTCTGTGAATAGTAAACAGCCATCAGTGTGCTAATGATCCATTGTTAGGCTGATGCTCCTTCTTGAGCATCAGCCTAACAATGGATCAGCTGGTTTTGGTTGTCAGCAGTAAACTGGTTGATTCACTCTGAGAAGGTGCTATTTAAGAGACTGAGCTGAATACAACACCTCAGACTGAGGAAGTCTTTCGGATGAGAGACAAAACGTTTCTAAATTTTTATTTATTTATTTATTTTTTATGTCCAGAGGACCAGATTGAACTTTTTTGGATTTTTCTACCAGGATTATTGAGCATGCATCAGGATATGTATATATTATATATACGTATATATAGACACACACATATATACTGTGTGTAAGGATGTTACTTTTCTGTGGCCGGTGTGTCTGTTTCCCTCGTGCTCCTCATTAGTTTCCATTGTTGCCACCTGTGTCTCGTCCCAGCTGTTTGTCATCATGTCTCGTCTTCTCCAAGTATTTAAGCAGTCCTATTCTGTCTTGTCCTTTGTCGGGTCGTCTTCGTTGGGTACGCTTCCTTGGGTCTCCTGAGTCTCTCTTTGTCTTCCTGGTTCCTCGAGTTCCCCGTGTCTCCTGAGTTCCCCGTGCCTCCCTCCTTGTTTATGTAAGTTTTGCTGCCCCGTCAGCTTGTTTATTTTGTACTTTTCATTTATCATTAAAAACCTATTTTTGTATATCTGCCGAGTTGAGTCCCTGTTCTGCACTCTGGGTTCGCTCCTACCACAAATCCTAACACTGTGAATATTCAAGGATTTTTATTGTCATGCCAGCTCACATTTACATGGTAACGGTACGAAATTCGGACACAGGTCCCAGATCAAAAAGCCTAACAACAAATAAATAAATACAAAAAAGTATAAATACATACACATGTACACACACACACACACACGTGTCTGTGCATACATAAATTAATAATGTAAGATGAGGCTGAATTAAGTACAGCTCGAGTTCAGCACTGACAGGTGTTCTGAATGCCCTCAGTCACTGCTTGAGAGAAGGAGGGGGGGCTGCTTCCCAGTCGCAGCCTCTCTCTGCCATGCCACAAAGGTGATGCAGGTGCAGAGAATGCTCCCCACCACACAGCGATAGCTCCTCAGAACAGAGCCCTCCCAGCTCCCAACTTCAGCTCTCCGCAGCTTCCTTCTTTCACGAACACACAAAGTCCAACAATACAAAACACCAGAATGCAGGAAATGGCATCTACTTTATTTAATTTTTTCTAGGGAAGAACCCCCAGATCCTCCCTCCCATCAATGTGTCCTCCCACATTACAAATGCTTCTGACGCCAATGGCCAACACATTGCTAACCAACCTCACAATATGGTGTTTAATGTGCGTTCAACTTAACTCAATCTTAGTGAATTGTGTTAACAAGAGAATATAGTATATAGCATTTCTAGTTCTATGAGCATTTGGATATTTGTACATCAAAATACACTTGATAGTTAGAATTTGAAGTTTATTTACAAACCGGATTCCAAAAAAGCTGGGACACTAAACAAATTGTGATTAAAAACTGAATGCAATGATGTGGAGGTGCCAACATCTAATATTTTATTCAGAATAGAACACAAATCACAGATCAAAAGTTTAAACTGAGAGAATGTATCATTTTAAGGGAAACATTTGTTGTTTCCAAATTTCATGGTGTCTGTCATAGCTCTGCTCTCTGTCAGCTCCTCTGTCATGCTGCACACTCAGTAATCACTCAACTCATGTCACCTGTCATCGCTCATTATCCCACAGCTCCACCACCTGGTCCAGTCTGTACTTAAGTTCACTCATTCCTCTCAGTCTGGGCCAGATTCTCTATCCTGTCTCATCAGCAGTAGACTTTCCAGCATTCCATTGATTGACTCATCACGTTCATGACCCTTGCCTTGACCACGACCACGCTTTTGCCTCAGCCCTCGTCTGCTTTTGCTCATCTGATCAGGTACCGACTCATGCTCTTGTTTTTTGACTCTCTTTTGGATCACGTACTGGATACTTCTGCTGAACAACTGACTTCACGGTATGAACTCTGCCTTTCCCTTCTGACTGTTTTTTGGATCACGGATTAAAGGTCAAGTTCATTCTGTATCACGGACTTATCCTTATCCCTGAATCTGATTCCCACAGATTCATTTCCCCAATTAGTCTCTTTCCCCCTGCATCTACTAACCTTTATCTTTTAGTTGCAAGCCTGTTGGACTCCGTTCCAGTGGACCTTAACATCAGTTCTACTTCTACTGGCAGCCCGCCACTTCAACACTACCCAATCACGAACTACCAATCAGAAGATCGGAACCGGCCCAGAACCGGACCTACTCCAGGGTTTTACTTTATTTCACAATAAACCTTTTAACCCTCTCAGTGGTTGTTGTTGTTGTTTGCGATCCGGCCTCTGGTTCATGACAGGTGTCAACAAATCCCAAAAAAGTTGGGACAAGTCCATTTTTACGACTGTGTGGCATCCCCCCTTCTTACAACACTCAACAGACGTCTGGGGACAGAGGAGACCAGTTTCTCAAGTTTAGAAATAGGAATGCTCTCCCATTCATGTCTAATACAGGCCTCTAACTGTTCAATCGTCTTGGGCCTTCTTTGTCGCACCTTCCTCTTTATGATGCGCCAAATGTTCTCTATAGATGAAAGATCTGGACTGCAGGCTGGCCATTTCAGTACCCGGATCTTTCTCCTACGTAGCCATGATGTTGTGATTGCTGCAGAATGTGGTCTGGCATTATCGTGTTGAAAAATGCAGGGTCTTCCCTGAAAGAGATGACGTCTAGATGGGAGCATATGTTGTTCTAGAACCTGAACATAGTTCTCTGCATTAATGGTGCCTTTCCAGACATGCAAGCTGCCCATGCCACAAGCGCTCATGCAACCCCATACCATCAGTGATGCAGGCTTCTGAACGGAGCGTTGATCACAACTTGGGCTATCTTTGTCCTCTGGTCCGGATGACATGGCGTCCCAGTGTTCCATAAAGAACTTCAAATCGTGACTCATATGACCACAGAACAGTCTTCCATTTTGCCACACTCCATTTTAAGGTCGTTTTCACACCTGATAGTCCGGTAGACTCGGTTCGGTTCAGGTCCAATATTCATGACCTTTTGTTGACATTTGAGCTGGTGCGTTTGCATTCACACTGCACTGTGCAGTCGAGTCAACCTGCTGAACCAACCTGTTCCCCTGCTCGCCTGTGGGGGCACTGCACCAAGAACTACTGAAAGAAACGACACAAAAACCTCTGAAGACACGTCTTCTTCTTCTGTAAATAAATAAAAAAAACGAAGTGGCATCAAGTTTTAGGAGTTATATTTTGTCATTTTTCAAAAAAAGGACTTAGCATGAGCAGAAGATGAGACAGAAGACCATGGAGAATATCGTTTTCCACACAAGGCAGCTGACGGCTCCATATAAGGAAAGAGCAATGCGTGTTTGTTTACCCTGCGGAGCGGGGCTCGGTCTGTTTACATTCACACTGTACTCGAACCGCGCTGGAGTTCGCTTCTAACGGAACAAGACCTAGGTTTTAGCCCCGGCCAGATCGTCGCCTTTTTGTTCTGTGACAGAGTTCGATGGAGCGTTCACACCTCCCTAAACGAACCGGACTTTCAAGGAAAACGATCTAGAGTTCGATTAAAGCGGGCTAAACATGGCTAGTGTAAATGCACCCTAAATTACCCCTGGCCCAGTGCATATATATATATATATATATACACAGACATACTTGTTTCGCTAAAATCCTACCAGAATTATGGCTCCCAAATTGTTTATTTGCCCATGTTGCTCATAGATTACAACCAAACAATAATCAAGTGATCATTCTCAGACACTCGTGATTTCAACCTATGACTGTTTGTCATAGAACTCATAGAACTTTCCACTGAAAAGAAACAGAATGAAAACAGGAGTAAAAAGGTAAGTATGCATGTTGGTGCTGGAGGAGATAGATCGGAGACAGGAGGACTTGGTCCCTTATGGTTTCCAGGTTCAGAGGAAAACTGATAAGGCTGTGGGTCTGTGCACAGGAGATGAAGTCTCAGAGTCAGAGGAATCAGGTCCTGTTTGCTGGAAAGCAGACAAGTTGGGAGTGTAATGCTGAGTTACTGGTTTTCACTGTTTTGCAAGAGGCTGGCTTTCAGCAAAAGAAGGATTTCCAGGAGGTAACGATGAAGCAGGTACTGTAATCCAAGGAATTCCCAAGGGTTTCATTTAGTGGCTAATGGTCCAACAAAGACTAGGTGGAGTGCCTCTGCCTTTTAAAGGATGGCAATCAGCTGTCAGTCCACAGCTGTGCATATCCTAACAGTACAAAGCACATCTGTCCACAGATTCAGTTTACAGTAGACCCTCAAATTTTACAAGGGTTATGTAAGAGCACAAAATGTGAAGAAATGACTTTTATATGGGGTTTGGGGAAAAAAAAAAGAAAAGAAAAGCATCAGACTCATTTATCGCCAAGTACATTTTCATATACAGGTACAAGGATTTTGTTTTGGGATTATGGTTCTAGATTAACATTTTAAATTTAGTTAAAAAATTTACACACAAATATATATGTCTGCTCCACACAAAGATCTGGTTGGAGAGTGTTAACTGTGAGCTCTGTATTGGCCCCTTAAGGAATGGACACAACAGTCGAGACGAAGTGAACTCACAGTGGAGTAAAAAGCTTACAGATCATTTAACAGTGTTACAGGATCACTGCCACATCAGTACAACAGACACAGTGAAGTAAAAACAGATGCAGCCATCTTTTGCTTTGACAGACATGTCTGGTCCTTCTGAAGAGTTTCTCCCGGTCAGATTCAGGGAACAAAACAGGGGATGCCCCTGGACCCCTTTTACTCTCAGAGCAATATTGTTTTTTTTTCATCTGCTTTTAAATACTTTTTTTATGACAGGCAATTTTTGATTGTGTATATGAGCTATGCTTTGGTGAAGATTCCATCTAAAGTCTGTAACATTGCAAGTGTGAGAGTTTGAGCCTGTTCATTTTCTGGACCACTCCTAAATGCAACATCTGCTGAAGTGAGTCGATGGTTACCTGTATCTGTGTCTGTATCTAATTAAACTCACCTTCTTTCTTGACCATGTCTGGTTGTTTGTTGTCATCTTGACACAATGTTCCAGCCTTTTGCTCCAAGTTGCAGTGCTGCAGGTTCGGACTCTGTTTTCATGTTTGTAGACTCAGTAACGCTGATTAATCCTTGATTCTTGGTGCCAGACAAGCCTGGTTTATAGACTTGATTCCTGATAGTGTTTTTGCTGCTGTTCTCAGCTACATTTATCAGTATCTATTGAATTTTGTGCTTCACTCTCTCCTCCCCTGCCCTCTTGCAGAAGCTCTTCTGTTCTTTCAGACTTGTAAGAAGAGGTAATAAACCTTATAGAAAAACTGAGAAATTGTAGAATATTTGTTCCAATACTATTCTGTTTCTTCTCAGTCTGCAAAGCAAAGATCTGATACAAGATCAAGCTTCAGTGAAGATTATCATTGCCATCAGATATATATAAAAAAAACTATATTAACTATGTTTGAGTCAGTTTTGGCCTTTAAAAATGAACCTGTACAGAAAACATTTGCCTACCTTTGAATATTAACTAAAAGCACTTTAACTGAATGAACTGAAATAATCCCAACAGTATTTATATAAAGCATTCTGAGAAATGTGGAAACATCAAAACGCTGTCATTGTCATCAACAATTTGTCTGATCTATCTTGTTCGTTAACAGTGAAGGAAGATATATCTTACCTGATGACCTGGAAGTACTTTGGGATCCCCTAGGAGAAACTGGAATCACTGGGGAAAGGCAGCTCAACACAGGTCGCTATAAGCGGACCAGAACTGACGGGGATGATGTCGGACTTCCCACTCTGGTGTTAAATCAGTAACCGTTGATGCTACACCAGGTAAATAAACGTTCCTAATAATGTTTGCTTGTATTTATTTCAGTTACACAACAACCAACTGTTTCTATTTTTATTTTTCATGTGACAAGAAGCTATCCTTCCACCAGGGGCGGACTGTTCCGATCAAGCATACACATTGGTGGTGCAGGAGGACATCGAAGAGAGAGAGAGATGATGGAGCAAAAATTCACTTAAAATTCCCCTCAGTTCTATTTTCCAATCCATTCAATGTTTTAAGCTACATTAAGCAAAGGAGTGAGAGCCTGAACAAGCAAGATAAACAACATGGCGTCAGTATCCAGGATGACAACAGAGAGGAAGAGCACAATTCATTAATGTAGCTTAAAGTTTGGTTAATGTGTTTTAATAGTGTTGTTTTCTTATCAGTGTTTGTGTGACGTACAGTTTGTGGTGTTGAATAAATAAATAAAACTTAAACATGATGCCTTCATTTTCAACTTTAATAACATGCAATATGTTTTGCATCATTTAAATCACATAACTTGAATTATACAATGTCCAGATAGCTTCATTTAGCTCAGATAGCTTCATTTCATTTCTCACGACCAACAAAAATACTGTTTATAATTGTAAAACTTTTATTATTTAGCACATTTTGTATGTTACTCCAGCGCCACGTTTGAAATATCCACCTGCCTCAACAGGCTCGTTCAATAAATAGCAATATTAGAACTGGATCCGACTGGCTTCTCTTCCCAACACAGATGTCTGTCATAGCAGCTACATTCCAGAGTAGATTAACTACACGATTCAAAATATATTCCATCAGTCGTAGCACAGAAAGCAGTGTTATACTCCAGTGCTATTGTTGTTGATAGAAATATTCTGTCGCTCTGTGCGTGCGTGAAATGTACTGTATGCCTGTAGTGCACATGTGCTTTCATCGCTCTGCGAGAGCTGTTTACATAACAGTGGGCGGCCACCTCGAAAACCTCCACTCTGAGAGGTGGGTAGAGAAACGTTGGTTACGTACTGTAACCCCAGATTCTGAGTATAGGCGTAGCTCTTTAAGGCTGTCGCTGATGGGTTTTTAAATTGATGTCATGCGCCTCACCAGCTGATAGCGATAAGACCTTCAAACAGGTTTCAATTAGGGATGCGCCGATCCACATTTTTTTACTTCCAGTCCGATCCCGATACCTAAATCTAAATATCGGCTGATACCGATCCAGTTCCGATATCATCATCATCACTGAATTTATGAGGCTGTAATAATCTCCTCTCAAGTACAATTTGTACAAATGTATGCATGCATGTCCAAAAAGGCAACTTGAGGTCAGTTTTATTAATGTTGGATAAGTTTTAAAGTTAGAATTAAATTCTGCTAACACAAAACATGTTTCTTTTTATTCCTTGTTTTAAAGTGGATATTAACGTAATTAATTTAAGTGATTGTTTAAAGTTATTTTATATTTTTTAAATAATGGGCAGACATAAGATTTTTCTTCTTTCTGCACTGTTCATTCAATGTTTTCTTTTTGATGAATTTGTTTTGTTTCTTTTTAAATGAATGAATAAATGAATTAAATAAACTGTAAAATGGCTTTAAACATCAGCTAGTTCATGGCATAAACCAACAGACATGTTCCTGTTTTTAGTTATTTACGTCAGTTTATATTGTAGCTGTTTTTGTTTTGTTTATATATACATATATATATATATATATATATATATATATATATATATATATATATGATACAGTGCCTTGCAAAAGTATTTGGCCCCCTTGAACTTTTCAAACTTTTGCCACATTTCAGGTTTCAAACATAAATATATAATATTTTAATTTTTTGTGAATAATCAACAACAAGTGGGACACAATCGTGAAGTGGAATGAAATTTATTCGATGTGTCAAACTTTTTTAACAAATAAAAAATTGAAAAGTGCGGCATGCAATATTATTCAGCCCCCTTGCGTTTGTAGTGCCGCCTTTTGCTGCAGTTCCAGCTGCAAGTCACTTGGGGTATGTCTCTGTCAGTTTTGCACATGGAGACACTGAAATTCTTGCCCATTCTTCCTTACAAAACAGCTCGAGCTCAGTGAGGTTGGATGGAGAGCGTTTGTAAACAGCAGTCTTCAGCTCTTTCCACAGATTCTCGATTGGATTCAGGTCTGGACTTTGACTTGGCCATTCCAACACCTGGATACATTTATTTGTGAGCCATTCCATTTTAGATTTGGCTTTATGTTTTGGATCATTGTCTTGTTGGAAGATAAATCTCTGTCCCAGTCTCAGGTCTCTTGCAGACTCAATCAGGTTTTCTTCCAGAATGGTCCTGTTTTTGGCCCCATCCATCTTCCCATCAATTCTGACCATCTTCCCTGTCCCTGCTGACAAAAAGCAGGCCCAAACCATGATACTGCCACCACCATGTTTGACAGTGGGGATGGTGTGTTCAGGGTGATGAGCTGTGTTGCTTTTACGCCAAACATATCGTTTTGCATTGTGGCCAAACAGTTTGATTTTGGTTTCATGTGACCAGAGCACCTTCTTCCACATGTTTGGTGTGTCTCCCAGGTGCTTGTGCAAACTTTAAACAACACTTTTTATGGATATCTTTGAGAAATGGCTTTCTTCTTGCCACTCTTCCATAAAGGCCAGATTTTTACAGTGTACGACTGATTGTTGTCCTATGAATAGACTCTCCCACCTCAGCTGTAGATCTCTGCAGTTCATCCAGAGTGATCATGGGTCTCTTGGCTGCATCTCTGATCAGTCTTCTCCTTGTTCCAGATGAAAGTTTAGAGGGACGGCCGGGTCTTGGTAGATTTGCATTGGTCTGATACTCCTTCCATTTCAATATGATTGGTTGCACAGTGCTCCTTGTGATGTTTAAAGCTTGGGAAATTGTTTTGTATCTAAATCAGTCTTTAAACTTCTCCACAACAGTATCTCGGACCTGCCTGGTGTGTACCTTGGTCTTCATGATGCTCTCTGTGCTTTGAACAGAACCCTGAGACTATCAAAGAGCAGGTGCATTTATATAGAGACGTGATTACACAACAGGTGGATTCTATTTATCATCATCAGTCATTTGGGACAACATTGGATCATTCATAGATCCTCACTGAACTTCTGGAGTGAGTTTGCTGCACTGAAAGTAAAGGGGCCCAATAATATTGCATGCCCCACTTTTCAGTTTTTTATTTGTTAAAAAAGTTTGACACATCGAATAAATTTCATTCCACTTCACGATTGTGTCCCACTTGTTGAGGATTCTTCACAAAAAATTATAATTGTATGTCTTTGTTTGAAGCCTGAAATGTGGCAAAAGTTTGAAAAGTTCAAGGGGGCCGAATACTTTCGCAAGGCACTGTATATAAATGTCTTGTAATTTTCAAATCATGTTTTTTTATGATTGTTGTACGGATAAATACCTCCTGGAGGGTAAACGATATCTTGGCTGCAAGTATCAAGCTGAGAAAACCTTTGTTTTCTACAAATGATAGTGGTTGGTCATTAATTACGATGAAGTTTAGCAACTTCTTGGTAAACATTCGAGTTCCGGGGCTTCAGCGATGTGTTTTTCTTGTTCAATCCGAAGCAAGCAGTCTGATCTTGGTCAGCCGCGCTCAATCTGCCCCCCCTCCGACACGGACAGACTGAGCGAATCAGACTGAGCGGATCAGACTGAGCGTGGCTGACCGAAACCAGACTGCCTTCTCCGGACTGAACGAAAATGACAGACCGCTGAAGCCCTGAAGCTCGAATGTCCATCGTAAAACTAACTTTACCACGGTTTAATGTGGTGCTACGGCTCTGCAGACATTGCACGTTGCTGTCTTGTTTTGTGGTGTTTCTAGTGTAAAATACTTCCACACAGCGAACATGTTTAGATGAAAGTTTGTTAGCCACAGTGCTGCTAACTCAGTTCTCACGTTGTAGCTGGCTGCAAACTATGAACTGGATTTCCTGAATGTGAGGCAGGTCTTATTACTCTGGGTTCATGAGACACGCCTCTGTTCAGGAAATCCATTCCATAGTTTGAAACCAACGTGCAGCGCAACCACAGACATGTATCATGGATCGAAAATATCGGCAGGTTGGATCGGAAAATCCGATACGTAAATTATGCTGGTATCGGAGCCCGATACGGATACTGAATCGGCCACATCCCTCGTTTCAATACAGGGTGAGAATTTATTTTTTGAGGTTTCTGGTAAATTAAAAAGAATACAAATTATTAAAATTATCAAATATATATACTGTATATCCTGCTAATTAACTTTTAATGAACTTTAATTCACCATTAAATCTCTGATGAACCAGATTCTACAAAAACATGTATATTTAAAATTGTACAAGTTTTCTTTTTCATTTGATGTATTTTTTTCATTCAACCTTTATTTAGACAGGTTAATCCCATTGAGCCTTGGGGACTCATTTACGAGAGAACTGATAATTGCACTAATGATGATTTGCACTCATTATGTCTACTTTTATTGTTCAATTAGATATGTGGTTTTGTTTCTTGTTCACAGATATCTATCTATCTATCTATCTATCTATCTATCTATCTATCTATCTAT
>NC_056501.1:44464843-44474964 GCF_014905685.2 Nematolebias whitei | reverse complement strand
TATATATATATATATATATATATATATATATATATATATATATATATGTGGGGGAAGAATCAGTTTTGTCTTGTGCATTTCCTTGACTGATGAAGCCTTCTGGATGGAAAGTGAAACATTAAAAAAATAAAAATAAACTGTCCACATGACCTGAATGAAAATTGTTGGATTGAATACTGAATTACTGAGCATATATATTTTTTTGGTTTAAAATACATACATTAATTTTAGTGGGCTAACAAACTCCCTGCTATTAAAAATGTTTTGCTTTGTCACACTCAGGTGTTCATGTAGATGCCCAACACACATCCCTCTTGTTGTTGGCCTACATAACATGATCACATTGAACACTGCACGTATTCATGACAACTATCTGTCTCACTCATGGTGACTGTACACTACTGAATTGACTAATGAATGAACACATAAACAATGTAGGCTAAGAAGAACAGACCAATTACAAATTAAAAAATAAAAATTGTTGCTAAACAGCTAACCAAAATTATTAAAAATTAAAATATATTTTACCCATAATCCCTCTCTGTGGCCATGTGACCAGCAGTCAACCACAATACCATACTTTCATTGAGTCACAAGGACCCCCACCCCAAGACAGACGTACATTGATCAGACCTGTTTAACTAAAGTAAAAATAAAAAAAATAAAAACTGAAATGGAGGGGTGGGGGTACTTGTTGCATGTGCAGAGCTAGTGATTCTCATGTGCATTGTTCAGACTACCTGTATACATTAAATAACGTTAAAAATAAAAATGTTTGATTACTCCTCTAATGAACTCACACTAAAGTCTTCAGATCAGTTATTTTGCACCTCATGCACAGACTGTATTCATCTTTTCAACGATCAGGGAAAACGCACAGAAATTCATATGATGCAGCTTTCAAGTTAAAAGTGATCAATCTGGTTGTTGAAGAAGGAAATCGATTTGTCACCCATAAAGTGGCACTCCGAACTGAGTGGGAGAAGGAGTCAAATCAAATTTTTTTATAAAGCACATTTAAAAACAGCAGTTGTTACCAAATGTACATAAATTTGACTTGACTCCTGGTCCGAGGAGCTCACATGACTCACGGGGAGAAGGAGAATCCCCCCTTCTGTTCTCTCCTCCTCTCCCCGGGTCAGTGGTTGGGCTCTGACATGTTTGGTAATTTCATTGGTCAGATTGTTTGTTTTTATACGTTAATACATTTTTTTGAATGTCCAGAGGACCAGATTTAACTTTTTTTATATATTTTTCTACCTGGATTATTGAGCATGCATCAGTATATCTTCATCAATACACCTCTCTCTTGGGGGGTGGGTCCTCGTTTCTCAATGAGACTACCTCATTGGTTCATTGTGGTTGGCTGCTGGTCACATGACCTCAGGGAGGGATTATGGGTAAAATATATGATCATTTTTAATAATTTAATTAGGCTGTTTAGCATTGTTCTTTTAGTGATTACTAGTGTGTTCTTAGCATAGTTTATGTGTTCATTATGTGTTAGTTTGTGTTCGGTCATTCTGTAGAGTAACAAGGAGTGAGTGTTAGTTGGCATGAAGAGGTGTGTGATTTACTCTGTGTGTGTTGAAAGCAAACTAAAGTTTATGAAACACCATCTGATGGTTGAATCTTGATCTACAACAAGAGCTGTGTGATGGCTCTCATGTTGCAACATGAACATCTGCAGCTTATACACAAGCATGGCTTATTTAAGTACAAAATAGTATTGTTTTTTTTTTTTTTATTTAGGGTGGGCAGCCTATACTCGGGTGTGCTCTATAGATCGGCAATTACGCTAATTAGAGTGGAATCAGAATTGGACGTTGTATAGCGCCCTGAGATGGCCTGTGTTACGAACACGTATGGCTCCTGAGGAGGAGCTGGAAAGGATGTCTGGGTTTCTTCTGGGCCTCTTGCCTCCATAACTCAACAATGGATGAGTGACAGAAAATAAACAGATGAATAGATTGATATTTCTGAAGTTAGACTTTGATGTGTCCAGGGCTGAAATGAAGACATATTTCCTTCTTTTTCAAAAATTGGATGAACAGACTTTTTGAATATTGCACACCAAATAAAAAGAACAGAAGTTTGCTTCACTTATTTACAGGAAAGAAAAAGCAGGTAGTTTACAGACAATGATAAATGGTCTCTGAAAGCAGACAATTGTTCAAGGGTAAACGACTGATGGCTGGAGCCTTGGCTCCTCGGGAGCTCCTTCCAACTCGAGCTGTTTACCACTCAAGGCTAAGTCCTAAAGTACTTCATAATTTAATTACTTTCTTTGAGCAAGTTAAGTCAGCTCAGAGTGACTGGAAACAAAAAGTACAAAAGTCACTTTTTTATATGAGAACAGAAAGTTGTAAGCTGTTAGAAAATGATGAATGATGTGTGTTCTTTCCAATGTCATCTGGGCAGTGATACTACATCCATTTGTTTCAGTAACATGATCTCATTAAAACTAAAACAAGTTCTTTGTAAGATTTAGATTTATTAGTACGAATGTTATATATTGAGTAAACAAAGATCCTACTGAGATAAATTAATGTGATCAGAATATTTTGGCAAGACTGTATCCTGTTTTCTGATGTAATAGTTCCTATTTTTGAACAAAAATCTGTTCAATCTATCTATAGTTACTATTAAAACACCAACAAAGTTCTACAATCCACATGAGTTAATGTGACAAGTTGACAAAACTTACAGTGAAATGGGCACATGGTTAAATTAAATAATTTTTGTTTCTAGAATAATATCAAAATGAAATGGAACTTGATATAAAACGAATTCAAAACAAAGAGTATGCTGTCCTCCACAGCTGAAGGATTTAAATAACAAGCACAATTATGGTGCCAGGTTTGGCCACGATCATAGATTCATCTTCAGCCACCTTGAGGAATTTAAACTGTAAGCAATATGAAAACTAGAAAGCATAATTGTAGTGAGTTGTTTATAGTGGTGGTGGCCATCTTGGATTATGACGTGGCAACACAATTTTTGATAGGGCCCTTGCTCACATCTAGATGCATTCACACATCAAATTAGAAATCAGCACATTGCTTATATTTCAAGTATTTTCTTTTTTATTTAACCTTTATTTAACTAGGAAAATCTCATTCAGATTAAAAACCTCTCTGTCAAAGAAGACCTGGCCAAGATAGGCAGCAGCAAAAAAACGAAACAAAACAAAAAAACCAACAGTTACATCACTGTCAATAACAACAAACTAAACATCAATTTAAGAAACAAAAAATAGCCATAAATAAATGAACGAACAAACACACAAACAAACAAGCAAACACACAAACAAATAAATAGACAAACAAATAAATAAATAAAAATTAAGAATAATAATCTTTGCAGTCCTTTTAATTTGATTTGAATGCACCCAATGAAATAAACTCAGTTTAAAGTCTTACTGTAATGTTTTTCTTTAAACAGTTGTATAATGGACCTGAAAGTTATCCAGCTCATGGGACAGATGGACGAGCGGACGGACAAAGGGTATTTAAAATTCTCCTCTTCGCTTTGCAACAGGGGACATTTATTCTTGTAAATGTTACAATTTTATAGAAGGATTGGCAGCAGACCTGCATTTACTTGCAATAATACGACTGTGTGTGATCCATGTAAGTTGTGTGTAACGGGCAGAAATAGTGACCAGCAGCTTCTTCCTGCACTTCCACCGTTATGGGCAACTGCAGCAGCAGCAGCACATACAATTTAACTCTTTATCCTTCTTGTTGCCCTTTGGTCGAAATGATCCAGAAAGGCAGCAGGAGGGGGCGGCACTGTGGCGCAGCTGGTAGAGCCGCTGCCCCCCAAATGAGCAGGCCGCTGGTTAGAATCCCGGCTGGTGACCTCCTGGGTGGAGCCTACATGCACCCCACACACACGCGTGGGCCCTCCCAGCCCCTGTCCCCATCAGAGAAACCCCCTCGTTCCCCCAGGTGGCTCTACCCCAGAGAAATTGACTGCAAAACCGCTGCAGCTCTTCAGGACAAATTGAATTTGCTGATTTGTCAGTTGCTTAAATGTCAGTTATAAACATCAAAATTAAAAGAAACAAACATTTGAAATAGATCAGTCTGTGTGTAAAGAATGAATATACAAGTTTCACGTTTTGAATGGAATGACTGAAATAAATCAACTTTTTCATGATATTCTAATTTTATGACCAGCACCTGTATTTCAAATTTACTTTTAATCACTTTATGTGTGATTTATAAGTGTATTAAGTGCAGGATCATTTCTCATTTAATTAGTGTATCCCACACCGAGGTCAGCTGAGCCTCGTCATCCTCCTCCCTGCTCCACAGTGATTCACATCAGATTGTTCACAAAAGCGCAGGAACTTATGCATAGTGCAAAACTTTAATAATAGTTATGATTTTTAATAAAATTGCCCATGACTTTGAACTTTTAGGGGTGGATATTTTTTTAAGAGCAGAAGGAGAAATGCGAAGGAACAGCTCTGATGTGAATTCAAAAAAGTTCAAGACAAAACCAGCTCTGATGTGATATTAGGAAGCTTTGTTTAAAATTATAGTGTATTTAGTTAATAGTTTTACAGTCACTTTTTGTCAGGCAGGTTGAAAATTATGCAGTGATCCTTCAAATGCGCAGACATGACCGCATGCCTCCTCCTGTCTGCTCCAGACCACGCAGCTAAATTACTCCTCCCGAATGAGCAATGTAGAACCAATCTGCTCATGCGTCTAACAGAAACGGAAACTTACCACTTGTGTATGTTGACCTGCGTCAAGAGTGAGTTGACCGATGTGGTGGAGATAATCCGGTGATTTTTCAAAATAAAAGTGTTTTTTTTTTTCCTGTGCAGCCCAGTATAAATTGACTCACGGCCCGGTGGTTGGGGACCATTGCTCTACTAGATCTCTACAAAGCTAATTGAACAAATCATTCTAAAGAGACTACATCAGAGCTTTTTCACATTCATACACTGATGAGACACACATCAGTGGCAATGAGGGTTCAGTGTCTTGCCCAGGGACACTTCGACATGTGACTGCTGGTGGATTCGAACCCCCAACTCTTGCATTGGAGGACGACTGCCACTCAGCCACATAATGCATTAGCAATAAAAATATTAGGTGACACAAGCTAATATTAGTCATATTAGTTGTCACAGATGTGGCTTGGTACAATGTTATTGCCAATTGTTCAGTGTTATTTATCGAGAGTTCAGTAACCTGACAGCTTGTGGATAATAACTGTCCTTTAGTCTTTGAGTCTTTTCATGCATGATGGCAGACTCCTGTATCGTCTACCTCAGGGTAATAGATGGAAGAGTCCTTGTGCTGGGTGGGTGTGGTCCTTACCTGTATAAATAAAGGTTGATTGAATGATGCTGTGTGCTTTATGCAGGCATCGGCTGTGGTAGATGTCCTGGATGGTGTGAAGACTGCTACCAGTGATGTCCTCTGCTGTTTGCGCCACCCTCTATAGTTCTTTCTGGCTCTGACTGGTGCAGTTCATGTACCACCCTGTGATGCAGCCTGTCAGCAGGCTCTCAGTGGTGCACCTATAAAAATTGGTGCGAATGCTGGTGTTCGTATCAAACTTCTTTAGTCTTCTTAGGAAGTAGAGTCTTTGTTGGGCTTTCTTGACCACAGTGTTTGTATGTAAAGTCCAGGACAAATCCTCAGTAATGTGAACGCCGAGGAACTTGAAGCGGCTGACCTGCTCCACCTCAGCGTTGTTTATGTTGATGGTGGAGTGCTGACCTCCACTTTGTTTCCTGAAGTCCACTATCATCTCCTTTGTTTTGCTGACATTAAGAGAGAGGTTATTTTCAATTCAATTCAGTTATTTATATAGCACCAATTCACAACAAAGTTGTCTCAGGGCACTTTACAGAAACATTCACATACATAAAAAAGTCAACTAGTAAAGTTCTCTAAGTAATTTTCCTGACATCAGCTGGTCAGTGATTCCACATGATCTCTGTAGCCACTCTCATTGTTGTTGTTGATAAGGCCCAAGACGGTGGTGTCATCAGCATACTTGAGGATGATGTTAGAGCTATGCTTGGGGGTACACTCATGTAAATAAAGAGTACAAGAGTGGACTGATGACACAGCCTTGAGGTGTACCGGTGCTGAGGACTAGTGTGGAGGAGAGGTGACTGCCGATTTTCACTGCCTGTGGTCTGTTGGTGAGGAAGTCCAGTATCCAGCAGCAGATGGACTTCTCCAGGCCCAGTGTGGTGAGCTTGGAAACTAGCTTGGACGGGATTGCGCCGCTCAAGGTGGCTGCATGTTGGAGCAGCTCTGTTACTTTCATTCTGAGATTTTGCTTTTGGAAAGTTTAATTATTCTTTTTATGGATGTAAATCACATTTTTTGGATGATTGTTTCCTCTGGTATCGGATGCTGTGCAGCTGGAAGGATTTTTACTGAAACTTTTTTAGTTTAAGACATTTGTTATGATGCGTAACCATGGCAACAAGGCAGTTTTCTACAACCAACAGCAGCTGATTAACATCTCAAAAGCTCAAATAATATCTCAACTACAGCCCCAAATCTCAAACGAGTTGAAAAGGAAGTTCTGTGGACGCATTCTCATCTACCTGCCAGTTGTGCTCGAGTGCCTGACCACTGAGATCCTGGAACTAGCAGGAAACATGGGTCATGACAGCTGAAGGACAGGATTGTCCCTCAGCACCTACAGTTGTCTGTCTGCAGTGACGAGGAGCTCAGCAGACTGCTGGGAGGAGTGGCCATCGCTCTGGGAGGAGTTCTGCCCAGCATTAGGGCGGTCCTACAGCCCGGGGGAACCGAGAGGCCAGCCGAGTCTGGGTGGACGGATCAAACGGCATCTGCAGCCAGTTTCTTAGGATCCACTGCGGGATGGACCTTTACAAGAGATCCTTCCTGCCTACAGCCATCAGCATCTATAACATTTCTTAATGAAATGAGGATGACGAGTTACAACGACAAATAATTTCCCTTTGGGATTAATAAAGTATTTTTGAATTGAATTGAATTATGGTGTTGAATGCTGAGCTGTAGTCAATGAAGAGCATTCTCACATAGGCGTTTACCTTCTCCAGATGGTTGAGAGAGGTGCTTAAAGCTAGTTGTGCTTTGTTTTATATGTAGATATATGTGGTAACCTGGTTGCGTAAGTTTAGTCTTTGTTGAAACAAAACTGATTTTGTACAAAGTGTTTAATAGGTTGTGAATGTAAAATTTACACTCTTGCATATTGAATTTCACTGAGTTCTTGCCCTGTGTCGCTCTGTGGCATGAAAATGTCTACTGCAGTAACTATTTTAAGTTATTAGTAGCTTGGAAGTTATTATTTTGGTTTGATTTTTTCCTATTTTATTTTCCTTAATTTTGGCTGATAAGGCATAAATGCCTCACAAAATGCTTCAGGTAACACCATGAACTTCACTACATCCACCATTACAGCTATCTTGTTTGTTAGTTTGCCCAAGGTTAGCTCACCCTGGGTTACATTTCCTCATGGGTGAAGCAATCTTATGGTTCATGTAAAATATTTGACAATGTTCTTATCGAAACAATTCCTGAATGTTGTTCATACTGTGTTAATGCTACATGTTTGTCTCTTGACCGTACAACTGGGTAAGGTTACAGTAGACCTAGCCCATTGCTGGAGTTTTAATTAGGTATTTTAAGCTACAAATAAGCATGATGGATGATGATCATATTGCTTTATGCTAGGTCATTGGTAAGAAGGAGTGATTATTAGTATTGTTTCATATTGGCTAGTGATTTTTTTTCCTAAAAGTTAACTTAGGCTACACTGTCTTTCTTAGACTGTGACTAGGATGCATGAGATAAGCGGAGTGTCCTCTATTCACACAAGGAGCACTGTTGGTCAGGCTACTTCTTGGTGTGCCATTAACTCTATAATAGTTATTGAATCAAGTGTTACTTATGTAGGCAAAACTAAATGTTAAACAGCCTGTTAAAATATACCAGAATGCAGGAAATGGCATCTACTTTATTCAAAATTTTCTGGAGGAGGACCACCAGACCACCCCACCAGTGTGCCACCCCCCCATTCACATTTAAAAAAAGCTTCTGATGCCAATGGTCACTACATTGTTCAAGCCAAGAGCTATTGTCAGCACTGGGGGCTAAAAGCGCCCCTAAAAAGCAGATTCTAGAATTGTCCCTGATGTAAGCTTATAATTACATGATTTTAATAATAATACGTTGTGATCTAAGGTGGGCCACTCTGAGGCTGAAAACTCCAGGGCTGAAAATGAGTCCCACTCCGGCCCTGGCCGAAGGCCACTATCAGAGCAACCTGGACTCTTATAACACCTGAGCAGTGCCACAGACTGATCGACTCCATACCACGCAGCACTGCAGGAGTAATCCAGGCAAAAGGAGTCCTAACTTGAGTGCTGCGCATGCTCATACGTTTGTTTCATGTTCATATTATAAAGTTGGCCAACATTTCTAAAAATCCTTTTTTCATTGGTCTTAAGTAATATTCTAATTTCTGAGATAATGAATTTGGGGTTTTCATTAGTTGTTAGTTATAATCATCAACATTTAAATAAATAAACATTTGAAAAATATCAGTCTGTGTGTAATGAAAAAATAGAATATACAAGTTTCACTTTTTGAATTGAATTACTGAAATAAATAAACTTTTTCATAGTTTTTTTTTTTATCTGTGCTTCTTAAGGATCTTATTGTTCAGCCTTGTCCCTTAATAGCTGTAATACAAGTTATGAAGTTGTTACTGTCAGCTACAGTAACGTAATTTGTCAATAAAGTTTCTGTTGAAGTAGGTTAACAGTGGCTCATCTGGTCAGATACCTTAGTTTTCAGAAGTTAATGTTTAGCTGTCCACATGAAATCACTGGATGTTACAAAACTTATTTACGTTGAAATTCTGTTTCAAATAATAGTTTAGGGGCTTCTAACATACAGTTTCCATTTGGACGTAAGGCTGAATTAATAAAACTTTTATATATTCTCAAAATATTGTGTGTGGACAACACTTTATTTCAGTTCAGAGAATATATTGCATTTGTTCTATAGTGACCATAGGGCTTTAATTCAGCAGCCATGAGCACTAATGTCCTGGATAAAACAATTTCTCCTTTACAAGCTATAAACAAAACAAGTTAACTAGCAGTTTAATATCCATATTTTGATGGAGATGATTCCTTTATGTGGTGTGCTGCTACAAATCACAAACCAGCAGAAAAAAAAGTAATAAAATAATATTAATAAACACCCTTGATATGTTATCTTAGCACTCCTTCGGTGTTTTCAGAAGTGAGGGAATGCATTAAGCAGCCATGTGTGAAACTCAAATGTAATATTGACTCCTGACCACAGTTTGTCAAAGGTATGAAAAATATGCCAGTGTGGAAATATTAGGCACGACCATTTATAGAGGCTTTCATAAAACATATTATTTGGTAATAGTGTTCTGCAGACAGCCTTATGTATTATTGAACACTTCTCATTTTCATTCAAACAACCTGTAAGTCATTCACACACAAACACACACACACACACACACACACACACAAACACACACACACACACAAACACAAGCACAAATGTGCAAAAAACCCTCCAACACTTCGTGGGTGAATTAGTTACTCTGTCCTTTTGCAACCAATTTTCTGTGGCTCGTCGTGGCATTTATCAAAGCAGAGTGGTGCATGTACATGGGCACTTGTCAAGCCGTTTCACTGAGCTTTTGTTATATAACAGCTGCTTTGGGCTCACTAAACTTCAATAGACACACTGATGTGCACAAACACTAATCTGGAGCTGAGGTCATTTACAGGTTGCAATATCCTGCTAATAGACAGGCCTATTAGACTTTTATTTTTCTACACTTTAACAGTTTTATTTCTTACTGTGTTTAGTTCATTTGCTACCATTTCTAAAAGCAGAATGGGAGGCATATCTTTCAGTTATCATGCTCCTCTCTTGTGAAACCAACTTCCAGTTTATGTCAGTGAGGCTGACTGTCTACTTGTAGGGATAGAAGTATTTCCTTTTTGATAAATCCTTGCGTGCATGTGTGTGTGTGTGTGTATATATGTATGTATGTATATATATATATATATATATATATATATATATATATAT
>NC_056501.1:44463253-44464743 GCF_014905685.2 Nematolebias whitei | reverse complement strand
GCCCACCCCTTTTTCGATAATCACTGGCTTCCTCTGAAAGAGGAGCCTTTTTGTCCCAGCGTGCACCTTCAGGACGCGGTTTGTTAGCTTGAACAGACTGTTTTCTCTCTTTCTTAGGAGGAGGCGGCGAAGCACGTCGTCCTTCTAGTTCAAGAGGGAGGGGTTTAACCTTTACACTAGGAAACACTTCTATGGGCGTCTTAGCATGAGAACATGCTTCAAACACATTCACAGCACACTGCTTAATCTCACTGATGGATTTTTCTCTGAAATTTGCCATCATTTGTACTGATTTTTTAAAATCAGAGTGGAGATTTTTGCTGAAAACAAACTTAAAACCATCATCTTCTTCCATTCCGGTCTCATTTCTGTTACCAAAATAAGCTTGGAAGATTCTTTTGTAATAAACTTTTGGATGTTCAGTTCTTCCCTGCGTGACCTTGTCTGCAGCCGGGAAACCAGCAGGTCCCGTGCAGGGGTCGTACTCTCTGATCAAAGCTTCACACAGAAGGTTGTAATCCCTCTTCGTTGCATCAGGTAGACGCTCGATGAAGGTGAACACCTCTCTGTCTGAAGTGAGCCGTATCAGACTGATCTTATCCTCTGTCGTAGCATTAGGATAAGATCTCAATCTGAACTCCAGATCTTTGAGATACGCTTTTGTTCCAGCTGACCCCATGGGTCCGGGAACAAAACGTTGTACATATTTTGAGATTTTCTGCAAATCATCCATTGAAGGAGACTGTATCAACGGTCTAACTTGTGTGACTGGTGGTGCAGACTGGTCAAGGCCTGCCCCTACCGCCCATGGTGGGGGTGGGGGTGGCTGATAAGGGTTGGTAGGAGGAGGTGCATATTGGTGCAGGTCTGTCCCCACCCTCCGAGATGGGGGTGGAGAGTACTGCATGGTGTCAGGAGGAAGAGGTGCAAGTGGGTGCAGGTCTGTCCCTACCACCCGTGGTGGGGATGGAGATGACTGCATGGTGTATACCGATTCAGTGAGATGATATCGGTGCAGGTCCATCCCCGCCGCCCGAGATGGGGTTGGGGGTGGCCGCATGGCGTTAGGAGGAAGAGATGCAAGTGGGTGCAGACCCGTCCTTATCCCCCGGGTTGGGGGTGGCTGATAAGGGTTAAGGTGAGGAGGTGCAACAGCACCTGTCTGGGGTGGTTGTAGCTGACCCTGTTCGTTTCCGAGTCTCAAACCAGCTAGCTCCATGTCAGAAATCAGGTTTGTAGCTGTAGCAAGCCTCTCCTCACAAGCTGTTAGGCGCGCCTGTATTGACTGATTTTCACTTTGTAATTTCAGCCAATTTCGGAGTATTATCTCCTTGTCTGCCTTGCAATCGTCCAGCTCCTTTAATCCTGCCTGCAATCGTGCTTGTAACGCATCGTTATCTGCACACGCGGCTTCGTACGCTCGTTCCTTATCCGCAATCTTCACCTCATATGATTGAGCCTGTTCTGACAGCTCAGTCTTTGAGAGGTCC
>NC_056501.1:44442390-44463243 GCF_014905685.2 Nematolebias whitei | reverse complement strand
TTGAGAGGTCCCTATCAGTCTGAATTTGTTGTTTCAGCAACTCAGATGCATTCAACAATTCGTCACACCTCTCCTTTTTAGACTCATATCCGTTGAACAGCAAGGTATTTCGTTCAACCATACGGTCCAGTTCCGCCTTCAAAAGCAGAGCAATTTTTGCCAACCGTTCACGGCTGGATTTTGTGTCCTCCTTCACTTTAGCTGCTGTTGACAACGTCTGCAGCTCCTCATATCTTTGATCGTCATCAAGGTCTTGCAATTGCTGTAATTGTTTACCAATAATTGAATTTGTTAAAATGTGTAACGCTGTCTGGACAACATCTCCGGATTGTAAGGGGTCAGTGTTTACATCTTCGTCCGCCATTATCTGCTATTTAGAAACTAAACAGAAGATGTAAATGTTTAGGTAGTAAAATAAAATCAGAAGAGTTTCTCTCTACTGATGTATTTACGTTTATTTAGTGAGTTTACAATTAAACGTGTATTATCCTTCAAGCAAAATGAGTAAACTATTCAACTCTGTGAATATTTGTAACTGTATCTTTTTTTTTTTTTTAAAGTTTCTAATTTTATTTTGTACCTTAATAAGGAATTATCAGTGAATAAAATCTTTTTGGTAAATGCTCTTTGCATAAATACCTTTTTAACTTTAAAAATGCAAGATAACAGTGTTTATTCAGCTTTGAGGAAGTTTGTTAACTCAAAAATTGCCTTACAGAAAAATAAAAACGTTCATTTTCACTCTTTACCTAAAAACGAAGTGAAACCTGTGATCCCACGTCTTCTCCACAAGATGTCAGTACAACCTCAACAATTTTAACTCCGACACTGTTCGTGTTGTCCACTAGGGGAGCTACAACTTCCTGTGGCGTTCGGTTGACATCCTGTTGTTAGCCGCTTAGCTTAAAGTTAGCTTCGGCTAAACCCGGTTAAAATCAACGTTTCTGAACGAATTTTTCACACAAACGTGGCAAAATTTTAGCGATTAGACCTCGAAGACTTAAACAGCGTGTCAGAACACAGCTTTACAGCGCTTTTCAGCTTTAAAAAGCAGATTTTATTCCCTATGAAAACGAGTTTTCACTTCCGGGTCACGTGACTGAAATCACCAATGAAAAAGCAGCGCGGGTTTGAGAGGAAGTTACGTAGGCACGCATTCAACCTTCTCAGCAAATCAGAGCGCTCCACACCAGCAATCCAAACAACCACGAAGCGTTAGCAGCCATGTTAGATTAGCCTGAACTATTTCGTCAACCGATCGTCTTTTAAACCATCAAAATGCACTGTTTCTGTTAAAAATGTAACGAATCAACTTTGAGCCGTACGGAGTATCCTACTCCGGTCTCAAAAACGTCTTTCTAGCTATTTAAAAAACCTTGTTCGAACTTTTTCAGAACCGAGCCGGTCCAACAGAACCTCCGTCCGTTTGGACCGTCTTTTAAACAGAATAACGTTTCCCACAGCTCATCAGCATAGCTACACATAACAGCGTACAATTTCAGCTTTCACAAGACATATGACCCATTTCAGCTTTCATAACATCGCCAGCGTAACGCTTAGAACATGCAGCGTTTTAGACTTCAAAGGCGCAGCCCCCAGCACGCTGCGTAAACATGCACAGCCAAGCTCCAAAGCGCGCAGCTGATAAAACTTTTCATGCCAACATGTAAAATCAATGTTTACACGGTTACAGTCCATTTATGAGCACGTAAACGGGCCACCAATATGTAGATGAACAGATGCTCAGATATATTCATCATTTAACACGGATTCCTCATTTTTCTGGACTGAATAAAACGTGCATTGAATTTAAGGAAATGCAAACGTGAGACGTCATTTACGTTTGACCCATCAAAATGAATGCGGTCATTTATTTACAGAATCAAAATTTAACATCAAACATTTACATTAATTTGGCAAATTATGAAAATAACAACATAAGCAATCAATCAGGAAAAATCATACGGCCATGATTTTTCCGTTGCTTCACCACAGACATTTATGAAAACTGTACAATTATGATCTTTTACCCACATGAATGTGGGTGAGCATTTTACACAGACATTTCTAAAATATCTGGAAGAATTTCTACTTGATAGAAAAGTTTAAAGATGGAAAGAAGTTTAGAGGGAGTAAGATGGTGTGTGAGGGGAGAAATGTGTTCACCAGAATCGACACTCTCCGGCTTTCTTCAGCTTTTCCTTACAGTACACTTAGGTGATGAAATCGGCTCCTTTACCTGGAGATGTCTCAGGTGAGATTCCGTTTAACGCACCCTTTCAGCGTCTCAGTAGGATGCTGTTACTCGTCCGAAGTAATGGCGAGGCTCTGTTCGACACATATTCACCTCAGTGGAAAATGTTATAATCCCATGGAACTCGGAAGAGCTCTGTTGTCAGGATCATCCCGTCTCTCACAGAACTGGTTGGACTGTGTATCCAGCAGAACTCCAACAGCACTCCATCAGAACTTCAACAGAACCAAGACTGAGTAGACCAGGAAGTACTGACATTTTAAAGAGCTGTTTCCCGGTTCACTTTTGGGATTTGTTCATTGGTCAGAAACGACCAGACGGGGTGTGTTTTGTGACGTAAGAGGTTAGAGACAGTGAGAATTGTTATGAAACAGATCAGAAATGTTCTCACAGTCAGAGAGAGTTTTGTTTTGGCGCGTTTCAGAAACAGGTGCAAAAACCTCTATATTTATGTCTGAGAGGATTCTAAAAACATGACAGTTCGTTCCAACAACTTGTTTTTGCGTTTGACTAAAACCTTGGACCAACGTACACTTGCTCATTCAAAAGTAGAAATCAGAAAAGGCATAATTATTCTGTAACAGCTTTGACATGAGAATAAAAATCATTACTCAGTTAATAAAATTGATTAGTGCACTGCAACATCTAAAATGGTTTGAACTAAGACACTTTGATTATCAATATTTGTAAAATAGTAATGATAATAAAAAGAGAGTGTTCTTTTCACTTGAATCTTCAAGAAAGAAAGTCTCAGGATGGGTGAACCTGTATTTCTGAGTTCAAATCAATGAAATGACAGTCCCTGTCCCACAAGGTTCTTAAGGTCAAGATTTTTGACCTTAGACTTAGTTTTTGACATGGGCCTAGTCCACTACAACCACAATATCCTCATTTCTAGACTGGAGCAGTGGGTGGGCATCACAGGGTCAGCCCTTAAATGGTTTGGGTCCTACCTCTCTGACAGAACCTTCTGTGTCAATATCAAAGATTTTAGTTCGGTATCGACCGCACTCCAGTGGGGGGTACCGCAGGGGTCCATCCTCGGTCCCCTTCTCTTTTCTTTATACCTGCTGCCACTAGGTGCTATCTTCCGCCAACACGACATACCCTTTCATTTCTATGCCGATGATTGCCAAATTTACTTCCCCCTGAGGCACAGAGGCACACGCTCTATTCAGCCTCTTCTTGACTGCCTGGCTGACATCCGGGACTGGATGGCTTTAAACTTCTTAAGCTTCAATGAGAAGAAGTCTGAAGTCATGCTGTTCCATCCCAGTGGCTCACTCATGAACCATGACATTGACCTTTTCTCTCTAGCCCCGCTAGAGAAACAAAAGGTGACTAATCTGGGGGTGATAATGGACCCATCCTTAAAACTCAACAGTCACGTAAACATGATGGTCAAATCCTTTTTTTTCAGCTGAGACGGCTGTCTAAGCTGAAGCCTATACTCTCCAAAAAGAACCTCGAGACAGTGATCCACGCCTTCATAACATCTAGGCTTGATTACTGCAATTCACTTCTGTTTGGAATCAGTCAGTCCTCCATTGCTCGTCTACAACTGGTCCAAAATGCTGCAGCCCGATTTTTAACTGGTACAGGCTATAGAGAGCACATCACGCCAGTTTTGGCCTCCCTGCACTGACTACCCATTCACCTTCGGATCCATTTCAAAATTCTCATGTATGTTTTTAAATCACTGAACAGTTCCGCCCCATCCTATCTCACTGATCTTCTGCAGCCATATGTCCCACCGCGCTCTCTGAGGTCAGCAGACCAGATGCTTCTCTCAGTCCCAGAAACCCGTCGTAAGCTCAGAGGTGACAGGGCTTTCTCTGTTGCAGGTCCACGACTGTGGAATGAGTTGCCACTGAGTGTCCGGCAGGCTCCCACACTCTCAGTCTTTAAGTCTCGCTTGAAGACCCACTTCTATTCGCTTGCCTTTAACACGGTGTGATTTGTTTTGGTCCGGTCTGTTCTCTACTCTGTTGGCCATTTTAGTTAGCTTCTGCTGCTATTTGTACCTGTATTTCTATTTTATGTTTTCCTGTCTGCTGTACATGTTTGGTTCTTTTGTACAGCACTTTGGTTGGCCTTGTTGCTGTTTTAAGTGCTATATAAATAAATTGGTATGGTATGGTATGGTATAAATTTTTCAGCATGACCCACCCTTTAAACTGGTAATTAGCTGATCTAAACCATGATAGCTTACACACCAGGTGCATATAGGTTAAGGTCTTATGTAAAATCCCACTCATAAGCCCAACTAAAACCACATAAATGCATAAGACATAGAACCAGAAAGGCACCCACTGGGAACCACCAGCAGCAACCTTCGCTGAAGGGACCTACAACTCCAACGTGGGTCTCCAATCTCCATCCAGTGGTCGCCTCTGCCGTTCAATCGATGGAACCCCTCTGCATGCTGATCAATCAACACCTCCAATCGTTGTGGATTTATCGTTGTGGATTATATGATTTTTTCCAATGGATTACAGACTTTGTTTCCAAGGGGTTAAAGCATTGCTACAATGGCATTACCAACAACACAATGGCATTACCAACAACATTATGGAATTACCAACACCGTTGTGGGATTACCTTCTTTGACTTTTGTTTTCCTCTTGCTGGATTACATCAAGATCAAGGATATTCGGAGGCGTAAGTTCATGTTGGAATTCATCCCCATGGACAGGTGATGATTTCCAAAGGGGGACTGTAGTGAACTAGGCCTCCGACCAAAACCTGCCTCTGAAGACCTTCATGGGACAGGAACTGTTATTTCATTGATTTGAATCCAGAAATACAAATTAGCTCATCCAGAGACTGTCTAATTGTATCCTGAAGTAATCAATTGTAAGAACACTCTTATTTTATATTATCATTACTACTTTACAATATCTTGATAATCAAAAGTGTGATTAGTTCATACCATTTCTAAATGTTGAACCACTCATTTTAAATCAACTGTGAAACAGTATTAATGACTTTTTTTAATCCTCATTTAAATTAGATATCAAGTTAAATGCCTATTTACAAAGTAATTATGCATTTTGATCTTCTGTCTGAATGAGAAGTAGTGATGTCGGCCAAAAGTCAGAGACAGTCAGAAAGAAGTTGTTAGAACGGGCTGTATTGTTTTTAAACCTAGCAGACGGTAAAAAGAGAAACACTGGCACCTGTTTGCTCTCACTTCTTCAAAACATTTCTCTGTCTGTACTAGACATTCCTAAACATTCCTGCTGTCCTCTTGGCTTGTAATAACCCTCTAACATCACTAGAACCACCCCCTGTTGGTTGTTTCAACCAATCAGGAAGTTCTAAGTGACCAGAAGTGAGAACTCTTTAAGAGTCCACACTTCCTGGAACTACTCAGTCTTCAGTGGAGTTGGGGTCTTCTGCAGTCTACTGAGTTGAACTCAGTCTTTGATGGAGTCTTCCACTCCTGCGTGGAAACTCTGACAGACCCACAGCCTCGTTGTGAACTCATCCGGGCATAATGCCCTACAACCTCGAAGGGAGCTGGTTCTGTTTAACGGAGTAAACCACACGACTTCTGACGATGCCCAGCCACTGCCCGGAGACGCTGTAAAAGGATCGTACTAATGGACTCCTGTTCCTGAGCGGAGGTATCCCCGTCTAGGGTAACAAAGTCTCTGCACGTCCTGAAGTGTACCGGAGGTTTGAGCTGGTGTTGAAGGAAGCGTGCCATGTCCTGGTCTGAACAGACACCCCCTTTACCCATCTTTTCTCTTCATTCCTTCCTTTAAAACTCTTCTATTTTGCCAGTAATCTAGATGCCTTCAGAAATGTCTTGTTGTCTTATTAGTAAAGCGTGCCAAGTTTTATTAATCTGAACCAGATTAGCTAATCACGTGTACATGTTTTGATGTTAAATTTTGATTCTGTTAAATAAATGACCACATTTATTCTGATGGGTCACAGGAAATTAACGTCTCATGTCACTGATTTAAACACAGTCCTCACAGTACCTCGTCACATGGCAGAAATTTAACTCGAAAAAGAGAGAACCCGTTATATTTAAATAATTAGTAGTGGCGGGTGAAGCAAAGCTGTCGCTGACACCACTACACCCTGAGGCTGTTAAGACTCCATCCATCCATTTTCTTCCGCTTATCCGGGATCGGGTCGCCGGAGTAGCAGCTTAAGTAGGGAGGCCCAGACTTCCCTCTCCCCAGCCACTTGGGCCAGCTCCTCTGGGGGAATCCCAAGGCATTCCCAGGCCAGCCGAGAAACATAGTCCCTCTAGCATGTCCTATGTCTTCCTCTGGGTCTCCTTCTGGTGGGACGTGCCCAGAACACCTCACCAGATGCCCGAGCCACCTCAACTGGCTCCACTCGATGTGGAGAAGTAGCGGCTCTACTCTGAGTGCCTCCCGGATGACCAAACTTTTCACCCTATCTCTAAGGGAGAGCCCAGACACCCAGCGGAGAAAACTCATTTTGGCCGCCTGTATCCGTGATCTCGTTCTTTCAGTCACAACCCAAAGCTCATGACCATAGATGAGGGTAGGAACTTAGATCGGCCAGTAAATTGAGAGCTTTGCCTTTTGACTCAGCTCTCTCTTCACTACAACAGACCGGTACAGCGACCGCTTCACTGCTGACGCTGCACCTATCCGTCTATCGATCTCATGGCACATTTTTCCCTCATTCGTGAACAATATCCCAAGAATCTAGAACTCCTCCACCTGGGGAGGACCTCCTCCCCGACCCGTAGAGGGCACTCTACCCTTTTCTGGCTCAAGACCTTGGCCTCGGATTTGGAGGAATTGATCCTCCACCCAGCCTCGTCACACTCAGCTGCGAACCGCTCCAGTGAAAGCTGTAGATCACTAATTGATGAAGCCAGTAGGACCACATCATCTGCAAAAAACAGAGAAGTGATCCAAAGGCCACCAAAACTGATCCCCCTCAACACCTTGGCTGCGCCTAGAAATTCTGTCCATAAAAGTTATGAACAGAATCGGTGACAAAGGGCAACCTTGGCGGAGTCCAACTCTGACTGGGAACAAGCCCGACTTACTGCCGGCGATGCGGACCAGGCTATAACACCGGTCATACAGGGACCTAACAGCCCATATCAAAGGGCCTGGTATCCCATACTCCCAGAGTACCCCCCACAGGACTCCCTGAGGGATGCGGTCAAATGCCTTTTCCAAGTCCACAAAGCACATGTAGACTGGTTGGACAAACTCCCACACACCCTCCAGGACCCTGCTGAGGGTGTAGAGCTGGTCCATTGTTCCACGACCAGGACAAAAACCGCACTGCTCCTCCTGAATCTGAGGTTCGACTATCTGACAGACCCTCCTCTCCAGAACCCCTGAATAGAACTTACAAGGGAGGCTTAAGATGGTGATCCTCCTGTAGTTGGAACACACTCTATGAAAATGGGGTCCACCACCCCAGTCTGCCAATCCAGGGGAACTGCCCCCGATGTCCACGCAATATTGCAGACTCGTGTAAGTCAAGTCAAGTCACATTTATTTATATAGCACATTTAAAACAGTAACTGTTATCAAAGTGCTTGCCAACACAACCCCTCAACATCCAGAGTCTTAAGGAACTCCGGGTGAATCTCATCCACCCCTGGGGCCCTGCCACCAAGGAGCTTTTTAACCACCTCAGTGACCTCAGCACCAGAGACTGGAGAACCCAACCCAAAGTCCCCAGGCTCAGTGGAAGACATGTCGGTGGGATTGAGAAGGTCTTAGAAGTATTCTGCCCACCGACCCACGACATCCTGAGTTGAGGTCAGCAACACACTTCCTACACTATAAATAGTGTTGGTGGCATATCACTTTCCCCCCTTGAGATGCCAGATGGTGGACCAGAATCGCCTCGAAGCCATACGGACTCATAGCCTTCTGAAAAAACTTGATGCTGTGAAAATCTTGATCAGTTCTTCTGGGGCTGATGTTATCTTTATTTCTGAATCCTGGCTGAACAAATCTGTAATGAATAATGACGTGGCAATCAATGGATTTAACATCTACTGCTGTGATCGTCAAAAAAAGGGGGGGTGGAGTCATTATTTACATTAGAGATTCTCTGGTTTCAAGTCTTGTGTCTTCCAAAACAATACCAAATCAGTTTGAAGCCTTATCTGTAAACATCACCTTGAATGGAGGCCAGATCTTAACTGTAGTCTGCTACTATCGACCACCCTCAGCTTCACCTGAGGCATTAAATGCCATGATGGAATTCCTTGGTAATTTAAAATTCACAGAGGTCTTTTTGGCTGGAGATCTCAACATTGATTGGTGTAAGTCGACCCCCCTCTGTGACAAATTCAAGGAATGTTGATTGTCTTTTAATTTAACCCAACTGATCGACTCCCCCCACTAGATTAAATAAAAGCCATCCTGAGAATTCCTCCATCTTAGACCTGTTTCTAACTAATATGCCTCACAAATTCCCTGGTACAGGTGTATTCGCTGATCTTTTGAGTGATCACTGTGTGACTGCGGCTTTAAGAAATATTAAACTTCCACCTTCTAAGCCCAGATTAATTCAAAAAAGGGATCTGAAACATTTTTGTGAACAGTCATTCCTCTGGGATCTGTCTCACTTTGACTGGCATCGTATTCTGTTAACTGATGACGTGAACTCTGCTTGGAACTATTTCTATAATAATTTCATTTATTTTGTGAACTAACATGCTCCTTTTCGTCAGTTCAGAATAAAGGGACGAGACAGCCCCTGGTTTAATCCAGAGCGAGCTGACCTCCTGCACAGGAGAGACCATCTTTGGGCTGCAGCGAGAAAATCTGGCTCAGACACTGATTGGTTGAGTTTTCGACAGATGAGGAATAAATGCACAACTGCTGTTAAAGCAGCAAAACGCAACTATTTCTTATCTCAGACCTCCAAATATCTAAATGACCCTAACAGATTCTGGAAAACTATCAAATCTCTCTCAGGCACCCCCCAATCATCTGACCTCCCATCACAACTCCTCGTTAACTCTGTTCCTGTGTCAAATAAGCACGAGATCCTGAACTGTTTCAACAAACATTTTGTTGCTTCTGGTTCTTTATTTGACACAGTTACTAATGGAAGATCAGCCACTTCCCCTAATAACCAAACTTCTACAAATCAAATCCCTCCTACAAGTCAATCCTCAGTTAATCACAGCTTCTCCTTTTCTCCATTCTGTCAGTGAGGTTAATAAACTGTTAAAATATCTTGACCCTAAAAAATCTGCAGGTCCAGATGAACTTCCACCTTATTTCTTAAGGCTGGCTGCTCATATCATCACAGTCCCTGTGACCCACATCTTCAATCTCTCCATAAGACAAAACTCCATCCCAGACACTTGGAAAACAGCCTTTGTTCTTCCTTTGCTGAATGGAGGTGACCCCACCTCACTGAACAACTATCGGCCAATCTCTAAACTCTGCATTTTAGCCAAGGTTCTAGAAAAACTGATAAACTCTCAAATCAAAGATTACCTGGACTCATTTAACATCTTACCTCCACATCAATCTGGTTTCAGGAAACAACACAGCACAACCACTGCTTCACTGAAGGTTCTTAATGATGTTGTTGAAGCACTGGATGCTAAGGATTATTGTTCTGCACTTTTCTTAGACCTGTCTAAAGCTTTTGACACTGTGGATCATAACATCTTGTGTCATAAACTCTCAGAAATCGGTTTCTCAGAACACACTATTGGTTGGTTTGATAACAGTTTATCTGTTTTAAATTGTGCTCTACAAATAAAGATGACTTGACTTGACTTGACTTGGTTCTCTAACTATCTTTCAGACCGGAGGCAATGTGTTCAATATAATGGTACTTCCTCCAGTTATTTAACAGTCAACAATGGTGTACCACAAGGCTCAGTCTTAGGACCCACCCTCTTTACAATCTACATACATAATGTAGGTAAAAACATCCCTAATGCATCCATACATTTCTATGCTGACGACACAGTTGTTTATTGTCGAGCTAAAACTGTTGCTAAGGCTTTCCAGCTTTTGAAATCTGCATTCAACATCATCCAGACTGATTTGTTTCGCCTCAAACTTGTCCTAAATGCCGACAAAACCAAAGGGATGCTTTGTTCAAATAGGAAGTTGGTCCCATCAGTTCTTCCTCCGATTTTATCCTCAAATGGCGTCTCCATTGAGTTTGTTGATTCTTATAAATATTTGGGTATCTTGGTCGACTCACATCTCTCTTTTAAGCTCCATGTGGAAAACTTGATAAAGAAACTGAAAGTTGAACTGGGTTTCTTTTTCAGAAACAGATCCTGTCTAACCTTGAATGCTAGGAAACGTCTTGTATCTGTGACTTTCCTTCCCTCAATTGATTTTGGTGATATTATTTACATGAACGCTCCTACAAGAACCCTGCAGATGTTGGATGCTGTCTATCATGGTGCACTAAGATTCATAACTGGCTATGGTTATCGTACCCACCACTGCACACTGTATTCACTGGTTAACTGGACATCATTAACTTCACGCAGACTCTCTCACTGGTACATTTTCATCTTTAAATCACTTCTTGGTCTGCTGCCTTCATACATCTCCTCCTACATGTCTCTGCATGAGTGCAGCTACGGAGTGCGCTCTCAGGACATTATTACCTGCAGTGTTCCCTCAATGAGGACTGAACTAGGCAAAAGGGCCTTCGCCTATTCCGCTCCTGTTTCCTGGAACATCTTACAAAAAGATTTGAAGCTCTCGACCTTGACCTCTCTAAGTGTCTTTAAGAATCTGTTGGCCACCTGTCAGGGTCCAATGCTGACATGTTCCTGTTGTTAGTTTTCTACATTTGTCTTGGAATCTAGCTGTTTTTTGGGGGGTTTTTTTGCTACCTTTTCCTTTTAGCCATCCTATTTGTTTAAAAAAAAAACAAAAAAAAACTGTAGTATGCTTTTTTTATAACTATTTATTGTTGTTGCTGTTGTCCATTGTTGTCATCTTTCTTTGTTGAAATCAGGTCTCTCTGGTAAATGAGTCCTCTTGGCTCAATGGGATTTACCTGTCTAAATAAAGGTTGATTGATTGATTCTCCATGGCCTCTCCGAACTCCTCCCACGCCCGGGTTTTTATCTCAGTGACCACCCAAACCGCATGCCGCTTGGGCTGCCAATACTCATCAGCCGCTTCTGGGTCCCACAGGCCAAAAAGGCCTGATATGACTCCTTATTCAGCCTGACAGCATCCCTCACTGCCGGTGTCCAAGGGTTACTGCCGCGACAGGCACAGACAACCTTGCGGCCACAGCTTTAATAAGCCGCCTCGACAATAGGGCACAGAACGTGGCCCACTCGGACTTAATGGTCCCCTGCCTCCCCCGGAATGTGTTTGTAGCTCTCTCGGAGTTGGGAGTTAAAGCTGCATCTCACGGGAGACTCTGCCAGATGTTCCCAGCAAGCACTCACAATATGTTTGGGTCTGCCAGGTCTGACCGGCATTCTCCCCTACTATCGGAGCCGACTCACCACCAGGTAGTGGTCAGTGGACAGCTCTGCCCTCTCTTCACCCGAGTGCCCAAGACATGTGGCCGCAGATCAGATGAGACTACAACAAAGTCAATCATCGAACTGCGGCCTAAGGTGTACTAGTGCCAAGAGCACATATGGACACCCTTATGCTTGAACATGGTGTTCGTTATGGACAATCCATGACGAGCACAGAAGTCCAACAACAGAACACCACTCGGGTTCAGATCAGGGGGGCCATTCTACCCAACCGCACCCCTCCAGGTCTCACTGTCATTGCCCACGTGAGCGTTGGAGTCCCCCAGTAGAACAAGGGAGCCCCCAGGAGGCGCACTCTCCAGTACCCCCTCCAAGGACTCCAAAAAGGGTGGGTAATCTGAGCTGCTGTTTGGCGCATAAGTACAAACAACAGTCAGAACCCATTCCCCCACACGTAGGTGGAGGGAGGCTATCCTCTCGTTCACTGGGGTGAACCCCAACGTACAGGCACCAAGGTGGGGGGGCAAAAAGTATGCCCACTCCTGCTCGACGCCTCTCACCAGTGGCAACTCCAGAGTGGAAGAGTGTCCAACCCCCTCAAGGAAACTGGTTCCAGAGCCATGTGTTGATGTGAGTCTGACTGTTTCTAGCCGGAACCTCTCAACCTCACACACCAGCTCAGGCTCCTTCCCCACCAGAGAGGTGACATTCCACATACCAGCTTCTGTAGCCAAGGATCAGACTACCAGGGTCCCCGCCCTCGGTCACCACCCATCCTACATTGCCCCGACCCCTTTGGCCCCTCCCACAGGTGGTGAGCCCATGGGAAGGGGGACCCATGTCTCCTCTTCGGGCTGTGCCCGGCAAGGCTCCATGGGTAAAAGCCCAGCCACTAGGTACTCGCCAGCATGCCCCACCTCCAGGCCCGGCTTCAGAGTGGGGCCCCAGTGACCAATGTCTGGGCGAGGGAAGTTTGATTCCATTCATTTTGCTAATCATAGGGGTCTGTGGGCTGCACTTTGTCTGGACCCTCACATAGGACCTGTCTGCCATGGGTGACCCTGCTAGGGGCATGAAGCCCCTGACAGCATAGCTCCTAGGATCATTGGGACACTCAAACCCCTCCACCACGATAAGGTGGCAGCCCAGGGAGGAGCTGTTAAGACTCATTAATTCCTAATCAGGATAATCACTGAGAGAAAAAAAAAATCACTGTGATGCCACTTTGATTGTTGATACCTGTATGTGCTGCTGACTATCCATGTTGCTGATCTCATGTTGCTGATCTGTTTCATGCTGCTGTGTTCCTTCGTACTCATCTGCTCACACAGATTCATGTTCGTGCTGTTTTTCAGTGTATTGTTTTTGTATGACTAGTGCTTAGCGTATTCTTAGTTTATCGAATTTCTTAGTTCATATCTTAGATCTTATTACTGTTTTTATTTACAATTTATACTTTTGTTGGATGTAACTGGGACCCTGTGTACACAACTTTGTTCCACCTCATGTACCACATGTGGTGCAAATGACAATAAAGAAATATTGACCATGATCCTATATTTGGGGTTGTCTTGGGCTTCCCGAGCTATCTGTTTATTATGCTGCTATAGGCCATTCTGTGTTAGTCTGTATTGTTGTTCCTTTCTCTAACCCGTCAGTTGCCGCAGATGGTCGCCTATACTGAGCCTGACTATGCTGGAGGTTTCTTAAAAAAAAAAAAAAGTAATCACTCATTCCTTGTAAAAGAAAGTTTTCTCTGTTTCATGTGTGCTCACTCAGGATGGGAGATTGTGACATTGGGGATGATTTTTCCCCATCCTCTGACACCTCTTGCAGTTCCTGAGTGGCAGGATAGAGTCAGTCATATTCAGCTGTTTGCAGTTCTGTTGATGAGGATAGGTGACATGGACCAACTAGACTCCACAGGAACATTGTCCAAAATTTGATACTTTGTCTGGTCCTAGTATAGGATCTGGTTTTATATACATGAATAAACTAACCTTTGTTTCCTTGTGCTCCTCGTAGCTCCGTATCCTCATTTCCTCACTCCTTGAACACTTCTCCTTGAAAAGTCCTTTGTGTCCTCCTGTGTTCATCCTCTGGAACAACCGTCTACAACAAAAAAAGTTACACCTCAACATCTTGCCATCCTGTCTTGAGTTCCGTCCTGACACTCCCTCTCTCTGTGCAACTTACCTGGTCACATTGGTCTGCTCCACCATCCTGGAATCTCCTGGTCCTTTCCCTTCCACCAGTAAACAAGTCAAGAAACACTCTTCCTGAATTATCATTTTAACTATAGAATTATATTCACCATATTACTTTTTGCTAACATGTATAGTTGATGATATCATGACTGTTGGTTTAGTTGAAGCCAAAGTCAAATTGCAGACAGAACTTGGAAAGATTTACAAGGCAACACGGAGGGAGGACAGAACACAACACCATACCAGACAAGCCATGGACATGGGAACAATTAAAAAAAAAAGTAGAATATATAGGCACACTAACGAGGGAATAAACACAAACACATGGGGAAGAACAACAGGTGGCCGAAGCAGGAGCTGATCACATGAGGGAGAAACAATAAGGATGGCAGGATAGATGACACAAGGATCACAAAACACACACAAATCCTCTCAGATGGCAACATTTATTGCCTAAGATTTAAGCAAAAGTATGACACCAGACACAGTTAACTCCAATAATTATTGACAAAATGAAAAACAGATGTTGCACAATCATTTAGCATTCATATTTTGTATTGGAGATCACTCTCAGATACTATTAAACAAATTGTTGTAGAAAATCTGCAAACTTGTTTTAGGTATAGTTATTTTAAAGTTTGTTTTACTTATTTATTTTTATCTGTGGCAACCATTTTGAATAGGGTGTACTCAAAAAGTTATTCAGTTGTAGAGCTACACCTACTGACAATATAAAATGTAATGAAAAATATCTGTTTAGTGGTTCATGAGATTTTTTTGCTTAAACACATCCATCCATCTATCCATCCATTTATCCATTATCTTTACCCGGTTATTCCATTTTGGGTCATGGGGGTCGCTGGTGCCCATGTCCAGTAATCACTGTGCAATGGGGCGGGGTACACCCTGGACGGGTCGCAAGTCCATCACAGGGCCACATAGAGACAAACGAGACAAACAACCATTCACTTTCTCACTCACACCTAGGGACAATTTAGAGTTACCAATCAGCCTAACATGCATGTTTTTGGTCTGTGGGATGAAACCGGAGCACCCGGAGAAAACCCACGCATGCATGGAGAGAACATACAAACTCCACCCAGAAAGGCCCCTGGACTGGGGTTTGAACCAAGGACCTGCTCGCTGAGAAGCAGCAGCTCTACCAGTTGTGACACCGTGCTGCCTGCTCCATCCATCCATCCATCATCTTCTGCTTGTTCCAAAGTCAGGTCATGTGGGCAGCAGCTTGAGCAGGGAGGTCCAGACATCTCTTTCCACAGCCACCTCTTCCAGCTCTTCTGGGAGGATTTCAAGGTGTTCCCAGGCCAACCGAGAAACATGGTCTCTCCAGCATGTCCTTGGTCTTCCCTGTGATCTTCTCCCAGGGAGAGTCCAGCTACCCTGCAGAGGAAACTCATTTCAATGGTCTGTATCCACAATCTCATTCTTTCAGTCACTACCCAGAGCTCATAACCATAGGTGAGGGTAGGAATGTAGACCGGATGGTAAACAGAGAGCTTTGCCTGACAGTTCAGCTCCCTCTTCACCACAACAGACTAGCACAGAGTCCACAATACTGCAGATGCTGCACCAATCTGTCTGTCAATCTCCCACTCTGTTCTTCCATCTCTTGTGAACAAAATCAAGAGGTACATGAACTTGTTCACTTGAGGCCAAATCTCAGCTTAGACCAGAAGAGAACAATCTGCCCTTTTCTGACTGAGATTATCCTGCTAATGAACTGTTAATGAACTTTAGCTCACCATTAAATCTCTGATGAAGCAGATTCTACAAAAACATCTATATTTAAAACTTATAGGTTTTCTTCATTATTTGATGTACATATTCCTGAGAGATCCAATAATTTTATGTATTTTTATGATTTTTCAGCTGAGTTAACTTTAACAGATTATTTAATAGTCATTAAAGTGAAAACAGGATTTCATGATCAAGTCAGCATCGTTTATTTATTTTTAATCTTCAAAGATAAAAAAAAGAAATTTTTTTAATACATAAAATGTCTATAAAAATTGTTTCCACCCGCCCCGGTCCGCCCGTCTGCTGGGGGTCAGGGTTCGACCTTCATGAGCACGCGAGGCTGGAGTTTCTTGCTGGTCAGCAGCTTGTATGATCCTCCATGGTGACCAGTGGAGCTCGTAGCACATAGAGAATGCAAGGCCGGGCCCCGGAGCCCGAGCCTCAGGTTGGCAGCACGGAGGATCTTCCGTGGTGACCGGCGAAGCTCGGAGCTGGACAGATGATGCCTTGCACGGCCTGATGAGGTTCCGGTGGAGAGGACCGGGGGGAGTTGGGGACCGGTGGAGCTCCATCTAGCTCGCTCTGAATTTTGTCGTCAGCCACCAAACACAAAAAACGTGTACTTCATCATTAGACCATGGTGTTGTTATTATTGTTTCTAAAAACTTTTAAATAGATCCAGTCGCTCCTCGAGTTCGAGTTATTGCTAATGGCGGATCTTGTTGTGAAAGTTTCTCAAACAACCAGTGACTCCACCCCCTGACTAATCAGTGACCAACAGTGTTCTTATGTCACGTTTTGGTGTCAGTTTGGCCCGCTTGGAACCCCAGAGAAAATGGTACTGAAAAAGGGACCGGTTCCACGAACTAGTGGAAAAGCCTTGGACCCTTGTGTTTTTTTTTTTTTTTTTTTTTAGGATTTACTCAGTTTTGAAGCAAAAGTTATTTTAATTCTAGCTTGTGGACATACCTGGACCTAGACCTACCATTCTATGTTCGTCTGTCTCTCCTTCCTGTCCTCTCAACCAGCTGGTCAAAGCAGATGGCCGCTTTTCCTGAGCCTGGTTCTGCTGGAGGTTTCTTCCTTTTAAAAGGGAGTTTTTCCTTTCCACTGTTGCCACTGTGCTTGTTCAGGATGGGAGACTGCAACAAAGCCAAGATTCAACTTGTCTGCTGGATTCCTTAAATAGAGAAATTTACTAATTGGCTTTTATGTTTGTGAATGTCTCCTGTAAAGTGCCCTGAGACAACTGTGTTGTGATTTGGCGCTATATAAATAAACTGAATTGAATTGAATCGTGTACAGAATTGAGCTGAAGTCAAACCTGTTAAATATTAGACAATATAAACTCTTTATATTCAACAGATGTCTGATGTATGGTTTTATGAATCTCACTGTTTGTAGCAGCCCTTAAGAGACGTTTTCTTCCACTATACAGGACACAGCAGGAGGAGATGATGAGGAGGGAACCTCTGGTCCAGCCTGGATGTTTGTGAGAAGTGGGGAGACACCACTGCTACAGCCCAAACATGAGGGAAGCAGTGAGGAAGCTGGAGCTGCGATCGGATCCAAACACCAAATACAAACAAGTTGTTCCACTGAGGCACCGAGGACGGAGGACAGGAAGTGATCCACGTGGAAAACATCAGATGAAGCAGCTCTTCTGTTTAACCATCTATGTAGTTACCTTTCTCTGACTGATTACATGTCTTAAAATCTTCAAGAGCAGTCAATGATGCTGTAACTTATAGCCAGAAGGTGGAATGTTAAATAATGTAACAAATAATGTAAACACTGTGTTTAAATCCTGTGCCTCATTTAGCTCGTTATACGTTTTCTACAGTAATGTAACATGGTCATCAAATTTGTTTTTACTAAATGGTTAAAATAAAACTGGACTCTGAGCCTGTCTTAAATAAAAATACACATTTTTTGGAGAAGACAAAGTCAGAATGTGTTGAACATTTTATTTTCTAACTTTACAAGCTTTGGTTCACAGAACCAGTTTACATTAGTGCTAATAAAGTGACGACGCTACAAAATTTAATGTTCCACAATTGAAAAAACAACAACAACAAAAAAACAATACTGTCCAACTATTTTTTGTTGTTGTTGTTGTTGTTGTTTTTGTGAAGGATGACTGTAGTGTCAGGGTAGTCCTTGAAGTCTGCAGATTTTTACATATCTGCTCTTCAGGTATCAGATCCTAACTGAGCTGAGTACTGTAAATCAAAAGTTGCTGTGATGATCCGGCAGACCGTGGACTGATGGACACCGTACCGGTCAGCAAGGTCCCGTTGCTTGGATCCAAGGGCAAGGTAATTTAAGAAAAGGAAGAGCTCATCAATGGGCTGCAGGGTATGGGTTGAGGGAGTGGAGTGGATGGGAGTTCCTCTCGGTCCTTAGCGAACACTGACCATGGATGGCAGAGCAGCTCAATCATGGCCCAGAAATGCATCAGAAGGTCATATGATGCAAACCTGAAAAAAAGTTTTAAAATATCAATAAGTGTTCATCATTACCTACACAACATAATAAAAATAAAATAAAAACAACAATAAACGTGGGAACTCTTTATGAGAGTTATGCTTTAAAATCAATTAATTCTATCTAAGGAAATCAAATGTTTAATTGAAGTGAAACAGTTCTGGTGTTACAATAAAGGAAACTGCAGATACGATTTCAGAGGTGTAACAGCACTGAAGTTACTGCGTAAGAGTATACAAAAATCTTTACAGATTAGAAAATGCATGTTAAAATCTGAATATGTAACAAACCCCCTTATGTTTGGACCAAAATCACCACATAAAGTAAAAATTATATGATATTTATTTTCTAGGTGGAATATTATTGATTGGGCCGGTTCTGGTACTGGTTCTGGTACTGGTTCAGGTTCCGGATCAGGAACAAGTCTATAAGACAGACATCGGTTAGTGGGTCATGCAAGAGTCTATGGAGAGCAGAAAAGTCAAATAAGGAGGACCACTAACCTTCTCAGATGATCTTGGGGGATCTGGACACTGAAGAAGTCCAAACTGATCAGGACAGCTGCTAGAGGAGCTGATTCCGGTGAGGGACTGCAGCCGGCCGCAGCGACAGGCAGGTGATGAGTCCGTCAGGCGCAGAGTCGTGGGCCAGCGAGCCAGGGTCCAAAACCAAAGAGCAGATGACTGAAGGGACCGGAGGAGTAGACAAAGATATCCTGATGCATGCTCGATAATCCAGGTAGAAAAATCCAAAAAAGTTCAATCTGGTCCTCTGGACATTCAAAAAAACAAAAAAACAAAACAAAGCAAAAAAATCTAGAAACATTTCGTCTCTCATCCAAGAGACTTCCTCAGTCTGAGGTGCTGTTTTCAGCTCAGTCTCTTAAATAGCACCTTCTCAGAGTGGATCAACCAGTTTGCTGCTGACAACCAAAACCAGCTGATCACATGCCATCAGCCTAACAATGGATCATTAGCACACTGATGGCTGTTTACTATTCACAGAGGGCTGAGTGATACTAGCAATCACAGCATTGTAAGAGGGGGACAGTTGAACCCGGAGGCCTCCACCCCGTTTAATGATGGACAATTTATTTTCACAAAGATGGCCTCCTTTACTCCTCTCTCGAACCATCGTTCCTCTCTGTCCAGGATGTGAACATCTTCATCCTTGAAAGAGTGACCGCTGGCCTGGAGATGAGTGTCGACCGCAGAATCCTGGCCTGATGATGTTGATCTTCTGTGCTGGGCCATCCTTTTGGCCAGTGGCTGTTTAGTTTCCCTGATTTAAGACTGATCACAGCCCTCCTGACACTGAACAGCATACACAACATTACTCTGTTTGTGGAGTAGACAAAGAGGCATAGTCGTGCAGGCAAATGTCAGAACCGTAGACAGAAGGCTTAATAATCCAAGGGGTCGAGCGAGAGACGATGTCCAGGTGAGTCTTGGGTCCAGGAGCCGGGAGGTCGAGCCGAGAGGTAAGGACAGGAACCAGGAGTGGGACAGGAACGAGAAGAACTGGTCAACTATGACAGGGAAACACTATGGCTAGAGGGGAACAAAACAGCATCATGAACGTGAGCTATCACGAAAACTGTTCTCAACTACCGGGCACCGAAGAGGAGAAAGAGTGAAGTTTTTATATGGTGACAGTTACCGGTGAAGCCAGTTGAGCTCTAATCAGCTGCTGCTGGCTGCTGTGAAGACAAAGCTAGACAAACTGTGACGTCGCCCTCTACCAGCATGCAAAGAAGACAAACTAAAATGCACATGTATAAAAAACACCACAGGAGCAGACAGAATAAATGAAACTTACAGGACAGATCTATTGAAAACTTTAAAAGGTTATTAGGGTGACAGAAAATATAATCTAAGGGACGTGATTCGTGACAGGTCCCCCCCTTCAAGGAACTCCTCCTGGCGTTCCACCAGGTTGCTTGGGGTGCCGGCGATGAAAGTCCCGCATGAGAGAACCATCCAGAATGTGACGGGAGGGGACTCAGGACCGCTCCTCCAGTTCGTACCCCTCCCAATCGACAAGGTACTGAAGCCCCCGGCCCCTCCGTCTAGAACGGAAGAGTCGGCGAACAGTATAGGCAGGTGAGCCGTCAATCAGACGGGCGGGTGGGCAGGAGTAAGCAGGGGAGTAGTACTGGGAGGAAATGACCGGTTTAATACATGAAACATGGAATGTGGGGTGAACACTTAAAGTCTTGGGTAATGTCAGATGAACAGAAACGGGATTAATAACTTTGGAGATGGGAAAGGGTCCGATGAAGCGGGGGGGCGAGCTTGTGGGACGAGACCTTAAGTGGAAGGTCCTTAGTGGACAGCCACACTCTCTGTCCCATGGCATAGTCAGGTTGGGGAGTTCTGTGGCGGTTAGCCTTCCTAGTGTAGGCTGCTCTGGACTTTAAGAGCACCTGTTTGGCCCTCCTCCAGACGCTCTGGCAGCAGAGGGCAGCCATGTGAGCTGAGGGAACAGAGGCTTCACGTACTTGGAACGAGACTGCAGGTGGTTGAAAGCCAAAAACAACATAAAAAGGAGACAAACCGGTGGCTGAGGAGGGAACATAATTAAGGGCATGCTCGATCCAAGGCAGAAACAAGCTCCATTTTTCCAGATCCTGTTGACATAGGAGCCTCAGCTTGCCCTCCACTTTCTGATTAGCCCTCTCTGTCTGG
>NC_056501.1:44434121-44442290 GCF_014905685.2 Nematolebias whitei | reverse complement strand
GGTTGATCCACTCTGAGAAGGTGCTATTTAAGAGACTGAGCTGAAAATAGCACCTCAGACTGAGGAAGTCTCTTGGATGAGAGACGAAACGTTTCTAGATTTTTTTGCTTTGTTTTGTTTTTTTGTTTTTTTGAATGTCCAGAGGAACAGATTGAACTTTTTTTTTATTTTTCTACCTGGATTATTGAGCATGCATCAGGATATCTGTGTGTTGCTGTTTAAAATGTGTGATAAATTAGACCAACAGCACATCCTAAACAAGCAGACCTCCACGTAAGTGGATTATTTAAGAGCACTTTGCAGGCCGTGTAGATGTGGCTGGATGTGAAGTGGAAAATGTCTCAGGAAGGTCATCTTTTAGCTGATGATAATCTGGCAGGATCACTGGCTGTCACATCATATTGTTATGATATGAGCTTCCCATGTTTTAAAACAATTTTAAACACATATTGTCAACGAATGCAGAAAGGCAGTCATCTTCTGCTGTGGGTTTAATGAGCTGGAACTCATTTGTTTTCATGGCTGATACTGCAAAAATGGTGGTACAATAAGCCACAACCACATCTTTCTTATAGCAGTGCTTTCTTTCTTAAACTCTATCTGCCTGTAATTTGGCTAAAAAATTCATTAATTTATTCAACTTTTATTTAGACAGGTAAATCCCATGGAGCCTTGAGGACTCATTTACAAGAGAGACCTGATTTCAACAAAGAATGATGACAACTATGGACAACAGCAACAACAATAAACAGTTATATAAAGTCTTTTTTTTTTTTTTTTACAAATAAGATGGCTAAAAAAAAAAAAAAAAAAAAAAAAAAAAAAAAAAAAAAAAAAAAAAACCAGCTAGATTCTAAGGAGAATGTAGAAAACTAAAAACAGGAACATGTCTGCATTGGTCCCTGCCAGGAGTCCAACAGATTCTTAAAGCCACTTAAAGAGGTCAAGGTCGAGAGCTTAAGATAATTTTGTAAGATATTCCAGGAAACAGGAGCGGAGTAGGAGAAGGCCCTTTTGCCTAGTTCAGTCCTCACTGAGGGAACACTGCAGGTAATAATGTCCTGAGAGTGCATGCTGTAGCTGCACTCACGCAGAGACATGTAGGAGGAGATGTATGAAGGCAGCAGACCAAGAACAGCTTTAAAGATGAAAATGTACCAGTGAGAGAGTCTGTGTGGAGTTAATGATGTCCAGTTAACCAGTGAATACAGGGTGCAGTGGTGGGTACGATAATCACAGCCAGTTATGAATCTTAGTGCACCATGATAGACAGCATCCAACATCTGCAGGGTTCTTGTAGGAGCATTCATGTAAATAATGTCACCGTAATCAATGGAGGGAAAGAAGGTCATAGATACAAGGCGTTTCCTAGCATTCAAAGTTAGACAGGATCTGTTTCTGAAAAAGAAACCCAGTTTAACTTTCAGTTTCTTTACTAGGTTTTCCACATGGAGCTTAAAAGAGAGATGTGAATCAACCAAGATACCCAAATATTTATAGAAATCAACAAACTCAATCAGGACACCATCTGTGGATGAAATCAGAGGAAGAACTGCTAGGACCAACTTCCTATTTGAAAAAAAAAACAACAACTTACCTTTGGTTTTGTCGGCATTTAGGACAAGTTTGAGGCGAAACAAATCAGTCTGGATGATGTTGAATGCAGATTTCAAAAGCTGGAAAGCCTTAGCAACAGTTTTAGCTCGACAATAAACAACTGTGTCGTCAGCATAGAAATGTATGGATGCATTAGGGATGTTTTTACCTACATTAAATATGTAGATTGTGAAGAGGGTGTGTCCTAAGACTGAGCCTTGTGGTACACCATTGTTGACTGTTGAATAACTGGAGGAAGTACCATTATGTTGAACACATTGCCTCTGGTCTGAGAGATAGTTAGATAACCAACCAATGGTGTGATCTGAGAAACCGATTTCTGAGAGTTTATGACACAAGATGTAATGATCCACAGTGTCAAAAGCTTTAGACAGGTCTAAGAAAAGTGCAGCACAATAATCCTTTGCATCCAGTGCTTCAACAACGTCATTAATCGAGCTCCTAAAACTTATTCTTCAGACGCTTCCAAAATAACTTACATTATAAACCAATTGAAGGGGAATGCGCTTCGATGGGCAAACGCCCACCTGTCAACTCGATCTGTCTCACCAATGCGTTCTACAGAGGTTTGAACAACAACATGAAAGATGGTTTGGCAACCAAATGTTACCCTGTCTCTCTGCAGGATCTTGAAGACTTGTCCACCAGGGTGGATTTAAGACTAGCCGAACGAGAACGGGGACCCAAGACTTCACCAGTTTCCAAACGTGTTGGTGAGTTTTGATTCCGACCATGATCTGCTGACCCTACACCTGTTTCTCCTCCCCTGCCTGCAGAAGAACCCATGCAGTTGGGTAGGAGCCGACTCACGCAGACTGAACGCGAGAGGAGACGCAAAGGACACGTCTGCTTTTACTGTGGGGAGGCAGGACACATCATCGCCAACTGTCCGGTAAAAGGGGTCGCTCAGTAGACGAGAGGAGATGTCTACTGAGCCGAGCCTGTACTAAAGAACTCTTCTCACCTTTTATTGTGTCAGCTCATCTCATTACACCAGATAAGTCCTGGTCCACGGTTAAGGTGTTCATTGAAGGAGGGGCTGTGGCTGAGTGGTTAGAGCAGTCGTCCTCCAGTGTGAGAGTTGGGGGTTCAAATCCACCAGCAGTCACATGCTGAAGTGTCCCTGGGCAAGACACTGAACCCCACATAGCCTCTGATGTGTGTCCCATCAGTGTATGAATGTGATAAAGCTCTGATTAGTCTCATTAGAATGATTTGTTCAATTACCTTTGTAGAAATCTAGTAGAGTGCTGTATGAATGGGTAAATGAGGACACAGATTGTGGTGTAAAGCGCTTTGAGTATCTTGAAATAAGATAAAGGTGCTATATAAGTACAGTCCATTCCATTTACCATTGACTCCAGTGCTGACACCGAGTTTATAGATTATGATTTTGCTAGATCTGCAGGAATAAAACTCATGAAATCATCTCACGAACTCTGTTGTGGCTCTCGATGGCCACCCTTTGAACTCTTCCTCACTGGTAACTGAACCTGTATTATTGTGTCTTGGTGGCAACCACAAAGAGAACATTACCTTTTTGTTTATTAAATCTCCCCAGGCCCCTATTGTGTTGGGAGCCACGTGGATAGCAAAGCACAACCCACACCTTGACTGGAGGAGGAAGGAGATTTTGGGGTGGTCAGAGGAGTGCTTAACCACGTGTTTATTTGATGCTGTGGTACCCGTCGAAGCCGTTACTCATAACGAGAGTTATTATCCTGACATTTCCAAGGTCCCTAAGGAATACCATGATTTAAAGGAGGTGTTCAACAAGACAAAAGCTAGTTCACTGCCTCAACACCACCCATATGACTGTGTTATTGATCTGCTTCCAGGCTCCACTCCTCCTAGAGGAGCTTTGTACTCTCTTTCTGCTCCTGAACAGCTGTCTATGAAGGAATACATCCAGGACTCATTACAATCTGGCATCATCCGACCATCAGCCTCACCTGCTGGTGCGGGTTATGGTATGGTATGGTATAAAGTTTATTCATTTTTAAAAATACAAAACATTTCCATAACGTTATAAAAAAATACAAGAGATTTAAAATGAAAGGCAGCAGAAAGAAGAATTTTTTTTTTTATTATATCTGCCCCTTTTTTCAAACAATTAGTTCAATCAAAATAATTTTCAAGTAACAGAACAAAATGAATAACTCTTTTTAATTTTTCTAATACAAAACGCACTAAGCTACTTCTTTTTTTTTTTTTTTTTAACAATTCAACTTTGATCTTTTTCTTAAATGTACACATTGACTTGGCATTTTTATCATCACTCTCTAGACCATTCCACAATCCAACTCCTTGGATTGAGGTAGACCTTCCCTTCAGACTAGTTCTGAATTTTGGTTTGACAAATATCTTTATCCCCTTAAGATTATAACAACTTTGCCTTTTAACAAAATTTCTTTAGATATTTAATGGTAATGTGTTATTTTGAGCCCTATACATAACTGATAAAATACTATAATCTACCAAATCATGGAACTTTAATAACTTCAGTTGATAAAATAATGTGCTTGATGGGTGACAGTAATGCTTTCTGGTGATGATTCTTACAGCTCTTTTCTGTAAAATAAAAATAGGTTTTGTAAATGTTTTACACGCTTTCCCCCAAACATCAGTGCAATAGATTAAATGTGGAACAATGATTGTGTTATACAATATGTACAGAGCTTTATCATTTAATAATTCCCTGACTTTGTATAGTACTGCAATAGATTTAGCTATTTATGTTCTTACAGAATTTATGTGATTTTCCATGTTAGCTGTTCATCAATGATTACACCCCAAAATTTCATCTCATTAACTCTACAAATCTCAACAACCTCAGTTTTAAATGAATCATCAACAGTTCTCTTTTTGTTACTAAATATCATGTATTTAGTTTTGTCTAAATTTAATGATAATGTATTAAGTTTAAACCAAGTTTGTATTTTATCAAATTCTGTCTTCATCAATTCCAACATCCATTTTACATCTTTAGCCAAACAAAAAAATGTGGTGTCATCTGCAAAAAGGACACATTTGAGGAGTCCTGATGCATTCACTAAGTCATTCACATATAAAATAAATAACTTTGTCCAAGTACAGAGCCATGAGGAACTCCACATGTGATATTGCAGAGGTCAGATCTTACACCATTTATTTGTACTAACTGTTTCCTATCTTTCAAATAGCTAGATACCCAGTGTAATGCTGGTCCTCTTATACCATATTTATTCAATTTTTCAAGGAGAATAGTGTGGTCAATAGTATCGAATGCTTTTTTTAAATCAACAAAAATACAAACACAATATTGTTTTTGATCAACAACAGTAGTTATTTGTTCTATTAATTCTATGAGAGCCGTTGATATAGAGTTTGTTGCTCTAAACCCATACTGACTGCTACTTAGAATGTTTCGTTTAGTAATAAATGTATCTAATCTTGTCACAAATTGTTTTTCTAGATTTTTTGAGAACTGTGGTAATAAGGATATTGGTCTATAATTATTGAACACACATTTATCACAATTTTTAAAGAGAGGAACTACCTTAGCTACTTTCATATTGTCTGGAAATATTCCTTTTGAAAATGATAAATTACATATATATGTAAACGACTCACCCCATTGATCGCTAGGGTTGATTCGGCTAAGGGCAGCACGGTGGCGCAACTGGTAGAGCTGCTGCCTCTCAGCGAGCAGGTCCTTGGTTCAAACCCCGGTCCAGGGGCCTTTCTGGGTGGAGTTTGCATGTTCTCTCCGTGCATGCGTGGGTTTTCTCCGGGTGCTCCGGTTTCCTCCCACAGTCCAAAAACATGCATGTTAGACTGATTGGTAACTCTAAATTGTCCCTAGGTGTGAGTGAGAGAGTGAATGATTGTTTGTCTCGTTTGTCTCTATGTGGCCCTGTGATGGACTTGCGACCCGTCCAGGGTGTACCCCGCCCCTCGCACAGTGATTGCTAGAGATGGCCACCAGCGACCCCCGTGACCCAAAATGGAATAAGCGGGTAAAGATAATGGATGGATGGATGGATGGATGTAAACGACTCAATAACATAACTCATTATGTCCTTTACAAACATCATATCCATGTCCACCCAGTCTTTTGATCTCTTATCTGTCAATTTTTTTATTACATTCATTATTTCTTCTTTGTCAGTTCCATTAAGAAAAATACTGTTGTCACAACCTATAACTGAATGGTTCACATTAGTGTCTACTTTTGGTATTTTAGCTGCAAGGCTTGATCCGACGTTCACAAAATAATGATTAAATCCATTTACAATTTCATTTTCATCATGGATTTCATTGTCATCCTTCAAAAAATATTGTGAAATACCTGTTTTTGCTTTATGACTTTTCAGAACACTATTTATTACTCGCCATGTTGCTTTCATGTCACCATTACTTTTATTTAATAAATCACTATAATATTCCTTCTTGTATTTCCTTATAATCCCTACTAATTTATTTTATACTTCTTATATTTCTCTTCGGCCTCTTGTGTTCTCAATTTCAAGAAACATGTATACAAATAATTCTTTTTTTTTAACAAGCATTTCTCAACCCTTTCGTCATCCATGGTTGGTCAACAACATTTCTTTTTGTACAATTATTTTGCACACAATTCTTTTCATACAGAGCTCCTAAAATATTCATAAACTCATCATATGATCTGTTCACATCATCAACATACACGTCTTTCCAGCTTTGTTTATGTAAATCATGTTTTAATTTGTCCAATGCTTTTTTGATGTGTTCATTGTTTTATTCTTAATTGTAATTTATTTTGTAATGCTTTGATCATTTTTATAAATAGTGAAAACTGGTAAGTGATCACTTAATCACTCGTTAAAATACCTCCCATCACATCCCCATTTGTTATATTTGTGAAAATATTATCGATTATTGTAGCACTATGAGTTGTAATTCTTGTTGGTTTTGATATTAAGGGATAAACATTTAAACTATACAATGAATTTGTAAATGTACTGATGTTATTTGAATCTGTTTTATTTCCCAGATCAATATTAAAATCTCCACACAAAAAAATGCTTTTATTAAAACTCTTGTCCAATAGTTGTACGATTTTATTGGTGAATATCTCTAGATTTGTTCCTGCAGCTCGATATACACAACTTATTAATATGTTTTTATCATTCTTGTTTGTTATTTCTATTATTATTTCCATTATATTATCAACAATTATTGACATTTCATTAATTAATTTACATTTTATTTCATTTTTAACAAATAGAGCGACTCCACCTCCTCTTTTGTTGCTTCTGTTCACATGATATAATTCATACCCTTCCATGTGAACATTATTTGTGTTTTCATCGTTGAGCCATGTCTCTGACAGTGCTATTATTGTAAAGGTTCTGTTTAGCTGTTTTAAATAATCTGTTATTTTGGATATATTTACATTTATACTTCTACTATTAAAGTGAATAATAGAGAGACCTCCATTTGTTATATTGATGTCAAAGTCTGTTCTTCATTGTAATATTCACAGTCTTTTATTACAGGGAAAAAAATTGTATCAATCACATCTTCAACATAGTATATTTTAAAGTCTGAGTCTTCGTATGTTGCCATGTTTTAATGTATTTGTTCATTTTTATATTTTGTTTATGAAGTTATGTCAATGATTTATCATCTGTCCTCTCCTAAGCTCATTTTAGTTTTTCCAGATCCTTCAGGTCTTTTATTATTTTAGCCTGAGATCCTTCCTCTAGTTTGATCCAAATGTTTCCATTTCTTGTCCAAGTTGATGCTATTTTTTCTGTTTTTTCAACCACCTTGCTTCACGTGCAATATTTCCATTTTTTTTAGTTAGATGTTCATTTATGTAAACATTTGTTCCCTTCAGTTTTTTTGCTTGCATTATTACCTTGTTTCTTGATTTCCTGCTAATGAATTTTATGACTATGGTTGGTTTGACTTTATCAGATTTTCTGGGCAGGGTGTGACAGATTGACATATCCTCATGTTTGATGTCAATGTCTTTGTTTTATAAAAATTTCACTACTTGCTCCTCCAGAGTCTGTAGTTCTTCCTGTGGTGAGTCTTCTGTAATCTTAGTAGTACCAGCATCAACTCTTGCATAAGTCTGGTTCCTAACTTCCAGTCCAGTGATGACCAAGCCGTCTACTTTTTGTTCCAGTTCAGCTATTCTTTTGTCTTTATTACTTATCTCTTCTTTCAAATGCTTCACTTCTTCAAACACGAGTTCCCACTTAGATGATAATCTAGTCAGTTCGGCACTCAATTTAGTCAGTTCAGCACTCATAAAGTTCAAAGATTTTTTAACTTCCTCCATATCTTCTGAATTATTTCCTGACACTTGTCTCCTATCTCTGTGTTTGCTCTGCATTACTCACGATACTTCTGGATTATTGGTCTCAACTCTCAGAAGCAAAGGATCTAGCCACGAGGTTCGGAGGCTTATGTTGTTAGCCGAGGCCTATCGAGGGCTAGCCGAGGCTTAGCGGCAACAACCTCCAGATCCCACGCGGTCTCACGGTGCACTCGGTCCCAGCAGCTCGCAGGTCCAAACGG
>NC_056501.1:44432351-44434111 GCF_014905685.2 Nematolebias whitei | reverse complement strand
CAAATCCCATGCGGTCTCACGGTGCACTCGGTCCCAGCAGCTCGCAGATCCAAACGGTGGCAGACCAGGGTCCAGGCTACAACAGCTCTCAGATCCCACGTGGTCTCATGGTGAACTCGGTCCCAGCAGCTCGCAGGTCCAAACGGTGGCAGACCGGATCCAGGCTACAACAGCTCTCAGATCCCACGCAGTCTCACGGTACACTCGGTCCCAGCAGCTCACAGGTCCAAACGGTGGCAGACCAGGTCCAGGCTACAACAGCTCCCCGATACGATTGTCGTAACTCGGCTCCCTCTGCCTCTGTGGCTCGCAGGTCCAAACGTCGGCAGACCGGGTCTCCGCTGTAACAACCTCCAGGGTTTCTTCTTTGTTTGCACTTCGCCACTGCATAGACTTTAGGGGTCTTAATAAGATCATGGTTAAAAACAAGTATCCACTACCACTCATGTCTAACGCTTTTGGCTCTCTTCAAGGAGCCAACATTTTTACTAAATTAGATCTCCGTAATGCTTATCACCTGGTCCGTATCCTGAAGGTGATGAGTGGAAGACAACCTTTAACACCCCCACTGGTCACTACGAGTACTTGGTCATGCCCTTTGGGTTGACCAATGCACCGGCTGTCTTCCAAACTTTAGTAAACGATGTATGAGAGACATGGTTAACAAATTTGTATTTGTATGTCTTGATGACATCCTCATCTTTTCTAAAAACTTAGATTCTCACTGTAAGCAGATGAGATCTGTACTCACCAGACTCCTCCAAAATGGCCTCTTTGTCAAGGCTGAGAAATGTGAGGTTCACGTGTCTACCACATCCTTCCTCAGGTTTTTTGTTTCTCCTAACAAAATGGAGATGGACTCCAGTAAGATCTTTGCTGTGGTGGATTGGCCTACTCCTAAGGACCACAAACAGCTTCAGCAGTTCTTGGGGTTTGCCAATTTTTACAGGTGCTTCATTAAAGGCTATAGCCAGAAAACTAAACCCCTTCATGAACTCACGTCTACCAAGATTCGTTTTCATTAGTCTGCCAGAGCAGAGACCGCCTTTAATGATATTAAAAGTTTGTTTTTTTCTGCTCCCATTCTCCAGGCCCCCAACCCCGATGAACCTTTTATGGTTGAGTTTGATACCTCCAGTACTGGGGTGGGGGCCATTCTGAGTCATCGCGGCCAGGAGGGACATCTTCACCCTTGTGCTTTTTTTTCCCCGGAGTCTCTCCTCGACTGAGCGCAACTATGATGTTGGAGATCGAACTGCTGAACTGAACTGAACTGCTTGCTGTTAAACTCACCATGGAGGAGTGGCGTCACGGGCTGGAGGGCTCCAGGTTCTCGTTCCAGGTGTGGACGGACCACAAGAACCTGGAGTACCTCAGGTCCGCTTGTCACTTCAATCCTCGCCAGGCCAGGTGGGCACTGTTCTTTTCCCATTTCAACTTCATCCTGTCATACCGACCCGGTGAAAAAACTGTTAAGCCAGATGCCCTGTCACGTTTTGGAGGAGGATAATTCCCCCTTGGCTCAGGAGGAGAACTTTATCCTCCCTGAGAGTGCTCGCCTGGCCATTACCCAGTTAGAGCTGGACCTGAGGAGCTCCAGCCGGTCACGTCCCCCTCCTGCCAACTGTCCACAGAACCGACAGTATGTACCTACTAACATAGTCAAAAAGGTGTTAGATTTTTGTCACAACACTCTGTTATATTGTCACCCAGGTCTCACAAAAACCTTATATCTCATCAGGGCTCAATTTTGGTGGGAG
>NC_056501.1:44421782-44432251 GCF_014905685.2 Nematolebias whitei | reverse complement strand
TCACATGCTCAAGAAGGACCATCAGCCTAACAATGGATCATTAGCACACTGATGGCTGTTTACTATTCACTGGTCCTTCTTGAGCATGTGATCAGCTGGTTTTGGTTGTCAGCAGCAAAACTGGTTGATCCACTCTGAGAAGGTGCTATTTAAGAGACTGAGCTGAATACAGCACCTCAGACTGAGGAAGTCTCTCGGATGAGAGACGAAACGTTTCTACATTTTTTTGTTGTTTTGCTTTGTTTTGTTTTTTTGAATGTCTAGAAGACCAGATTTAACTTTTTTAAACCGTCTAAACAGTCTCTTTACTTTCTGAAACAATGGAGAAGTTACCAGCTAGATTACAAGAAGAGTTCTCAGTTAAAAGGTGCTACAATAAAGAGTTATCAAAAATGTATTTGTTTCTCCCACTCTGGCATGCTGTTACTTCAATTTGAGCCCAAATTCAATAGACAAAAATAAGAAGAGTCTACATCAAGGAGAATAAAAAATATCCAGTGCAATGTTGCATTTCAAACACAAAAAGGTCCGTGGATGTTGCTCATGTTAGTGCATCATATCTTCTTACCTGGTGTTCTTTCAAAAGATGCTCCACAGGTTCATCCAGGTAGATGATCAGAGCTTTAAGGACAGCTTCTCTCTTGATGGTGTTGTCAGCCTGAGTAAGAACAATTACTTTTAATTAAAATCTAACTCACACCTACACAAAACAACTATTCAGCTATAAATCCCACTGAGTCTTCTCAGATACCTCATCGAAAACTTGTAAGATCATGGTGGTCTGCTCTTTCAAGCGTCCTCCCTTGCTCCTGATGACCTCTAGCAGTTTGGTGGAGTGTTTGTCCAACTGTGATCCAGAACTTCCAGTAGGCTGCACAGCAGAAATACAGTGTAACTGGTGGACGCTTTCCTGAAGCTAAAAGAGAAAAAATGATTTAACACGGAGTATTTTTAATTTGACTAAAAACTATACAGTGTAAACTATAACAGAATATTATTTTGCATTATATTCTTCTAAAATCAGAGTTCCTATACCAATGACATGAAATGCTAGATTAATTATAAGGTTTTAATACACACACATATATGCACACACATTACAGGTGTGTCGGTGATTAAAAGAAAATTTAACAAAAAAAAAAACACTAGAACTGTGCACTTTTATTGTTACACATCATCCTGTTTCAAGATGCTCTCTGCATAAAATATGCTTCTTAACAGCATGGTCCTAATACTCTGTCATAAAATTTATAACTACCTTTTCAATAAACTATTTCTGTTGCTGTTATTTATTTATTTTATTTATTTTTGCCTCTGCTTTCACCTGTGTGTGTGTGTGTGTGTGTGTGTGTGTGTGCTCGTAGTGCATCTTGTGGTTAGCTAGCTGTATGACATTATGATTAATGTTGTTGAAGCGAGTTGTCTTTGTGTCAGTAACTTGTTTAGGACCAACTGAGCTCAGTAAATAATCCTAACAAGTTATAAATTGACTTGTTACTGAGTGGTTGACTTTTCCTAACAAAGCTGATTTGATCAAGGATTCCTCACTCACACACTTAAACTAATATCTTATAAAAACTGAGCCCATATAAACTTCAGACAGGGTAATGCTGTTGTTCAGATTTAACAACTTTTATCAGAGTTTAAAATTTACCTTTCTGCTGAAGAAGCTGCTCCTCTTCCATCCACTTCTCTCGTTTCTCTCGTGGGGAAACGCCCGGGGCATAGCAACATTTTTCAGTCAGGTCATCTGGACAGTTTCTTTTTTTTGTGCTGAAACATTTCGCCTTCGGTCCGGAAGGCTTCATCAGTCAAGGAAACACACAACACAACTGATGCTTCCCCCAACAGATTACTCCAAAGTGGAACAAACCAGTTCTGCTTGTGATAAGATGGTCTCTTTGGTACGCCCCCTCCTCCATTGCCGGCCCTCTTCCTTGTTGACAATCTTGTCAAACTGGTTGAAAACAACAAAGTCCATGCACAATAATCCAGGTATACAATCCAACATTTTTCACGTTTTAGCACAAAAAAAAAAAAAGAAACTGTCCAGATGACCTGACTGAAAAATGTTGGATTGTATACCTGGATTAATATCAGGTCTCTCTTGTAAATGAGTCCTCGAGGCTCAATGGGATTTACCTGTATAAATAAAGGTTGATTGATAATGACCATGGACTTTGTTGCCCGGGGCATAGGTGCGTTCATGGGCCCAACACGGGTGGGAATTTACATTTACTTCCAGATAAACAATATTTTGAAACTAATAAACCACCCGGTTACATATATCTTATTGTTTAAAAGCAAGATCACAACTTCATAATGAAACTGAGATTAAAAGAATCATATAAAAATTAATCAGTACTAAAAAAAAAAAAAAAAAATCCACTTGGGGGGGGCTAGTGGCCACGGAGCCCTAAGCAGCCGCTTAGTCCGCTTATGCGACGGGCTGGCCCTGCACAGTATGTAGGACTTTTGACGGGCTGCAGAGCAGCTCTCTGCAGGTAAGGAGCATTTAGCTTCAGATTGGTCATTTGCTGACACGCCTACTGGATTGATTGACAGATCGCATAGTGGATCCAATACGTGATAAAAATAAATAAATAAACGAGAGCTGTAAAAAAAGTCTCATACGACGTTATTCTCGTAATATTAAGACTTTGTTCAACTTTATTCTCGTACTAGGACTTTATTATCGTAATTTTATGGCTTTTAATTTTTTTTCTTAGCGTGGCCCTAAAGCTCTGTCGTATATAACTGACACTCAAATGTTCCACTATTTTCTCAGTTATAATTCACAAAAAATCATTGATAACTGAATGGATAAATGTGAGAATGTGGTTGCATGCATCAAATTTAACAGTGTTGTGGCTTTGTTTGAACTGCATAACCCCTGACTCCTACACATAATGCCGTGCGCACAGAAAACTACACACTAGCTTATTAATTTTAGTGACCTCCAACTGACATAATCAGATGTCATTAGAGCTGATGTGAATAACAATCTTATTTTATTTGAGCTTATGCTTAACCAGCACTTTCAGTACTGTAAAATATTTTTTGTTTAAACAATGCAGCATAAACATTTAATCATTGTTAAACATCACAGATTTTTTGAGTTATTTAAAACATGAAACATCAGGTCATTAAAAAGGAATTTGCTGGTTGATTTTTATGTAGACAGGGTTAAGTAGAAAAACACATTTAGGAGAATCTCACTCTTTTGTCCTGCCTGTGTCTCAGACTGTTGGTGTAGGCATGCTTCTTTGTTTTTATGCTTTTCTTCATGCATGCAGAAGTAAAATTTTTGTGCTTTTAACATTTGGACAGCCTACGTTTAAAGTGCTATTTAACCTTTCAACGTGCTGTGAAGCCTGCGAGCCACATTAGAATAATACGGTCTCTGCCAACATTTTACCTTCTGTACAGTGAAAGGCTGCAGGCAGCTGATGATATGCACATTACAGCATCAAAACCCAGTCTATATTTAGGGTTAGAGGATAAAGTGTATATTTATTTTAAAAACAAATGCTTGTTATTCCTTTTTATAATCTGATTTCTAGAACAGTGTGTCAGTTTCAGTCTTTTACTCTCTCCCCTCTGCTTCTTTCCATATTAAAAACTTATGAGATATTTAAACAGTGAAGGGGCTGTTTAAGGCAGCAGATGGAGATAAACTTAAGGCTCTGTGTGTTTTGAATTCAAACCATTCCCCTGGGCCTTTTCTTTTTACGGCTTTTAAGAGAATACAAATCACTTCAATTATTCAAACCCCTTGAGAATGCACAAGGAAACAAAACTAATACACAAGCAGAAAACTGATAAGTAGGCCTGCGTATAAACAAACTCTGCACGCATTAATTACACATTTCTAAAGACTGCAAGGAGGACGGCGTTTGCAGAGAATAAAGCTGCGTGCTCTGCTGGGCCTGCTGTTGTTTCTCTGCCTAACTTACCATGGAATAATAGACTCACTCAGATAAACAAAGCAACTCCCTTGGTGGAGCGAACATTTTACTTTTATCTCTGCCTTTTGTCATCCTGTTGATCTTAGATGCTTTAGTCATACTGTACACAGGAACGAGTGCGGCTTTTGTGGGAGGAAAATGTACTATTTGGAACAACATGCAGAAAAGAGCACTAAGAAAATAGTGACCCCCTTTTTTTTCCTATTCTTTCTTATATCTTGGTGTACATGGCCAAGATAAATTTCCATGGACATACCTTTTGGTCAAGAAAAGCTAAATGGTGCTTTCAATGGAATAGACGACCACCATATTTTTTTTCCTTACTTTTTTTCTGGTCTTACAAAAATAATAAAAACAAAACAACAACAAAAATAATAATAATTCTAAGATGTCTACAGTTGTAAAAAGCTCCAAGTACAATTGTAACCAGGCAGGCAAATGACAAAGCTCTGTAAAAACAAATAGTGAAAACTGTCTTGTAAACTAAAGGTAAAATGATGGCAGAAGGATTGCCAGCATTTTATTGTTTTTTTTATTTTTTATTTATAGATAAATTTCTGTTTTTTACTTGATTTGATGTATTAAATAAAATCCATCAGAGCACATTGCTATACAATATTAAATTAATCCTGAAATGCTGACAGCCACATGTTGCTGCAGTTGGTAGAGCCATTGTCTCTCAGGAAGAAGGGTGCTGGATCAAATCTCAGACGGGCACCTTTCTGGGTGGAGTTTGTTCTCTCCATACTGCATGGCTTTTCTCTGGGTACTTCAGTTTCCTCCCACAGGCCAAAAACATGCATGTTAGACTGATTGGAAACTCTAAATTGTCCCTAGGTGTGAGTGAGAGAGCGAATGGTTGTTTGTCTCGTTTGTCTCTATTTGGCCCTGTGATGGACTTGCGACCTGTCCAGGGTGTACTCTGCCCCTCGCACAGTGACTGGTGGACATGGACACCAGCAACCCCCGTGACCCAAAATGGAAGAAGCGGGTAAAATATAATGGATGAAAGGATGGTAATTCTATGTGTTTGGGTTGAATTATTTAAGCAAATACTGGATTAGTATAAGCATCAAACCATGTTTGTTTAAAATAAATTAATTATGGCTTGTTTTCAAAATAAAGGCGATAAATTACACATAACGTACAACCCATGTATTCCACAAGAAAGCATGCTGCAGTTTCTAATGTACAATTGTGGGCAGCTGTGGTTGAGTGGTTAGAGCAGTCATCCTTCAACGAGAGTTGGGGGTTCGATTCCACCAGCAGTCACATGTTGAAGTGTCCCTGGGCAAGACACTGAACCCTCAGTGCCTCTGATGTGTGTCCCATCAGTGAATGAATGTGATCTAAAGATCTGATTAGTCTCTACATATTCAGATTAACTTTTGTAGAGATCTACTTTGTAGTAGAGTACAGAATGCAGTGTAAAGCACTTTGAGTATCTTGATCAGATAGAAAGGTGCTAAATAAGTACAGGCCATTTACCATCCAGTCATATGTTGACAAGCTATTACTTTGATTTCTACTATGTAGAACTCAACAGAACTAGATTTGTTTAAATTCCTGAGTTTATTCCCTCATATTGCTGGTATTAAGAGGGCCAAGGCTACATAAGCACAGAGGATCTAGGGCCAATTCACCTCACAAGACCAACGGAGCATGTGGAGGGGCATTGCGTGAATAACAGATTATAATAGCAGGCGTGAGCAATGCCCTAGAGACCCATCACTGCCTGATTCTCACAACAAGTTCTACGAATGCTTTGAAGACCCAGACAGACTACACAGCACCAGACTCATCTCACCACCGGATGAAGAGCTTCTCAGCGTGACCTCAGCCAAAGTGAGGAGTACATTAACCCTCACAAAGCAACCGGCCCAGGCAACATCCCTGGGAAACAGCTGAAATACTGTACCGATCAGCTCTGCAAGATGCTGGCAGACATCTTTAACTCCTCACTCACCCTGGCAACAGTTCCCACCTGCCTGAAAACGTCCACCATCATTCCAGTCCCAAAAAGTTCTACAGTGACAGGTCTGAATGACTATCGGCCAGTAACCCTCACCCCGATAGTCGCTAAATGATTAAAAAAACTGGTCATGACACAACATCAAAACAACCATCAACATCAGTGAGGACCCTCATCAGTATGCATACCACAAGAACCGATCAACAGAAGATGCCATCTCCTCTGTGGTCCACACTGCTCTCACCCACCTGAAGAAGAATGGTAAATGGACTGTACTTATATAGCGCCTTTCTATCTTACTGAGATACTCAAAGCGCTTTACACTACAATCTGTGTCCTCATTTACCCATTCATACAGCCCTCTACTAGATCTCTAAAAAAGCTAATTGAACAAATCATTCTAAAGAGACTAATCAGAGCTTTTATCACATTAATTCACTGATGGGACACACTTTGGAGGCAACAAGGGGTTCAGTGTCTTGCCCAGGGACACTTTGGCATGTGACTGCTGTGGGGTTTGAACCCCCAACTCTTGCATTGGAGGAGGACTGCTCTAACCACTCAGCCACAGCCGCCCCAAGAAGGACTCCTATGTCTGTATGCTCTTTGTTGACCCTCAATTCGCAACTGGGTCCTAGACTTCTTAACAAACAGACCACAGTCAGTGAGGATCCACAACTTTTCCTCCTCCACCATAACCCTCAGCACTGGCTCCCCTCAGGGATTTGTGCAGAGCCCTCTACTGTTCACTCTGCTCACGTATGATTGTGCAGCTACCCATCCAGGCTGTCATATTGTAAAGTTTGCAGATGATACAGCGATGGTGGGATGCACCACAAACAATGATGAGTCCAGCTACAGGCAGGAGGTGGAACACCTGGATAGCTGGTGCAGGAAGAACAACCTCCACATGAATGTGAAGAAGATGAAGGAGATGGTCGTGGACTTCAGAAGGAACAAACACACCTACCCCACCCCCCTGAACATAGAGGATCTGCAGTGGAAGTGGTCTCTAGCTACAAATACTTGGGAGTGCACCTGAATGACAACCTCAGCTGGGGCAACAACACTACTAGCCTGATCAAGAAAGTTCATCAGAGACTCTACTTCCTCAGGCGGCTGAGCCAAGCTCAGTCCTCACCTCCTTCTACAGGTGTGCAGTGGAGAGCATACTGTGCTCCAGCATCAACATGTGACATGGAGGCTGCACAGCTGCAGAAAGAAAAGGTCTGCAGAGAGTGGTGAAGGCTGCACAGAAGACTGTTGGAGTCAGTCTCCCCACCATCACAAACATCTACACCTCCAGATGCAGGAAGAGAGCCACCTGCATCATGAAGGACTCCACTCACCCAGCACACACACTTTTTGCCCCACTCCCCTCAGGAAGGAGGTTGAGGAGCATTAAGTGTAGAACCACTAGACTGAGGCACAGCTTCTACCCTGAGGCTGTTAGACTCATGAATCCCTAACCAGAACAATCACTGTGAAAAATCACATAATGTTGCTGCTGATCTGTTTCATGTTACTGTGTTCATTCGTACTCATCTGCTCACACAGACTCATGTTCATGCTGCTGCTGTTCAGCGTATTGTTTTTATGCTATTAGTGCTTAGCATAACATTTTTCTTAGTTCATGTCTTAGATCTTATTACTGTTTTTACATTTTATTATTGGATGTAACTGGGACCCTGTGTACACAATTTTGTTCCACCACATGTACAACTTTGACTGTGACTCTGATATTATAACATAATTAAACACACATATCTACAACTGAATAACATTTAGAGTCAATCTGATTCAAAATGGGTGCCACAGTTAAGTGACCTTGGTTGGTCTGTGAAGATTAACCGGCGCATATACCTATTCTTGGATGTGCACATGCACATTGTGACTGCAATTAGAACAATATTTAGTTCCAGTAACTGACATAGAAGCATGTCATTGCTTTATTGTGATATATTACATTGAATCTCAATGTGTTACAAATAAAAATAACTTGTAATGCATTGTGGTAAAAGGTTTAAATGGTGAATGGTATCATGGCACCGCTCAAGGTGGCTGCATGTTGGAGCAGTTCTGTTACTTTTATTCTGAGATTTTGCTTTTGGAAACTTTAATTCCTCTTTTTCTGGATGTAAATCACATTTTTTTTGGATGATTGTTTCCTCTGGTATCAGATGCTGTGCAGCTGGAAGGACTTTTACTGAGGCTTTTTTAGTTTTGGACATTTGTTATGATCCGTAACCATGGCAACAAGGCAGTTTTCTACAACCAACAGCAGCTGATTAACATCTCAAAAGCTCAACTAATATTTCAACTACAGCCCCAAATCTCAAATGAGTTGAAAGGATGTTCTGTGGATGCATTCTCATCTACCTGCCAGCTGTGCTCGATTGCCTGACCACTGAGATCCTGGAACTAGCAGGAAACACAGCTCATGACAGTGGAAGGACAGGATCGTCCCTCGGCACCTACAGTTGGCTGTCCGCAGCGACGAGGAGCTTGGCAGACTGCTGGGAGGAGTGGCCATCGCTCTGGGAGGAGTTCTGCCCAGCATTCGGGCGGTCCTAAAGCCCGGGGGAAGCAAGAGGCCACCCGAGTCTGGGTGGACAGATCGGACTGCATCTGCAGCCAGTTTCTTAGGATCCACTGTGGGATGGACCTTTACAAGAGATCCTTCCTGCCTACAGCCATCAGTATATGTAACATCTCTTAATGAAATGAGGATAACAAGTTACAACAACAAATAATTTCCCTTTGTGATTAATAAAGTATTTTTGAATTGAATTGAATTAAATGTAGTTGAATCTTATTAAATCATAATGTTATTTATTCATTTATTTATTTTTGCTGCTCATGTTTAATGAATTAATTGGATCAATGACAGTTTATTAAGATTTGTATAATATCTGCCACAGACAAAAAATGCACAACCGTAAACTTTATTCAATTAAATTTTCAATTCAATTTATTTATATAGCACCAAGTCACAACATAATAGCACTGAACAAAAACAAACATTCACATACGTAATAAATGCCAGTTAGTAAAGTTATCTCTCTAAGGAAGAGAGGGAAGCACACCTTAACAAACACAAAAATGCCAATGTAGTTTTCAGATTTACATATAATAAGCGAACAGAGCTACAATACATTACAGTAGTTTTAAAAAGAAAGTAATGTAGTACATGCACTGGGACCCAACAGAATTTCTTGGGAACTTTGTTGATTTTGTACCCTATTGTGGAGCGAAGAGGAAGGGACTTGGAAATGCCCTCCATCTGTACGTCCATGTATGTTGTGAACATAACAATTAAAAAAAAGTGAGGTATCAACTTCCATTTTGGTGTGTGGCTACATCTAAGTGTGAGAAAGGTTTCAACTGGGTAACCATGTCAAAATCCAAGATGGCCACCACCCTATATATGCAAACCAGTGTCCCCTATCATTTGAGAAAACTATACTGTCTAGTTTTTATGTTGGTTAAAGGTAAAGTTTCCTCAAATGAGTGGGGTGGATGAAGATTAATCTAAGGTGGATTGGCCACTGCCCAGCACCTTCACTGTGCTTGGTTGTGAATAAAATGGATCCCTCCTCTCACCAGGATCTGTCACTCTGTGTTGCCTTGGACAAGCAAAAAAATAAAAATGGCCTATATTTTTGTACAGTACTCATATCCAATTCATTATCTTGTACCAACAACATGAAATATCCTGATGCATGCTCAATAATCCAGGTAGAAAAATCCAAAAGAGTTAAATCTGGTCCTCTGGACATTAAAAAAAAAACAAAAAACAAAACAAAGCAAAAAAATATAGAAACGTTTCGTCTCTCATCCAAGAGACTTCCTCAGTCTGAGGTGCTGTTTTCAGCTCGGTCTCTTAAATAGCACCTTCTCCGAGTGGATCAACCAGTTTTGCTGCTGACAGCCAAAACCCGCTGATCACATGCTCAAGAAGGACCATCAGCCTAACAATGGATCATTAGCACACTGATGGCTGTTTACTATTCACAGAGGGCTGAGTGATACTAGCAATCACAGCATTGTAAGAAGGGGACATTTGAACCCGGAGGCCTCCACCCCTGTTTAATGATGGACGATTTCTTTTCACAAAGATGGCCTCCTTTACTCCTCTCTCAAACCATCGTTCCTCTCTGTCCAAGATGTGAACATCTTCATCCTTGAAAGAGTAACCGCTGGCATGGAGATGAGTGTAGACCGCAGAATCCTGGCCTGATGATGTTGATCTTCTGTGCTGGGCCATCCTTTTGGCCAGTGGCTGTTTTGTTTCCCCGATGTAAGACTGATCACAGCCCTCCTGACACTGAACAGCATACACAATATTACTCTGTTTGTGCCGGGGGACTGGATCTTTGGGATGAACCAGTCTTTGCCGTAATGTATTTTGGGGTTTAAAAGCCACTGGGACGTTATGTTTAGAAAATAAACGCCTCAATTTCTCTGATACTCCCTCCACATACGGAATGACCACTGGTCTGGGTCTGGGTTCCTCCTTTTCACCTGAT
>NC_056501.1:44408489-44421772 GCF_014905685.2 Nematolebias whitei | reverse complement strand
AGTCCTGTTTGGGTTTCTTCTCTGCTTTCAGGAAGGCCCAGTTAGGATATCCACATTGCTCTAGAGCCTGTTTTGTGTAGGATTTCTCCTTCTGCCTGGCTCCCGAGTTAGTGGGGGATGCTGTCTGCTCTGTGATACAGAGTCCTGATGACTCCTAACTTGTGCTCCAAAGGGTGATGGGAGTCAAACTGCAAATACTGGTCTGTGTGGGTGGGTTTGTGGTACACCTCGGTTTGCAAATGTCCTCTATCAGAGACTGAGACCTCACAGTCCAAGAAAGCCAACTTGCCATTTTTTACATCTTCTCGTGTGAACTTGATGTATTTATCCACAGAGTTGATGTGGTCAGTAAAATGTTGGACTTCCTGAGATTTAATTTTAACCCAGGTGTTGTCAACATACCTGAACCAATGACTTGGTGGTGTCCCTGAAAAGGACGTCAAGGCTCTCTTTTCTACCTCCTCCATGTACAGGTTGGCAACAATAGGATAAACTGGAGACCCCATAGCACACCCATGTTTCTGCCTATAATATTGCTCCCCATATGTGAAGTAGGTTGACTGCAGGCACAGTTTCAAGAGTTGGGCAACAACATGAAAGTTTACTTGCATTGACTGTGCAATTCCAGACTGGAAAAACATTAATCTGGAAAACTACAAACATTCACTATTCACATCCCTCAGTGATTGTGGGGGTATCATCGGCTTACTGCTTGTTATTTTGGAAACACTTTACAATAAAGTACACAAAATTTACTTAACTACTAGGCAACGCCTAAGGAACAAATCAGGAGATAATGGGTAGTTAACCAGTACTTACTGGGGAACGCATAGCCAAGCCTTATTAGGGGACTACTGGTTAGCTTCCTTGTAAATGAAGGTGAACTAATCAAGATCTAATGTGTGGTTACCACGTAAACCAAAGATGAATGAATCAGAAGCTAATGGGTAGTTAACCAGTACTTACTGGGGAACACACAGCCAAGCCTTCTTAGGGGACTACTGGTTTGTTATCACAGAAACAGAGGAGAAATTCTCCATGTGGGTTCTGAATAAACCCTGCACCAGTGAGGTCACAGCTTGTAGTTGTCAAAAATCTGTTTCCTAGTGATTACTGACTTTATTACACATTAGTTCTTGATTAGTTCCTCTTCATTTCCCAGGTAACTAACCAGTAGTCCCCTAATAAGGCTTGGCTGCGTGTTCCCCAGTAAATACTGGTTAACTACCTATTAGCTCCTGATTTGTTCCTGATTCGTTCCTGAGGCGTTCCCTAGTAGTTAATCAAATTTTGTGTACCTTATTGTAAAGTATTAGTGTTATTTTTATAGCAGCTGTTCATTAAGTGAGATAAAACTTAAAATAGACTGTACTTGACTGCTGCTGATCTGTTTCAATGTTGATGTGTTCATGCGTGCACATCTGATCACAGACTCATGTTCATGTTTGTGCTGATGTTCAATATTTTATGTTATGAGTGTTTAGTGTATATTTAGTTGATGTTTTTCTTGGTTCATATCTTGGATGTTATTACTGTTTTTCTTAGACATTTTATTGTTAGATGTAACTGGGACCCCGTGTACATAATTTCGCTCCACCACATGTACCACATGTGGTGAGAATGACAATAAAGAAACTCTGACTCTGACTCTGACTTACAGGTAATTGTTGTCTTTTTAATTCATATAAGACAAAATATGTGGTTAATTAAAACAACTCTAAAAAGAAAATGCATTCAAATTAGATATAATCTGTTCCAAGGCAGGCATCACAACATCCTGAAATTGGTCCTGGATGCGTCTGACTCTTGTCCTCATTTCCTTGTTCTCAGAGCTCCTAACAGATTTTCAACCTAGTCAGTTTTCATGTGGTAAGTACACAGAGCTGCTTTAAAATGGAACTTTCCATTGGTAAATTTACAATTTTATCATTTTTATTTATCTCCCTTTTTGTGTGTACAATAAATAAGGTAATGATTATAGTAATATAGATTAATCTAAAACAATCAAATGCTGGAGTTCTAAACATATGGTAGAGGTCACCAAATATGACATTGAATCTATAGAAACATAAGAAGCTGACCTGACTTCCCATCACAGCGGTCTGTGTATTGTACAGCCACTGCATGCATTAAAGTGAACATAAAAGGACTCAATCAACTAAAATTATACCTCAAAAATGTGCAGCAAATATTTGTTACACAGAAATGGTTTTAAAAAAGAACACTCCGTTTATTGCCCTTTGTAGTCTCAGATTGTTCTTGTATAAAAAAAAAAAAAAAATGTTTTCTGTTTACTGTATACTTTTTAAGATCTCTTCATTGTGTATTTAAAAAAAATCAGTGTAGAGAAAGCCAGGCGTTCACACTTCTCTGTGTCAGTCAAATGGGATTTCAGCTGATTAAAGGGGATTAGATTATTCATCTTTACAAGCTTCTGCAGGTTGTCCCATTCATAGGAATGTCATAATTAAATGCCATGTTTCCTGTCAGAGTATTATTTTGTAGTATTTGTTTTCTCTTGTCAGTTTAATCCAGTGGTCAGAAATTGGACATTATTTCAGGTACAGTTAGAAAAGTAAAATTTGCCAGAACTTTTCAGATAACTCCTGGTGCTTGTGAACTCTTCTACATCCATCAGAACTCCAGACATCAACCAACATGTCACCTAGCCAGCTGATCTTACCATCGAGGAGATCCTCAATTACTGCTTGGACCAAGAAAGGTGAAAGGCAAAGTCCCTCCAAGCCGTAGCCAGAAGGGGACTTCACTCTTCATAGACTACCTCCCAACTTGGCGGCCCGCTCAGTTCTCTTGCTACCAGCTGCAGAACACTCTTGGACACCTCTCCAGTAATCTGAAATGCCCGTAAAAAGCTGGCATATCTTTCTAGTGCCCATAAGTCAGAAAAATGACCTTGATCCAAGGAGGTGTGTGCGTGTGTGTGTCGACGGGGGTGGGGGGGTGGGGTGTTAATTTGATCAAATTTAGTTGTAAGACAAGTTATCTTGCTTTATTAAATTCCTGTTGATTTTTGCCCCTCAGACTGCTAATGTCTCAAAATCCACCTTTGCCTCTAAGACCAATTTAACTTTTATGTATGTTTCTTCACAATTATGTTAAAAACTTTAGGATCATTTTTGAACAACTTTCATAATTCATAACCTGTCATAACTTCCTTCCTTCCTTCCATCCATCCATCCATTTTCTTCCGTTTATCTGGGGTCGGGATGCGGGGGTACCAGCCTAAGTAGGGAGGCCCAGACTTCCCTCTCCTCTTCCATCTCCTCTCTCTCAGAGGACAACAAAGACAATAATAGACAATCATAAAGGATGTGTCCCTGTGATGGACTGGAGACCTGTCCAGGGTGTCCCCCACCTCTCACACAGTAAGAGATGGATATGGACACTAGTGACCCCAACGAACCAAAAAGGAAGAAGTGGGTAAAGATGATGGATGGATGGATGACTGCTGGATTAGTTTACCTGGTTCAGTAACTGGGTAATTTGGGTTTTAAAATCCTGTTTTGTTTTATTTTTCTTTTCAGTTTAACGTTTGTAAATCTGCTAAAATGCACAAACACAAAGCAAGCAGGTCTATTAAAGCATTTTTCAAACCATTGTTTCCTGTCACATATCACTCACAAGAGCTCTTTGTGAATTTTAGATACTGTATATTGGGTATATCAATGAAAAACAGCCAGGAAGTGACCTTGTTTTGAATCAGTTTGATAAAAAGATTGGAATAATCGAACCTGAACATCACAGGTGAATACAATACTCCAACCTTGTAGTCTTCAGCTCCTTTAAAGAGCAGACTGACATTTGAGTGTTGACTGGAGGCGGAGGCCTGACCTGGAGGTGGTGGTGATGCTCTGTGGGTGCAGCAGGGGTGTTGTCTTTTGTTTTTTCTTTGTTGAACAAATGTCACAGCAGCAAGCGCACACAAAGCAAGCAACAGGAACAAAAGCCCAGTGGCATCCTTGGCTGGATGTAAATCTGCTGTGACACAGTCTCTGAGCCTCTTCATACCCACTTACTCCCTGCATTCTGTTTAGAGGAGAGGAAGTGGCCATCATATCTTTTATAGGATAATAAATATCCCCCCATATGAGAGCTTATTGGCCAACTTCAGCTGTTCATGGTGCTCATGTGCTCTTCCACACTTTGTTCCTGCAGAGTCCTTCCCGTGCTTTATGTTTATCTGCATTGCTGTTTGGCACCTGCTGCCATTTCAAGCATGAACGAAAATGTTTTAGTTCTGAGTTTGTTTGCCCACACAGCACTTCTCATACCTCACACACCTCCCACCACCTGAGAAGGATCATGTCCAATGATGATTTTGTAAGCAGAACAAAAAAGTCACAGATATGTTGACAATATTTTGTAATCAAAGTTTTTTTATTTGTTTTGTTATTGTTGTTATTGTTGTTGTTTTGTTTGTTAGAACACAAACACAAAAAAGGAGGAAAAAACACGTTAACCCCCCCCCCCCCCCCGCAAACTCCCACCCCTCCAACACCGGATCTGCCACACAGACATGAACATCTTAGACAAATGTTGACATGTCTTCCACCTAAGACACAAAAGTCTGCCAAGTGTCCCAAAATCTCTTAACAGAACCTTTCAGAGTATATCTATTTTTTTCCAGATGAATATGATACATGGCTTCTCTTATCCAGTGTCCATATGTGAAGTGAAGGGAAGTCTGAGATTGTCATCATTGTATGTTTCCATACAATGGCAAAATTAGTTCTCTGCATTTAACATGTGAAATACACCCAGGTGGAGCAGTGGGCAGCTATGTAAGCACCCAGGGATATGCCGGGGGGAGGGGTCCTTCCATATGCAAAAACAAGTTGCAATCACATCCCTCTTGTACTTACTGAAGGACATATCCACAGGGACCACCCCAAACAGTGAGATGAACAATGACGGGTGCACAGTTTTTACACATATGCCAGAGAATGTGTCAAAAATCCATTTCCAATAGGTTTGCAGTTTTGGACAAGTCCACAATGTGTGTAAGAGTGTAGCTGGAGTTTTTTTTAACAACAATTACATGCAGGGTCCAGGTCAGATTTGATCTTGGACAGCTTGTCTTTGGACCAGTGCAGCCGGTGCACCACCTTGAATTGAATTACAGCCTGTTTCATTATATCATTGCATTATAAGTGTCTACAACTATAGATAATTATAATGCAGTGATTAAAGTACAATATTATATCCTAAAGAAATAGGTTTACAAATGCTTATTGTGCTTACTAGTAACTTAGGCTGAAATGTTTAATATAACAACTCTAGATGAAATATATAGAGGAATAGATTTGGCTCACTATTTGGGAAGAAACTGGTCAGTTTTGTCTTTCTGTCATCCTTAATTAATGCATAACAAACAATTATTAATGATTAATAAAGTGTTTAGAGGAATTAATAACGTATATAAAAACTATTTTTAGCCATCTATAAGGGGAGCCTGGGGAGCCTTATTATAAAGTGGTACAGAGGAAACTATGCTTTCTAGTTTTGGGGGCTGCAGTAGCTTGGTGGTTGGTGCTCAGTGGTCTTGTAATCCTGAGGTTGCGGGCTCAAGGCCAGGTTGTGTCAGGAAGGGCATTGGGCAAAAACAAATTGCAAAGCATTTTATGTGAGTTTGCTCACTGTAGTGACCCCTGAAGAAGAAAGAAGCCGAAAGAAAATTGGGAAGGGTGGCGCAGAGGTTAGAGACGGTGGGCCTGTGATCAGAAGGTTGGTTCCACTTCCCGGACCAACAACATAAAAAAAAATGTGGGTGGAAAAGGTGAAACACCCACACCTACCTCCACCCTCATTTTCCCCACTCTGGACCCTTGAGCAAGGCCCTTAATCCCCACCATCTGCTCCCAAACAGGTCTCTCTTGAAAATGAGTCCTCGTTACTTTGATCCACCAGTTTAGATTGTCAGATTTGAACACATACGCACTCTGCTAGGAAATTTTGTATCAAGGTTTATGGATGTTTTCCACTACTATGTCTGAAACTGTTAACTGCCTATAGGGCATTAACAGAGTACTCGAGTAATCTACACATCGATTGCTAGGACATCTATCGAGGTTAAAAATGTTACGTCGAGTATCCGTAGTGACGTCATATTATGTGACCACCGTATGACCGTAGGGGACGGTGTTGCACTGTTGCAGGTCACACCGGGTCCAATCTACCGAACCAGAACCAGTTTCGGGTTAAGTTTAGTTTTTGACGGGCTGCATGTTTCTTCACGTTTGCATTTTAATAATAATAGTTTAGTTTTTCCTGTGACTTATTTGCAGTATGTTTAATGGTATGAGCATAATATATGCTCCAAATGTTTTGTTGGTCTTTTTTTTTGGTAAATAATTACCTTTTTTTGCGGTTTTATTTATTTATTTATTTTTGTATCTTGAGATCTATGACGTCATCAAATACTCGAGTTCTACTCGGGTTTTATTATGTTAATGTCGAGTTTAAAAATTATATACTCATTCAACCCCTAACTGCTTATAAACAATGCGTTTTTGAGGTAGTAGAGAGTGATTTTCTCTCTCCTGGAGAGCTGAATGAGGAGCTGATTTGATACTGCATGCACAGCTGGCAGTCCAAGAGCCGCTTGCGAGCCAGGAGCTGATAAGCATATAAGAACAAGCCTCTCACACTGCCTGTGGCAGATTCCCGTGCCTGGGCTTCAGTGCAACTTCTGTGCATCTGTGCAGGGACACGCACAGATAGACACTAGGGGGTGCTCAAGCACCTGCCCTTTTTACTTTTGAATGATGAAGTGCACTTTTTTTCTTTTTTATAGTGTTGCCCAATGTTTTATTTCTAGGTTTCAAAGTGTATATTGTTGCCCCAGATTCTTTTAATTTTATCAGACAAGATTCCCTCCTCCCACCATGCAACCAGGGCTTAATTTGAGCTGGATCCTGCGGGAACAAGATCCAGGAAACAACAAAGTCCATGCAAAAAAGTTCAATCTGGTCATCTGGATCAGGATCGTACAGATCCTACAGATCAGGAACGCATAGCACAGCATGTCAAGTCCAAGACTCAACAACAAAACAAGTTTAACTTACTAATAACTCATCAACACCATTACTATTCCAATAACAACACATTCAGTGTAGGACAACACTCCAGTAGTCAATTACATGTCAGGGAGACAGAAATGTGGGTGAAGAATTTATCTGACAGACAGCTCACCCAGCCGGAGACAGAGATTCTTGCCAGGGGACTGAATTTTGCGGTTGCACCAAGTAGAATTCCTCTGGTGGAGATGATCACAGCCACAGAATCAGCCATTCGCAACAACAAAATGAAAGAGGGTGAAGCAGAACAGCTCAGAATCAAAGTTTCATCCTGCCTCAGCAATGCCAAACCACCACCTTCCAATATCAGTAGAGAGGAGAGGGATGCACTCACTACTCTTAGAAAGGACACAAACCTCATCAATCTCCCAGCAGACAAAGGAAGGTGCACAGTGATTTTGAACCAGAAAGATTATCATGAGAAAATTATGACACTCCTTAGTGACTTAACCACTTATGAACCTCTGAAAAGAGATCCAGGAAGTGGTTACAAGAAGAAGTTAATAGATTGCCTGAAAAATTTGGAGCAAGACAAGGCTATTGACCGTATTTTGTACCATAGACTGTACACAGGGGAGGCCACACCTAGTCTGTATGGTTTTCCTAAAATCCACAAACAAGGTGTACCTTTAAGACCTATTGTTAGCATGATTAACTCGGTCACTTACAATGTTTCCAAATATCTGGCATCTGTACTCATCCCTTTAGTTGGCAGGTCAGAAGACCACATACAGAACACCATGGACATTGTGGATAAGGTGAGGAATGTCATCAAGGAGACTGATGAAACAATGGTCTCTTTTGATGTCACATCACTCTTTACGTGCATTCCTGTTGATGATACAGTAGAGGTGGTCAGTTTAAGATTCAAATCAGACACCACTCTGAGCAGCAGGACCACGCTTTCCACAGAAAAACTGTGTCAACTCTTGAAACTGTGCTTGCAGTCAACCTACTTCACATATGGGGAGCAATATTATAGGCAGAAACATGGGTGTGCTATGGGGTCTCCAGTTTATCCTATTGTTGCCAACCTGTACATGGAGGAGGTAGAAAAGAGAGCCTTGACGTCCTTTTCAGGGACACCACCAAGTCATTGGTTCAGGTATGTTGACGACACCTGGGTTAAAATTAAATCTCAGGAAGTCCAACATTTTACTGACCACACCAACTCTGTGGATAAATACATCAAGTTCACACGAGAAGATGTAAAAAATGGCAGGTTGGCTTTCTTGGACTGTAAGGTCTCAGTCTCTGATAGAGGACATTTGCAAACCGAGGTGTACCACAAACCCACCCACACAGACCAGTATTTGCAGTTTGACTCCCATCACCCTTTGGAGCACAAGTTAGGAGTCATCAGGACTCTGTATCACAGAGCAGACAGCAGACCGACTAACTCAGGAGCCAGGCAGAAGGAGAAATCCTACACAAAACTGGCTCTAGAGCAATGTGGATATCCTAAATGGGCCTTCCTGAAAGCAGAGAATAAACCCAAACAGGACTCCAGTCAACCATCAGGTGAAAAGGAGGAACCCAGACCCAGACCAGTGGTCATTCCGTATGTTGAGGGAGTATCAGATAAACTAAGATGTTTATTTTCTAAACATAACGTCCCAGTGGCTTTTAAACCCCAAAATACATTACGGCAAAGACTGGTTCATCCCAAAGATCCAGTCCCCCGGCACAAACAGAGTAATATTGTGTATGCTGTTCAGTGTCAGGAGGGCTGTGATCAGCCTTACATCGAGGAAACTAAACAGCCACTGGCCAAAAGGATGGCCCAGCAAAGAAGATCAACATCATCAGGCCAGGATTCTGCGGTCTACACTCATCTCCAGGCCAGCGGTCACTCTTTCAGGGATGAAGATGTTCACATCCTGGTCAGAGAGGAATGATGGTTTGAGAGAGGAGTAAAGGAGGCCATCTTTGTGAAAAGAAATCGTCCATCATTAAACGGGGTGGAGGCCTCCGGGTTCAAATGTCCCCCTCTTACACTGTTGTTATTGCTCGTATCACTCAACCCCTTGTGAATAGTAAACAGCCATCAGTGTGCTAATGATCCATTGTTATGCTGATGGTCCTTCTTGACCATGTGAGCAGCTGGTTTTGGTTGTCAGCAGCAAAGTGGTTGATCCACTCTGAGAAGGTGCTATTTAAGAGACTGAGCTGAATACAGCACCTCAGACTGAGGAAGTCTCTCGGATGAGAGACAAAACATTTCTGTATTTTTTTGCTTTGTTTTGTTTTTTTGAATGTCCAGAGGACCAGATTGAACTTTTTTGGATTTTTCTACCTGGATTATTGAGCATGCATCAGGAAACCAAGTCCATGCTCAATGATCCAAGTATGCAATACAACATATTTCAGTCAGGTCATCTGGACAGTTTCTTTTTTTGTGCTGAAACGTTTCGCCTTTGATCCGGAAGGCTTCATCAGTGAAGGAAACACACAACACAAAACTGATTCTTCCCCCAACAGCTTACTCCAAAGTGGAACAAACCAGTTTTGTTGGTGCTAAGACCATCTTAGCACAGATATCCAGTTTTAGGTATTGAGATTGGATCGGAAGTAAAAAAAAATAATAATTGGATCGGCCATCCCTAATTTTGATGTTGTTGGGTTTTTTTTTTTTTTGTTTGTTTTTTTTTTGTAAATCCAGAAGTAATGTTTAATAAATGCTAGGACTTTGCTAACAATATATATTTAATGTTATCAAACAACTTGCCAGGTTCTTCTCTTGTGAGATACCTTTCTCCATTACATGTTCTATGGCCGCCACCAGCTGCCAGGAGAAAGTTTTAGATTTGGCTCTTAGATTAAAGTAGAGTTGCATTCGGGCCCAAAAAATCCGATCCGACCCAGCCCCAGCCCTCATTCATCATTTCTGAACCCCACCCAACTCAACGAATTAACAGTAATTACAGGTCAGAACCCGGAAAAAACCCCAACGTTTTAAATTAGTTATTAACGATAGGGGACGTGCTGATTGGAGATATGAGATGACGGGGTGTTTGTCCTTTCATGACTGTAAAAGAACATTTAATCCCTGTTTTGCCTGCATTCTTCTGCATTACTGAGACACGCGGACAGCTCTGACACCCGTCTGCTTTGTGATACACCTGTCGGCGGACGTATGTGGCTGAATAAAAAAGATGCAGAAGATCTAAGATGAGGGGGTGTTTGTCCTTTCATGGCTGTAAAAGAGCATTTAAACCATTTCTGCCTGCATTCTGATTTATTCAGACATGGACCCTGCTCTGACATGTCTGCTTTGGGATCTCACCTGTTTGGGTCATCAGCCACATCGTCCGCTGAGTGTAGAGGCTGTATGAATGTCCATTTGGGCGATGGATTGCTTCCTGGCAGTACAGTCCCATCTGAAGCTTAACTGAACTTTTTACCTCTTTCAAGGCCGGAAAGCTCACGTTGAAATGACCGCGTGCGGCTGGTAAAGGTATGGCAGGTCATGTAGTCATATAATTGGATCACGGCTGAATCTTACCCAATTAAAACCCCAACACTGACCCGGCCCGCCCATCCAGCACATTATCATGGCCCGGCCCACCCTGAATTTGGGTTGGGTGGGGCCAGGCTTAGGGCTCGGGTTAGAAATGACAGCTCTAGATTAAAGTCACAACGTATTTATAGATCGAGTTATTACATTTGCTAATGATTCCTGGTGATCTCTATTTTACTCACGTCTTTTTTACTGCAAATACAGTTAAGCAGACAAGTTACATCTGCCTATTAAATATTTCATTTAAATAACGCCAAATGAGTTGGGTAACAAACATTACATTCGTATGCTACTAAAAATAACTTTGATAAAGCTCTGTTCAGTAAAAGTGGGGCATGTAGATTGCTTTATTTTATATTTCTTTGTGTGTAAAAGCTATGATGTGATGATCAGAGTATTTTTGAGCAGAAATCTTGTTATCAGTTCTAAGGGCCTGTAGTTAATTTCATTAATCTGAACTCTAAGAATAATTTATGTCATATGTCACACTGGCTACATGCAGAAGTATAGATGTTTCTTCTCATTTTCTGTTCTGTTGGTTTCACTTTGGAGCTACATGAAGGAAGGTTTGTACATGTGTACAGTGTAGGATGTAGGAGGACTTCACTACTTTGTCATTAGACAGTAGTTGTAGTGTATTTAGTAATAGAACTAGTTGCATATGTTTCTCAAGCATCTTTTGTTCATTTTGGTGAGCACATGTGAGCACTGGTGTTGCAGTCAAGTATGTTGTACTTTAAGGATTTTACAACTCTTTCTGGGTGTAGCTGGTCTAAGCTGTAGAATAGTCTCTGGTTTATCAGGTCTATGAAGGTAACTCGTTTAGTGTGACCTACCTGCTTGTCAGAGTAGTCTGCTTTGATACAACATAAGGATATATGGTGCAGAATATATTTTGTGATAAAAGTACATAAAAATGTATTCAAGTTAAACAGATAGTGATCAGTTTGCAAAAAAAAAAAAAAAAAGGTAAAGGAAGTTTCAAATTTGTCTCAGAAAGTTCTGCTTAAAGGCTGGTTGTGAATCAGTGTTCGACTTTTTAATCAATCTATAATAATTTTGTTTTATTAAGTCTAAGAATTTCGTATAATGCGCTTATAATGCACCCTTGCTTTGAGTAGATTGTTCCCCCCGGTTTGCGAGTCCCTGCATTCCACAGAACTGGTTCCTTCATAGGTGCTCACTAATAAATAGGTGTCCTTCTTTGTCATCAGCAGATGGTGGAAGCAGTGATATCAGTACCTGACATTGGACCACTTTTTCCAATAACTAATCTAACACGTTACTATTTCAAAATCCAGTAATCATATTAAAGTTACTTATCTTTGGATAAGTAACTTACTGTGAGTTACCATTTGTAATTTTCTCTAGTACTGTAATTTAATTTTATTTCCTCTATGTGTCTTGGGAAGTGACCAAAAATAAAGTCTCAGCGACTGATGTCAGATCTATGCGACAATTCAGTCACGTTATCACCTGCGATACCTGACACCACATGCAACAGAAACATAAACAATCGAGCAAAGGGGGCAGATACGCATTTTTTAGCTGGAAATACAGAGACTATTTTGAGTTTCTGACAGCGAAGGATGACAATTTCAAGGTTCTTTGTACCCTCTGTGTTGGCGAGAAAGTGTTGTCTAGCTTCAAAAACACATAAAATCTGAAGAAACATTTGGAGTCGCAGCACGGACAGTCAAACTGATGGAGCAAGCCCCGCCAGGTGGTTCGAAGCAGAGAGCTGGGACAGATGTCCCCCACCACCAAACAACAAAAACTTGCCTTTGGTGCAAAACCAGTAAGTGGGGCAGAGTTAAAGTTGGTCAGACGGTGGTAGAAGAATGCTGCCCTTCAACACGGCTGACTCGCCTTCGTTTCATAAACCGAATCCCAACCACTGTAAATGCAGAGCTGCCTCACAGGAGCTTTTTCTGCGTATCTGGAGAAGAAGTATGTAGAGATGGAGAGAAATCTGAAGGCTGCACTGAATTATGTCGACTTTGTGTCAACTACCGCAGATATTTGGACTGCTAATGCCAGTAACAGAAGCTATACGGGAGTAACAAGGTGGCTGTCCATATGGGACTTTACTATCACACTTGAAGTTCTGATGCAGAAGACCCTGGCTGGGAAACATTTGCTCTCCAGGATTACTGCAGGCCTTCCAGATGCTATAATGAAGGTATGTTATGTCTGTAAGCTAGTTAAATTTCACACTATTTTTGTACATTGTACAGTATATTCATCATCACAAAAAAATAAAAATAAAGATTAAAACAAATACAAATGTCAATAAGAATCCTAAAACAAAATGAAAGCCATAATGTTGATCCTACATTATGCATGGTTTGCAAGTAATTTAGTGATTTTTGACCTTAGACTTAGTTTTTGACATGGGCCTAGTCCACTACAGTCCCCCCTTTGGAAATCATCACCTGTCCATGGGGATGAATTCCAACTATGGACTTACACCTTCGACTGTCCTTGAAGCTTGAAGTAATCCAGCAAAGAAACAAGAGTCAAGAGTAATCCAGCAAGGAAAACAAAAGTCAAAAGTAATCCAGCAAGGAAAACCAAAGTCAAGGTAATCCCACAATGTTCTCGGTAATTCCATTGTGTTGATTATAATCCCACATCGTCTCGATAATTCCATTGTAGCAATGCTT
>NC_056501.1:44367153-44408389 GCF_014905685.2 Nematolebias whitei | reverse complement strand
GATGAGGGGTTGTTTGAGGCAACAACAGCAATGTCTTGGTGTGTTCCACCGACATCTGGTATGTTGTCATTCGCGCCCTCAGATGTAATAGGAATTACATTACTGCAAAGTGCTCCTGGTTGGGTTCCCGTGTCAGTGTGTTTCAAAGTTTCTAACAACCTGCGTAGTTTCTCTGTCTCTTCCGAGCTCAGAGGTGTAGGGCCTTGTTTCTGGAACTTTTGTGATTTTTTCGCCTCGGTTCGTTTCATCCGAGGTGGGGGACGGTCAGGTACGTCTTGCGGGGGTTCCTTCACGTACTGCCCCTGATGATATGGTTTCTCATATCGTTGCGTCCTGCGCCCACCCCTTTTTCGATAATCACTGTCTTCCTCTGAAAGAGGAGCCTTTTTGTCCCAGCGTGCACCTTCAGGACGCGGTTTGTTAGCTTGAACAGACTGTTTCCTCTCTTTCTTCTTAGGAGGAGGCGGCGAAGCACGTCGTCCTTCTAGTTCAAGAGGGAGGGGTTTAACCTTTACACTAGGAAACACTTCTATGGGCGTCTTAGCATGAGAACATGCTTCAAACACATTCACAGCACACTGCTTAATCTCACTGATGGATTTTTCTCTGAAATTTGCCATCATATGTACTGATTTTTTAAAATCAGAGTGGAGATTTTTGCTGAAAACAAACTTAAAACCATCATCTTCTTCCATTCCGGCCTCATTTCTGTTACCAAAATAAGCTTGGAAGATTCTTTTGTAATAAACTTTTGGATGTTCAGTTTTACCCTGCGTGACCTTGTCTGCAGCCGGGAAACCAGCAGGTCCCGTGCAGGGGTCGTACTCTCTGATCAAAGCTTCACACAGAAGGTTGTAATCCCTCTTCGTTGCATCAGGTAGACGCTCGATGAAGGTGAACACCTCTCTGTCCGAAGTGAGCCGTATCAGGCTGATCTTATCTTCTACCGCAGCATTAGGATAAGAGCCCAATCTGAACTCCAGATCTTTGAGATACGCTTTTGTTCCAGCTGACCCCATCGGTCCGGGAACGAAGCGTTGTACATATTTTGAGATCTTCTGCAAATCATCCATTGAAGGAGACTGTATCACCGGTCTAACTTGTGTGACTGGTGGTGCAGACTGGTCAAGCCCTGCCCCTACCGCCCATGGTGGGGGTGGGGGTGGCTGATAAGGGTTGGGAGGAGGAGGTGCATATTGGTGCAGGTCTGTCCCCACCCTCCGAGATGGGGGTGGAGAGGACTGCATGGTGTCAGGAGGAAGACGTGCACTCTGGTGCAGGTCTGTCCCTACCACCCGTGATGGGGATGGAGATGACTGCATGGTGTATACCGATTCAGTGAGTTGATATCGGTGCAGGTCCATCCCCGCCGCCCGAGATGGGGTTGGGGGTGGTCGCATGGCGTTAGGAGGAAGAGGTGCAAGTGGGTGCAGACCCGTCCTTATCCCCCGAGGCGGGGGTGTTGGAACGGGGCCAAGGGGAGGAGGTGCAACAGCATCTGTCTGGGGTGGTTGTAGCTGTTCCTGTTCGTCTCTGAGTCTCAAACCAGCTAGCTCCATGTCAGAAATCAGGTTTGTAGCTGTAGCAAGCTTCTCCTCACAAGCTGTAAGGCGCTTATGTGTTGTCTGATTTTCACTTTGTAAATTCAGCCAATTTCGGAGTATTATCTCCTTGTCTGCCTTGCAATCGTCCAGCTCCTTTAATCCGGCCTGCAACTGTGCTTGTAACATATTGTTATCTGCACACGCGGCTTGGTACGCCTGTTCCTTAGCCCTAATCTTCTCCTCATATGATTGAGCCTGTTCTGACAGCTCAGTCTTTGAGAGGTCCCTATCAGTCTGAATTTGTTGTTTCAGCAACTCAGATTCATTTAACAATTCGTCACACCTCTCCTTTTCAGACTCATATCCGCTGAACAGCAAGCCATTTCGTACAACCAGACGGTCCAATTCCGCCTTCAGAAGCAGAGCAATTTTTGCTAACCGTTCACGGCTGGATTTTGTGTCCTCCTTCACTTTAGCTGCTTTTGACAGCCTCTGCAGCTCCTCATATCTTTGATCGTCATCAAGGTCTTGCAATTGCTCTAATTGTTTACCAATAATTGAACTTGTTAAAATATGTAAAGCTGTCTGGACAGCATCTCCGGATTGTAAGGGGTCAGTGTTTACCTCTTCGTCTTCCATTATCTGCTATTTAGAAATTAAATAGGAGATGTAAATGTTTAGGTGGTAAAATAAAATCAGAAGAGTTTCTCTCTACTGATGCATTTACTCTTATTCTTTTGAGTTTAACAATTAAACGTGCGTTATCTTTTTAGCGACCGAGTAAACTTTCAGCTCTTATGATTATCTGTCTCTGTTTCTACCAACAGTTCTCATTTTTTCATTTTGCACCTGCTTTAGGATTTATCAGTGAATGAAAAAATTCCTAGTAAACGCCTCGCTCGGCGTAAATACTTTACTGACTTTCAATGGTAAGATAACAAAACAGTATAATGCAGCTCGAGGAAGTTTGTTAACCTCAAAGTTCGTCTTACAGAAAGAAAACGTTTAATTTCACTCAAAATACCTAAAAACGAAGTGAAAACCTGTTATCTTACGTTCATCCAGAAGGTGTCAGTACAACCTTAACAATTTTAACTCCGACACTGTTTGTGTTGTCCACTAGGGGAGCTATAACTTCCTGTGGCGTTCGGTTGACATCCTGTTGTTAGCCGCTTAGCTTAAAGTTAGCTTCGGCTAAACTCGGTTAAAATCAACATTTCTGAACGAATTCTCTACACAAACGTGGCAAAATTTTAGCAATTAGACTCCGAAGAACTTAAACAGCGTGTCAGAACACAGCTTTACAGCGCTTTTCAGCTTTAAAAAGCAGATTTTATTCCCTATGAAAACAAGTTTTCACGTCCGGGTCACGTGACTGAAATCACCAATGACAAAGCAGCGCAGGGTTGAGAGGAAGTTACGTAGGCACGCATTCAACCTTCTCAGCAAATCAGAGCGCTCCACACCAGCAATCCAAACAACCACGAAGCGTTAGCAGCCATGTTAGATTAGCCTGAACTATTTCGTCAACCGATCGTCTTTTAAACCATCAAAATGCACTTTTTCTGTTAAAAATGTAACGAATCAACTTTGAGCCTTACGGAGTCTCCTACTCCGGTCTCAAAAACGTCTTTCCAGCTATTTAAAAAAACCTTGTTCGAACTTTTTCAGAACCGAGCCGGTCCAACAGAACCTCCGTCCGTTTGGACCGTCTTTTAAACAGAATAACGTTTCCCACAGCTCATCAGCATAGCTACACATAACAGCGTACAATTTCAGCTTTCACAAGACATATGACCCATTTCAGCTTTCATAACATCGCCAGCGTAACGCTTAGAACATGCAGCGTTTTAGACTTCAAAGGCGCAGCCCCCAGCACGCTGCGTAAACATGCACAGCCAAGCTCCAAAGCGCGCAGCTGATAAAACTTTTCATGCCAACATGTAAAATCAATGTTTACACGGTTACAGTCCATTTATGTCCCCGTACGGGCCACCAATATGTAGATGAACAGATGCTCAGATATATTCATCAATTAACGCGGATTCCTCATTTTTCTGAACTGAATAAAACGTGCATTGAATTTAAGGAAATGCAAACGTGAGACGTCATTTATGTTTGACCCATCAAAATGAATGCGGTCATTTATTTACAGAATCAAAGTTTAACATCAAACATTTACATTAATTTGGCAAATTATGAAAATAACAACTTAAGCAATCAATCAGGAAAAATCATACGGCCATGATTTTTCCGTTGCTTCACCACAGACATTTATGAAACTGTACAATTATGATCTTTTACCCACACGGATGTGGATGAGCATTTTACACAGACATTTCTAAAATATCTGGAAGAATATCTACTTGATAGAACAGTTTAAAGATGGGAAAGAAGTTTAGAGGGAGTAAAGATGGTATGGGAGGGGAAGTGTTCACCAGAATTGACACTCTCCGTCAGAACCCAGCTCTCCCCGGTACGCTTGGTAGGAAACTTGACTCGTTACCTTTCTGAAGTTAATCAGCAGATATGGAGCTCCGTTAACGCTACCTGTCCAGCGTCTCCTTAGGATGCTGTGAATCGTCAGAAGTAGTGGCGAGTGAAAATGTTATAATCCCATGGAACTCGGAAGAGCTCTGTTATCATGTCAGGATCATCCCGTCTCTCACAGAACTGGTTGAACTGTGTATCCAGCAGAACTCCAACAGCACTCCATCAGAACTGAACAGAACTGTCCCAGAACTGTTCTAGCACCATCCCAGAACTTCTAACAGAACTGAGTAGTTTACAGATCTCGAGCAGAGAGACGTAAACCAGGAAGTACTGACATTTTAAAGAGCTGTTTTTCCGGTCCATCTGGGAGTATTCCCATTGGCCAGAACCGACCAGACGGGGTGTGTTTTGTGACGTAAGAGGTTAGAAGACAGCAAGAATTGTTATGGAAAGATCAGAAATGTTCTCACAGTCAGAGAGAGTTTTGTTTTGGCGCGTTTCAGAAACAGGTGCAAAACCTCTATATTTATGTCTGAGAGGATTCTAAAAACATGACAGTTCGTTCCAACAACTTGTTTTTGCGTTTGACTAAAACCTTGGACCAACGTACACTTGCTCATTCAAAAGCAGAAATCAGAAAAGGCATAATTACTCTGTAACAGCTTTGACATGAGTTCTAACTTTGCATGAGAATAAAAATCATTACACAGTTAATAAAATTGATTAGTTCACTGCAACATCTAAAATGGTTTGAACTAAGACATTTTGATTATCAACATTTGTAAAATAGTAATGATAATAAAAAAGAGAGTGTTCTTTCACATGAATCTTCAAGAGAGAAAGTCTCAGGATGGGTGAACCTGCATTTCTGGATTCAAATCAATGAAATGACAGTTCCTGTCCCACAAGGTTCTTAAGGTCAAGATTTTTGACCTTAGACTTAGTTTTTGACATGGGCCTAGTCCACTACATACATAATAGTAGGCCTTGTAGACATACTTTTTCAGGCTATCCAGACTCATTTTGCCAGTGTGCTGGACGAACAAGATGCCCTTCTCACAGATTCCAATGGCTAAGAGAAGCAGGTAGAGCACCAGTAAAAGAACTTTGATTTTGACTTTGAAAGACTGTCTTTATTATATATAGTATTTGTTTAGTGAAGTCAAGAACAACACTTTTTATATATATATATATAAAGCAAGTATTTCTTTATGACATTGAAGTCAAGAAATACTAATGTCAGGGTTTCTGACAAGGCAGAGCAGGAGTGAACCCAATATTGCAGGCAAGAGTCAAGACTGAAGGATTTTCAAAAATAAATACTACTACTACTACTACTACTACTACTACTACTACTACTACTACTACTACTACTACTACTACTACTACTACTACTAATAATAATAATAATAATAATAATAATAATAATAAAATCAAAAGGCTGACATGGCAGCAAACTCACAAGCAAAAACAGGACGGGATCAGACTAGCAGGACACGACAGGGTAGACACAACAACACGACAAAGGACAAGACTCACAGACAGGACATAATTACAAACAGCTGAGAACAGAAGGTGCAAATAATCAAAAACTAATGAGACACACTAGGGCGCCAAGACAAGGAAGGCCCACTAGATGGTGCCATTCTTATAGTCCAGGATCTTCTGCAGTCCGGCCGGGAGCAAAGACCTCCGGCGGGCCAGGGACGAAGACCTCAGGCTGAGGCGAGGACCCAGGAGCGAGGATCTTGGTGGGCAGACCAGGAGCTAGGGCCACGGCGGACGGGTCGGCAGCGAGGAGCTCAGCAGAGGCAAGGTCTTCTGCGGCCGGATCCCCCGGAACCAGATATTCTGCGGCAGGAACTTGGGCAACAGAACAGAAAGGAGTCCATCTAGACCTCCACAGCTGAGCAGGCAAGAGAAGAGTCCGTCTGGACCCCCACAGCTGAGCAGGCAGGGGATGAGTCCGTCTGGACCTCCACGGCTGAGCAGGCAGGAGCAGAGTCCGTCTGGACCCCCAAACTTAAGCAGGCAGGTGTAGAGTCTGTCTGGGTCCCATCAGCAGGCTTGGTACCCTCAGACTGAGGCGTGGACCCCTCCACAGCTTTGATGGTGGCTGCAGGCTCTAGGCTGGCTAAAGGCTCTGGAGCTGCAGATTCTGGATGACCTGCAGGTTCTGGATGACCTACAGGTTGTGGTACTGGGACCGAGTCTCTGGAACCCTTCTGCCATCGACCTCTTCGACATGGGCGGCGCTATTGTTCAGGTCCAGGATCGGGCCGAGTGCGAGGGGCTGAGCATGCAGGTGGTGTTGGCGGTTCCGGGTCTGTGTCAAAAACAGGGGAGTTCGGTTCTGTAAGAGGACTAGGACTGGCAACATAGGGTCAGATGAGCGGCTCCAGCCAATGCTTCTCCTCCAGCAACTCGTCCAAAATGTCCTCCATACCAGAAGAGTCAATTAAACCAGGGAGACAAATATATTTGTCCCACATGTCCTTTGTGACCACCCACCTTTCCCACAGATCGCGGGAGGTGGTAGAGTTCATATACCTCTGGACAATGTCACAGAGTCGAGAATAATTATTATTAGAGAGTCCAGACAAAAACATTTCTCACCTGCTGGGTTCATTGTTGGTCGTGTCATACTGTCAGGGTTTCTGACAGGGCAGAAGTGAACCCAGTATTGCAGGCAAGAGTCAGGACTGAAGGATTTACAAAAATAAATACTATTTAATAATAATAAATCAAAAGACTGACATGGCAGCAAACTTACAAGCAAAGACAGGATGGGATCAGGACAGGATCAGACTGGCAGGACAAGACAGGGTAGACCCAACAATGACACGACAAAGGACTTCTTCTTCTTGTTTTATTGGTGGTTGGCAAACAACTGAAGGAAGCATTACCGCCACCAACTAGTATGGAGTGTGGACCACATGACAAAAAAAAAAAAACCTCTCTTTCCTTTTATATCCTATTATACATCCTACACTGTTTTAAAAAAAAAATATATATATAGCTTGATAGCCTCTGTTTCCTGAATTTTTCTGCAATAAATCAATAATGTCTAATTTCATTTTCATTTTACTAAGATGTCTAATCAACTTGTTTCTTTGAACATGATATCCCCTGCAATGCAAAATAATGTGTTCAATTGTTTCCTCTTCTCCACACTCACATGTCCCTGTCTGATGTTTCCCCATTAAACATAATGTACTGTTCAGCCCAGTGTGCCCAATTCTGAGTCGTGAAATAATTGTTTCTTCTCTCCTGTTTCTTTCTGTTCTTCTCCTTTCTCCAATTTTCCTTTGGATTTTATAAAACCACCGGCCTTTCCTTTCTTCCTCCCATAATTTTTGCCACTTTTATTTCATTTTTTGTTTTATTATACCTTTTATTTCTGTTACACTAAACCTAACATTAATATCAACCACGTCCCGACTAGTGCTCTCCTTAGCCATCCTGTCTGCATTTTCGTTCCCCAAAACACCGTGATGAGCTGGAACCCATATAAAGTTTACTATAATCCCCATCATGTTAATCCTATAGAGTGTTTGTTAGGGTTAGGGTTAGGGTTGTATTTCAATTAATATATCTGGTCTACTATCTGACTGGTTGTGTTGCAAACTGGACAATGATGAACTAGAATCTGAGCAAATGATTGATTTTAATGGTCTTACCTCTTCTACCCACCGAACTGCTAAAAGAAAAGCGAGCATTTCTCCTGTATAAACTGATACTCCATCACTAACCCTTTTTCCTACTTTAATATGAAATTGTGGTACAATGAACGCTATCCCAATTTTATTAGTTGTATTTTTAGATGCGTCTGTGTATATATAATACTGGTTAATGTATTAATGTACTGTATATTTATCCATAGTAAAAGATTTATTCATACATCCATTATCTTTACCCGCTTATTCCATTTTGGGTCACGGGGGTTGCTGGTGCCCATGTCCAGCAATCACTGTGAGAGGGGTGGGGTACACCCTGGACAGGTCGCAAGTCCATCACAGGGCCACATAGAGACAAACGAGACAAACAACCATTCACTTTCCCACTCACACCTAGGGACAATTTAGAGTTACCAATCAGCCTAACATGCATGTTTTTGGTCTGTGGGAGGAAACCGGAGTACCCGGAGAAAACCCACGCATGCACGGAGAGAACATGCAAACTCCACCCAGAAGGCCCCTGGACCGGGGTTTGAACCAAGGACCTGCTCGCTGAGAGGCAGCAGCTCTACCAGTTGCGCCACCGTGCTGCCCAAAAGATTTATTCTTGTTTTTCTTTTCTAATAATGACAAATCTACTATTGCATCAGGAAGTACCCAAGGTGGTATTGTGGGTAATGGAACTTTCTGACATATATCTAGTTGATCTAAATGTATTTCATTAACTTTAGCTTTTATCATCCTCCCAAAGCTTTTTATTTTTTCCTTTTCCCAACCTGATTTAAGCTCCTCTAATGTTGGATGACCATTTCTTGTCCTTGTAAATTTGTCCAGTAGTGTCATGAACCAGAGGCCGGATCGCAAACAACAACAACAACCACTGAGAGGGTTAAAAGATTTATTGTGAACTAAAGTAGACTCTGGAGTTGGTCCGGTTCTGGGCTGGTTCCGATCCTCTGATTGGGTAGTGTTGTAGTGGCGGGCTGCCAGTAGAAGTAGACTGATGTTTAGGTCCACTGGAACGGAGTCCAACAGGCTTGCAATTAAAAGATAAAGGTTAGTAGATGCAGGGGGAAAAATACTAATTGGGGAAATGAATCTGTGGGAATCAGATTCAGGGGTAAGGATAAGTCCGTGATACAAAATGAGCTTGACCTTTAATCCGTGATCCATAAAACAGTCAGAAGGGAAAGGCAGAGTTCATACCGTGAAGTCAGTTGTTCAGCAGAAGTATCCAGTACGTGATCCAAAGAGAGAGTAAAAAAAAACAAGAGCATGAGTCGGTACCTGATCAGATGAGCAAAGCAGACGAGGGCTGAGGCAAAAGCGTGGTCGTGGTCAAGGCAAGGGTCATGAACGTGATGAGTCAATCAATGGAATGCTGGAAAGTCTACTGCTGATGAGACAGGATAGAGAATCTGGCCCAGACTGAGAGGAATGAGTGAGCTTAAGTATTGACTGGACCAGGTGGTGGAGCTGTGGGATAATGAGCGGTGACAGGTGACATGAGTTGAGTGATTACTGAGTGTGCAGCATGACAGAGGAGCTGACAGAGAGCAGAGCTATGACAAGTAGTTCAAAGATAGCTGTTCCCTTCTAAATTTAAGAGGCATTTCTCCCACGGCAAAGGACAAGACTCACAGACAGGCATATACACAGACAGGACAGGACATAATTACGAACAGCTGAGAACAGAAGGTGCAAATAATCAAGAATAACGAGATACACTAGGGCGCATAGACAAGGAGGGCCACTAGATGGTGGCATCGTTACAACTTTATTTTTATAAACAGTATTTATGTTTAATGAAGTCAGACTATTTTATTGTTTATAAAAACAAATATTTATGTTTAATGAAGTCAAGAAAGACTGTTTTTTTATATGTATATTATTTATATTTATATGTTTTATGTGTTTTTTTTTTTTTTCCTGAAATTGTTTTTAAGTTCAACTTTATATGTCAGGAGATACATATTCGATGTTACCATTAAAATGCACTTTCAATAAAGTAAGTATTGGAAAAGCTCAATGTAATTTTTATGTTAAAGTGGCGGAGGGTTGTTGTCAGCTGCTGCTGAAAGTAACTAATAAAGTAACTTGTAATCTAACTTGGTTACTTTCAAAATCAAGTAATCAGTAACTTAACTAAGTTACTTTTTTCAAGGACTAATCAGTAACTTAACTACTGTAAGTTACCCTGATACATGCTCAATAATCCAGGTAGAAAAGTCCAAAAAAATTCAATCTGGTCCTCTGGACATTCAAAAAAAAAAAGCAAAAAAATGTAGAAATGTTTCTTCTCTCATCTGAGAGACTTTGTCAGTCTGAGGTGCTGTTTTCAGCTCAGTCTCTTAAATAGCACCTTCTCAGAGTGGATCAACCAGTTTGCTGCTGACAACCAAAACCAGCTGCTCACATGGTCAAGAAAAAAAAAAAATCATAAATAAAAATTTAGGAACAAACAATTCATCCATCATCTTTAGCCACTTCTTACTTTACTGGTCACAGGTGTCACTGGTGCCCATGTCCAGCTATCACTGTGCAAGAGGCAGGGGACACCTGGACAGGTCTCAAGTCCATCACAGACAAATTATTCAAAATATATAAATACAAAAGTAAACAGACTTCTGCCTACCAAAGTGCATTAACCTTTAACCCAAAATAAAATAGACTTCACAGTTTTTTTTTTTTTTTTTTTTTTTTTTTTACCATATTGCTCTAACATTTGGTATATTTTCAAAACTTAATCTAATATGAAATATACAGACTTCACAGTCTTAACCATATTGATTCATATTTGGAAAATCTTTAACAAAATTTCAAAACCTGTACAAGTCTGCACAAAAACTCTTCTGAACTGTAATTTTTAAACCATAAATTGTATCATTTAGAACTGGCTCCAGGTGATGCGTCTCATCTGGCCTCTCTTCAACCTGTTAAAAAGACAAATTACATTAAGTTTGTTGTACAACTTGTCTATATACGTTTTAGTATGAGAAAAAAAAAACAGTTAACTTTTGATCTGAAGCTGCGTCAGAGCTTCTCCCATTTATTGTTTCATGGTGAAGTTGTGGTGCTGCTTATCGCAATAAAAAAAAAAAAAATCTACGTGAAGGAACAACATACGTTAGGTCCAGCATATTAAAAATAAACCTAAACCCTTTGCCTTCCACTGAGCTGTCTGCTTGTAAATGTGATATAGCAGGAAATGGAAATCTTGCAGCCCCAGGGGAATCACCTGGAAGTTTGTTGCAGAGTTCAGTGGACGGCTGCTTCGCTTTCACCTTCTGTGCATTTTGTCGTATTTCCAAAATACTGTAGCACAATTGTATATTATACTTCTTGAAAACAACCGTGCTCTTGTTAAGCTCTGTCTTCCCCCATAACGTTGTTGGACCTGAAATGATTTTTGAAGACGAAGGAGCAGGTTGAATTGCGCTGTCCCCCTCCTCCATGCTAGCAGGCTCCATTCAGATAAAGGGAGCTGGCTAACTAGCTTGCTGCATGGTGACCTACACGGCCCAATTCTACGGCAGCCGATCAGACAAGTAATGCAATATGCAGTATGCTTGGGAGTAGGAGCGGAAAAAATAAAACTTAAAAAATAAAACACGTTTTAAAATTGATTTATGGGTCTTTAGAATTGATTCAGAATCGCCAGGACTAAGAATCTAGATTCTTTAAAAAATCTATTTTTTTCTGCACCCCTAGTAACTATGCAATCACTGGTTGGAAGATATGGCATAGGCTTCTGATATTCTGTTTCAAATTCATCAAACGGTTTTCATCTGTTTTATTATGAAAGCTAACATCATAGACAAGGTATTTATTTTCTGGTATGTAAGTAAATTGGCAGTGAGATTTAGAAAATTGTGCAGGAGGCGCAAGCAAAAATCTTTTCCAGGGCACCAAATTTTCTACGGCTGACAGCTGTGAAGAAAGTCTTATCCAGCACCTTTAACCTTTTGTTATCATACACAAAGCAGAAGATTGATTTCATTTGATCCAATTTGGATGTTTGAGGTACCAATCTGTAGAGTGTTGAACATTAATAACATTTGTATCAGACATCATATGGTTATTGTTTTTTACAAGCTGTGCCTGTAAAAAAACATCTTACTAGTACAGGTGCCGGTGGTTCGATGTGTGGCAAAAGGTGCCCTTTTTTCCACTTGAGCACCTGCCCCCTAAAATGTCTGCGCACGCCACCGCATATATGTAACCTGTTGTGAAAATCTGCCTTTGCAAGTAAATCTGGTTAAAAATCGTCTCCTGTCATTGAGTGTGGCTTCTTTGAGTAAGTAAGATAAGTAAGTAACGAATGAGTAACCACAGTGCTGGTTCTGTTGGACCTCAGTGCAGCATTTGACACTGTTGACCATGACATATTATTGAAATGACTGCAGAGTTGGGTAGGACTCTCCAGTACAGTAATTGGTTTGAATCTTACATAAAGAGCAGGGATTTTTTTTTGACTCAATAGGTAACTTCTCATCAAAGTGGACAGAAGTCACATATGGGGTACCCCAAGGTTCATTCCTGGGACTGCCATTATTCAATATCTATATGCTCCCACTAGCTCAGGTTATAACAGGAAATAAGATTAGTTACCATAACAATGCAGATGATACACAGCTCTACATTACAATGTCACCAGGCGACTCTGAATCCATCCAAGCACTGAGCAGATGCTTAAAACAAATCAATGTGTGGATGTGCCATAACTTTCTCCAGCTGAACAGAAACAAAACTGATGTAATTATATTTGGATCTAAAAAGGAATGATCTAGAGTCAGCACACAGCTTCAGTTATGACAGCTAGAAACTAATGATCAGGCCTGAAATTTGGGTGCAGTGATGGACTCAGACCTGAATCTTCAGAGCCACATAAGGACAGTTAAAAGTCTGCCTTCTATCACCTGAAGAACATTTCCAGGATAAAAAGACTAATGTTGCAGCAAGATCTAGAGAATCTTGTCCAGACATTTATCTTTAGTTGCATTGCTTACAGCAACAGTGTCTTCACAGGTTTGCATAAAAAAAAACAATTAAAAAAAAAACAATAAGACAGCTGCAACTGATCCAGACCACTGCTGGCCACATTTTCACTAAAACCAGGAAGATAAAGCACATCACCCCAGTATTAAAATCCCTGCACGAGCTCCTTGTAGCTCAGAGAATTGACTTTAAAATACTGTTGCTAGCTTATAAATCACTGAATGGCTTAGCACCACAATACATTAAAGATCTGCTGTTGTTGTATCAAATCTTCCAGACCACTTAGGTCTTCTGGGTCTGGTCTGCTCTACATCCCTAGAACCAGAACCAAACATGGAGAAGCAGCACTCAGCTTCTATGCACCACAAATCTGGAACAAACTTCCAGACAACTGCAAAACAGCTGAAACACTGAGTTCCTTTAAATCAAGATTTTAAAACCCACCTGTTTAGAGTTGCTTTTGAACTATAATAAATGGAACGTTGATCAGAATATTTGATGGCACTCGACAAAATGTAATGTTTGTTACTGGTTTCTGAATTGGTGACTGTATGTTGTTTTTATGACTTTTAATTTTGTATTTTTTCTGATGTAAAGCACTTTGAACTGCCTTGTTGCTAAAATGTGCTATACAAATAAACGATTGATTGATTGATAAGATGAATAGAGGATATTTTATCCAACACAATCCAACTGGAGTTTCAATAAGTAATTATCTAATGTCCAAATACAAGTGAATGCAGCATTCCACTAGCTCTCTGAGGTACATCAAACAGGGCAGTGTGAAGACAATTGTTTATGTAGTTTAATTATTAAACGGATTAAACTGACAAAAACACATTTGTGAAATGAACTGAGGTCTGCTGACTGCTGTTTATACGTACTTATTGTGTGCTAAAATTTGAAATCTAAATGCAGAAACTACTTGTGGTGACATGAACCCTACTGACAAGGCAAGAACACACAGCAGCAAACAGCTGCAAACTCAGCTTCCTGCAGTCACACCATGTCTCTGTTGCTATGGAAGCACTTTTTTTTAAATAGTTTGTGCTATTTCTGCATTATGTTTTTAATTGCTATGCACCATTCATTCAACATGATCCTGTCATATCAAGAAAAACAACATTTTGTCATTCATCCATCCATCTATTTTCCTATACCCAGGATCACAGGGAGGGGGTGTCTACCTCCAACAGTTAACGGGCAAGCACCATGGTATAGTATGTATCCTAGCTGTGGCTTTTTTAATGTTTGCTTTTTTTTTTTGTTTATTTGTGGCGTTAAAAAAAAATCATGTTTGGTTATTTGGACCTTCAAAATGGGCACTTAGGAGTAAGTGAGAATGGTAATTTGACCCCAAGATTTCCCCATCATGGACTTGCAACATGAATGGGTTGAACACTGCTTCTTGAAATTTTTGAAATAGAAAGTAAAATTTATAATACCACCTAAATGAATACATTGTCTGTGCCAGATTGGATTCTAGCCTAGGCTCTGCATCAGAAAATGTATTCCTTGTAATTTCATGAAACTAACTGACAAGCACTTTATTTTTCCAGAACTTGCCAGTAAACATAAGGAAAGTGAAAAAAGAATAGCAATAATTAAAACAGCAAAAATACTGAGGATTCCTTTCTTGGTGTAATGGTTCGTGATTCATGTCATGCCAGGCCAATGTATTTTCTGCTTGCCCTGCTAACTCCTCCACTCATCAGCTTCACTCAGCTCACTTGTGCGCAGCGCTTCTTAAACACTCATTGGTCTATGCCTCCCTGCCAGGTTATTTGATCACCTTGTGCCTGAAATTATCCAGTGTTCTTGTCCCTGTTCTTGTTCCTGCTCCTGTTATCGACCCACTTCATGACCACTGATTCCTCTCCTTTTTACCTTGCCCGTGACAGATAACTTCTGCCCATCGGATATCTGGACCTCGACTCTCGCTCTGCCTTTTGACCACCAATTCTTGCTAAACCCCTCTGATAAATATTGCCTTGCCTGCCTCTCAATGAATGACCCATGCCTGTTTTTTTGTTGTTGTTTTTTTTAACCACAATCTCAGAACCCAGACTCTAGGAGTTGTTAGTTCCCATAACCAAGCTACACAACCCAAAGAAGAGTGTTTGTCAGGCCTTCCAAGTTACACTCTCGTATTACATAATCTGGCTGTACCTCCGTCCCTCCAAACCTTCCTCCCCTCTGACGTTATCACAGCTGCTGCATTTCTACCCATCAAACTCTGCAAAGTTTAAGGTTACTTTCTCCCTCAGGAGTTCGCCTCCTGACAAATTTTCAATAAATCTTTTCATTCACTCCTGTGTTGTGGTTGAAGTTCCGGGTCCCCCTCATAATTTATCACAAGTCTAGTTTATCAAAGTCTTGCGGATGAAAGACGAAACATTTCTACAAATTTTTTTTTGTGTGTTTTTTTTTTTATGTCCAGAGGACCAAATTTAACTTTTTAGCAAACACCCTGAGGCTTAAGATGTTCACATCTTTGATAGAGAGAAACAATGGTTTGAGAGAGGCGTAAAGGAGGCCATCTTTGTGAAAAGAAACCGTCCATCATTAAAAAGGATGGAGACCTCTGTGTTCAACGATCCCCCTCTTACAATGCTGTTATTACTATTACTATTATCACTCAGCCCCCCTGTGAATAGCAAACAACCATCAGTGTGACTTCCGGTAAGATGGCGCCTGTGTACATGGCTTGCAATCCACCTCTACTGATGGTGTTCGTATTTTTGGTGTTTTTTTCATTTCTCATCTGTGACATCAACGCTCTGCTGGTGTATGAACGAAAACAACTTTTGGATCTTCGACTTTGTGGCACCAATGTCGCTTATTTTGATCATTATGAGCATAACTCTGGACCCCCCGTCCCCCCGCTGCTGGCGGACGTGCCTGCTTACCTGCAGCGAGGCGCGCACCTGCCGCCCCGGAGACGTCGCTCCAGACGCCGTGGAAAACGCGCTGGCCGGCTGGTGAAACTTAAAGCCCTACTTGCTGCCTCTGAATCATCCTCTCCAGCTGATGGTCAACATTTCCACCTCCGCTCCTGGCGCTGTACAGATCCTGTGGCGCGCTGTCTGGTCCCGCTGTCTGGTTCCGCTGTCTGGTCCCGCTGTCTGGTCCCGCTGTCGGGGTCCCATCATCACACTGGGCCCGTGCACGGCTGGGTTTCCTGCCGGAGGCGCGCATCTAACTCTGCAAATCTGAGGCCGCTGGACTGGACACTGCAACCATCTCCTCCTGTGGTGGATTCTACGAGGATGGCCCTGATAAATGCCAGATCGCTGGCTAATAAAACTTTTATTTTGAACGACTTTTTCTGTTGCAACCGACTGGACTTTCTTTTCATCACTGAGACTTGGATCTGCCCTGGTGAGTTCAGTGTTTTTCTGGAATTACTACCTCCGGATTGTTCTTTTTTCAATGCTCCAAGGACAACTGGTCGTGGTGGAGGATTATTGGCTGTTTTTAAGAAACATTTGCACTGCAGACAGCTCTATGGTTCAGCTAATTATTCGAGTTTTGAACTGCTCTGTTGTGAGCTGGGCCGCTACAACCCAGTTCTGTGTGCTATTTTTTACAGACCCCCCGGATACCATAAACAGTTTTTAAACGAACTATCTGACTTTCTAACTGGTATTCTGCTCCAATATGATCGGGTTTTAATTTTAGGAGACTTTAATATCCACGTGTGCTGCCCTGATAAACCATTAGCTCAGGACTTTCTAGACCTCATCCAGTCCTTTAACTTTGTTCAGAGTGTTGTTGGTCCGACTCACCAGCAGGGCCACACTCTTGACTTAGTTTTAACGCATGGTTTGTCTGTTTCTGATTTAGAAATTGGTGACACTGTTTGTTCCGACCACAAACCGGTTTTATTCAACACCTCTTTGATTTGTGAACCTGCACCTCCCTCCACACCCAAGCCCTGTAGGATTTTTAACCCTTCCACCGCCACACTCTTCTCTTCCATCTTTGCTGGTAATTCTGTTTCAGACTCTGAACTCTCTGCGGGTCTTACTACAAAGGAGTTGCTTTCTCAGCATCAGGAGGCGTGTGTACAGATCCTGGACTCAGTCGCCCCGTTAAAGCTCAGGAATCGAAAACGCACGCCCCACCCTTGGGTAAATGAGACTACACGAGAGGCAAGACGCCTGTGCAGAAGAGCTGAACGTCGATGGAAAAAAGATAAACTTCAGGTGTCTTTTGAGATGTTAAAAACATGTTGGAAAGCCTATCAGACCACCGTTAAACAGGAGAAAAACAAATATTTGTCAAAAATGATCAACTTAAACAGTCACAACCCCCGCGTTCTTTTCAACACCATTAACATCATTCTAAACGTGCCTCAGTCTGCCACCATTGAGGCCTCTGTTGACATCTGTAATAAGTTTGTCAGGCATTTTGTTGAAAAGGTTGAGTCGATTAGGTCATCAATTCCACACTCCACAGCCGACCCTTCAGTTCTTGTCCCCTGCTCAGCAGTCTTCAGTCACTTTGACCCCATCCCACTCTCATTTTTAAATGAGGTCGTTGGTCACATGAAAACCTCAGGCTCCCCAGCTGATCCCATCCCTGCTGCATTTTTTAAACAGGTTCTACCATCAACTGGACCCTCTGTTCTTGCCATTATTAACAGCAGTTTGGCTACAGGTGTGGTCCCTGATGTTTTAAAACATGCAGTGGTAACTCCATTAATTAAAAAACCCGGACTTGACCCTGCAGCTTGTTCAAACTTCAGGCCAATCTCAAAACTTCCATTTCTTTCTAAAATCTTGGAGACAATAGTTTTTAGTCAACTAACCACGTTTTTGAATGTAAATGGAATTTTTGAGATTTTTCAGTCAGGATTTAAACAACTGCACAGCACCGAGACAGCTTTGGTAAGGGTCTGTAATGACATTCTGCTAGCGAATGACTCTGGTCAGTCTGTGATCCTGGTACTCCTCGACCTTACCGCTGCATTTGACACTGTTGATCACAGCATCCTTATGTCACGGCTAGAACACTGGGTTGGGATTACAAGGGTGGCGCTAGAATGATATTGATGATCCAAGATGGCGCCGGTGTGTAGGGCTGCCCGTCTCTCGCTCTCTGCTTGTATTTTATTTTTGTTATTTTTACAATGGTTTGTGCAGTGTGTCGAGTCATATTTTCAGTATGATCGTCTGGCACTTTTGGAGCTCCGTACTTTTGCTGAAATTCCCGCGGAGTTTTTGAACAGCAGCCAGCACTCTCCCCCACCGGTCCTATCTGAGATTCCTGCGTTCCTTCTGCGTGACCCTGGCCTTTCTCCATGGAGGAAACGTCGCAGACGTCGTGGGAAGCGTGCAGGGATTTTGGTGAAACTGAGGCAAAGTGTGGATTATTCTAACAGGACTCGCTCTGGATCTGATCATCTCCTCTCTGACCCGTGGTGCTCCCGGGGCCCGGCTGCTGGCCAGCTGCCCGCGCGCTCAGTCCATGGAAACACCTGGAGTTGTTTACCTGTGCGCCGCACCAGCAGACCAGGAGGAGCTGTTCTTCATAACCTGCGCCCGCTGGCGCGCGCGTCTCCCTCCACGGCTGTGCCTGTGTCGGACAATATCAGGATGTGTTTAATCAACGCAAGGTCTGTTTCCAACAAGACATTTATCCTCAATGACTTTTTTAAAGATGAGGAGTTGGATTTTCTGTTCGTCACAGAATCATGGATTTCTGATGGTGAGTCCAGCGCCTTGGTGGAACTACTTCCTCCGGCCTGTAAATGTTTCAATGCCCCGCGGCCATCAGGTCGGCGCGGGGGGGGGGGGGATTATTAACAGTTTTTAAAGCAAACTTCGCCTGTAAACAGTTGTCCATCCCGGTGTCCCGCGCCAGCTTCGAGCTGAGCGCCTTTGAACTTGGACACTCTCCTCCGGTCCTGTGTGCGCTCATCTACCGCCCACCTCGTTCTAAGGACTTCATAAATGAATTCTCTGACTTTTTGGCTGATATCACACAGAGATACACTCACTTTTTGTTTATTGGTGACTTTAATTTGCATGTGTGTTGTCAGGAGAAGCCCTTAGTGAAGGACTTTCTGGATTTATTGGACTCTTTTGGCTTAGCTCAGCAGGTGAGCGGCCCCACCCAAGAACATGGTCACACGCTGGACCTCGTTTTAACACGCAATGTCTCTGTTTCTAATTTGAAAATCTGTGACAATGTTTTTTCAGATCACATGCCTGTATTGTTTGACTTCACCCCCCCTTGTCCTACTGCTAAGACGCGCGTTCCTGCACGTACGAGTTCCATTAACCGTTTCACTGCTGCTCGTTTTAATGAAGGTTTTAATTCTGAGAGGATCGAACAGTTCCCGGTGTCTCCTACCACTGAGGAGCTAACCTCTCAGTTCAACTCTGCCTGTTTAAATGTTCTGGACCGTGTTGCTCCCCTTAAGACCAGAAAAACAAAACTTAAATCAGAGCCTTGGCTGAATGACGTCATGCGAGCCGTTAGGCGGCAGTGTCGCAAAGCTGAACGAAAGTGGAGGAAGGACAGGCTCCAGGTGTCTTTTCAAATGTTAAGGGAGAGTTGGCGTCACTATCAGAAAACCGTTAAAGCTGCCAAATGTAAATTCTTTTCTGATTTAATTGTCTCCAACTCCCACAACCCCCGAGTTCTTTTCTCCACCCTGAACTCAGTTCTACACCTCAGTGAGCCTTCACCTCTGGAAGCCTCAACTGAGCTGTGTGAGAACTTCCTCCATTTCTTTTTAGAAAAAGTGGCAAACACCCGGGCACTCATTTCTCCACCAGCTCATGATCTGTCCATCCCATCTCAGTGTGTGGCTGTGTTTGACCACTTTGAGCCCATCTCTCTGTCCTCTCTGGAGCAAGTAATGTGCAGCATGAAGCCATCTGGTTCCCCCTTTGATGTGGTCCCCCCTCGACTGCTAAAGGAAGTTTTTCCTACCCTGGGTCCTTTTATCCTCGCTATTCTGAATAGCAGTTTATCCTCAGGTGTGGTGCCAAAGACTTTTAAACATGCTGCTGTCCAGCCCCTCCTGAAAAAACCTAACCTTGACCCCTCAGTCATGTCCAACTTCCAGCCTGTCTCCAGACTCCCATTCACCTCTAAACTACTGGAAAAAATTGTGGAGTCTCAGTTGAAACAGTTTTTGGGGGATCACGCTATCCTTGAGTTATTCCAGTCTGGCTTCAAATCTCTCCATAGCACTGAAACTGCTCTACTGAAGGTTTTTAATGACATTTTCATATCCACAGACGCAGGTGATTCTGTGCTGCTTGTCCTATTGGACCTTACATCTGCTTTTGACACCATCGACCACAACATCCTCATTTCTAGACTGGAGCAGTGGGTGGGCATCACAGGGTCAGCCCTTAAATGGTTTGGGTCCTACCTCTCTGACAGAACCTTCTGTGTCAATATCAAAGATCTTAGTTCGGCATCGACCGCACTCCAGTGGGGGGTACCGCAGGGGTCCATCCTCGGTCCCCTTCTCTTTTTTTTATACCTGCTGCCACTAGGTGCTATCTTCCGCAAACACGACATACCCTTTCATTTCTATGCCGATGATTGCCAAATTTACTTCCCCCTGAGGCACAGAGGCACACGCTCTATTCAGCCTCTTCTTGACTGCCTGGCTGACATCCGGGACTGGATGGCTTTAAACTTCTTAAGCTTCAATGAGAAGAAGTCTGAAGTCATGCTGTTCCATCCCAGTGGCTCACTCATGAACCATGACATTGACCTTTTCTCTCTAGCCCCGCTAGAGAAACAAAAGGTGACTAATCTGGGGGTGATAATGGACCCGTCCTTAAAACTCAACAGTCACGTAAACATGATGGTCAAATCCTGTTTTTTTCAGCTGAGACGGCTGTCTAAGCTGAAGCCTATACTCTCCAAAAAGAACCTCGAGACAGTGATCCACGCCTTCTAGGCTTGATTACTGCAATTCACTTCTGTTTGGAATCAGTCAGTCCTCCATTGCTCGTCTACAACTGGTCCAAAATGCTGCAGCCCGATTTTTAACTGGTACAGGCTATAGAGAGCACATCACGCCAGTTTTGGCCTCCCTGCACTGGCTACCCATTCACCTTCGGATCCATTTCAAAATTCTCATGTATGTTTTTAAATCACTGAACAGTTCCGCCCCATCCCATCTCACTGATCTTCTGCAGCCATATGTCCCACCGCGCTCTCTGAGGTCAGCAGACCAGATGCTTCTCTCAGTCCCAGAAACCCGTCGTAAGCTCAGAGGTGACAGGGCTTTCTCTGTTGCAGGTCCACGACTGTGGAATGAGTTGCCACTGAGTGTCCGGCAGGCTCCCACACTCTCAGTCTTTAAGTCTCGCTTGAAGACCCACTTCTATTCGCTTGCCTTTAACACGGTGTGATTTGTTTTGGTCCGGTCTGTTCTCTACTCTGTTGGCCATTTTAGTTAGCTTCTGCTGCTATTTGTATATGTATTTCTATTTTATGTTTTCCTGTCTGCTGTGCATGTTTGGTTCTTTTGTACAGCACTTTGGTTGGCCTTGTTGCTGTTTTAAGTGCTATATAAATAAATTGGTATGGTATGGTATGGTATATCTGGGTGACAGGAGTTTCTGTGTTAACTTTGACAATCATTTTTCTGCTTCTGTCCCTCTTTCCTGTGGGGTCCCACAAGGCTCCATTCTTGGACCCCTTCTGTTCTCATTGTATCTGCTCCCCTTGAGGTCAATCCTGTGGAAGCATGGTATTTCGTTTCACTGTTACGCCGATGATTATCAGATCTATCTGCCTTTAAAACCAAACAGTTCCTGCTCTATCCACCCTTTGCTAAAATATCTTGATGACATCAAGACTTGGATGGCTGCAAACTTCTTGAGTTTTAATGATCAGAAGACTGAGGTCATTGTGTTTAACCCAAGCTCTACCACTGTCACTGATCCTGTAAACCTGCACTCCCTTCAGCCTCATCTAAAGCAGTCGGTTACCAATCTTGGGGTAGTGTTAGACTCGGACTTTAAGTTTAATAAACATATCAACTCTGTTCTACAAAAAAGCTTCTTTCAGCTATGACAGATAGCAAAGCTTAAGTCCGTTCTGTCCAGATCTGACCTTGAAAAACTAGTCCATGCATTTATCACAACTCGGCTGGACTACTGTAACTCGCTTTATGTTGGGGTTAGTTAGGCTTCACTTTCATGTCTCCAGCTCGTACAAAATGCTGCAGCTCGGCTACTAACAGGAACTCACAGGTTTGAGCACATTACTCCGGTTCTGTCCTCCCTTCACTGGCTTCCTGTATGTGTCAGAGTTGATTTTAAAATTCTCCTGCTGACATTCAAGTGCATTAACGGCCTTGCACCATCATATCTCTCCGACCTTCTTCATCCTTATACTCCTTCTCGGGCTTTGAGATCATCAGACCAGCTGCTTTTGGCCGTACCAAAAACCAGGCTGAAGCTCAGAGGAGATCAAGCGTTTTCAATCATGGGCCCTAAACTTTGGAACAATCTGCCCATCAACATTCGACAGGCCACCTCAGTCTCTGCTTTTAAATCTCTCCTAAAACTCACCTATACTCATTGACATTTAACACAGGGTGATTGGATTTAGATCTAGTTTTTCATTGATACCGATTATGTTTATGCTTTTGTTATTATTCCTATTTAACACAAGGTCATCAGATCTGATTTAGTATTTCATTGTTTCTAATTGTTTTTGGTTTTATATTTTTATTCCATGTGCTGTAAATATATCTTGCTACTTTTTGTTTGATGATGTGATATTTTTGTTAAGCACTTTGGTAACAGTTTCTGTTTTAAATGTGCTCTATAGATAAATCTGACTTGACTTGACTAATGAGCGATCATTAGGCTGATGGTCCTCCTTGATCATGTGAGCAGCTGGTTTTGGCTGTCAGCAGCAAACTGGTTGGTAGAGCCACTACGAGAAGGTGTTATTTATATGCAGCAGGCGACGTGGATGGCTGTGGATCTGCAGCAGGCGACATGAATGGCTGTGGATCTGCAGCAGGCGGCGTGGAGGCCTGGGGCTCTGCAGCAGGTGGCGTAGAGGCCTGGGGCTCTGCAGCAGGTGGCGTGGAAGCCTGGGGCTCTGTAGCAGACAGTGTGGAGGCCTGGGGCTCTGCAGCAGACTGCGTGGAGGCCTGGGGCTTTGTAGCAGACTGCGTGGAGGCCTGGGGCTCTGCAGCAAACGGCGTGGAGGCCTGGGGCTCTGCAGCAGACAACGTGAAGAGCGTGGTGTGAGCAGCAGGCGATGGGCTCAGAGCTGCAGCAGGCGATGGGTTCAGAGCTGCAGCAGGCGATGGGTTCAGAGCTACAGCAGGCGATGGGTTCAGAGCTGCAGCAGGCGATGGGTTCAGAGCTGCTGCAGGCGATGGGTTCAGAGCTGCAACAGGCGATGGGTTCAGAGCTGCAACAGGCGATGGGTTCAGAGCTGCAGTAGGATATGGGTTCAGAGCTGCAACAGGCCATGAGCTATGAAAAGTCACTGGGGTGGGTAGGCAAAACCTGGCACAGAGCATAGTTTTAACAATCTGTAACTGAGTGTCCAGATGTGGTAGGGAGCTCTTGACCCCTGAGAGCCACTCCTGGTCTGGCTTAGAATCCATTTTTTTGGCCGAATTATTCTGACATGAACCAGGGTTTTTGATTCAAAATAGCCAGACACAGGAGTGCAAAAACAAGTACAGTTTTTATTTATTATAGGCTGTGGGTTCAAAGTCAGGATCAGCTGAGCTTGACAGTCTTCACATGCAGACAGTCTTCACAGGCAGATGGAGAGTGAGAGTCAACTGTCAAGACTGCAGCAATGATGTCACTGGTCCTGTGCAGAGCAGCTGCAATAACGTGATTTGAGGGGCAAATCCAATAATGGGGTCCGGTTGTCAGAGCAGGGGTCATGAACAGGAAGACAGAGGTCCAGATACAAAATCCAAAAACGTAATCCGTGAAGCGTGGTCTAGTAGAGGAAACAGGGTCTGTTACCGTGGCCAGAGTGGCAGACAAATCCGAGGGGTAGGCAACGAGAGGAGTCAAAAAGCAGGCGAGGGTTCAAGGCAAGACAAGGCAAGGCAAGGCAAGGCTACAAGATATTATGATTGAAGGCTTCACTATCAGGGACCATGAGTGGTGTAGTAATTCAGCCCTGGTGGAGAGGGAGAATGGAGTTTATAAAGGGTGCAGAGCAGGTGAACTAGATGAGTTGAACAGGTGAGTGGAATCAGGGCTGATTGCTGTGATAGGCTGAGGGGGTGTGGTGAACTGTTAACTGACAGGAGCAGATGTGAGCAATGACAGGAGCTGAGGGATAAACAAAACATGAAGAAGAGGGGCAGAAAACATGGCATGTCATGAAGGGGCAGGGAAGTGAGCAGATGGGGGGCCAGCGGGGGCCGCTGATCATGACATATTTAGATTTTTCTACCTGGATTAATGAGCATGCATCATGATACCCTGAGGCCCTTTAGATAGTAGTTGGAGACTTTAATCACATGAATCTAAGACTGCCTCCAAAAAGCTCTACAGTGACTGGTCTGAATGACTATCGGCCAGTGGCCCTCACCCCAAAAGTCGCTAAATGCTTCGAAAAACTGATCATGACCCACATCAAAACAACCATTAACATCAATGAGGACCCTCATCGGTACGCGAGAACCAATCATCCGAGGATGCCTTCTCCTCTGTGGTCCACACTGCTCTCACCCACCTGGCGTGGAAAGACTCTTTGGACTTCATGTCTGCCTTAAACACCATGATCTCCCAAAACCTGATGGACAAACTACTCACACTAGGACTAAGCCCATCCATTTGCAACTGGGTACTAGACTTCTTAACAGACTGCAGTCAGTGAGGAGCCACAGTTTCTCTTTCTCCACAATAACCCTCAGCATTGGCTCCCCTCAGGGATGTGTGCTGAGCCTTCTTCTGTTCACTCTGCTCACGTGTGATTGTGCACCTACCCAGCCAGGCTGTCATATTGTAAAGTTTGCAGATGATACAGCGGTGGTGAGATGCAACACAAACAAGGTTAAGTCAAGTTAAAGACAGGATGTGGAACACCTAGAGAGCTGGTGCAAAGAGAATAATCTTCACACCAATGTGAAGAAGACAAATGAGATGGTCTTGGACTTCAGAAGGAACAAACACACCTACACTCCCCTGAACATAAGAGGATCATTGATGGAAGTGGTCTCCAGCTACAAGTACTTGGGTGTACACATGAATGACAACCTCAGCTGGAGCAACAACACCACCAGCCTGACCAAGAAAGCTCAGAGACTCTACTTCATCAGACGGCTGAGACGAGCTGGTCTGGGAAGCTCAGTCCTCACCTCTTTCTACAGGTGTGCATTGGAGAGCATCCTGTGCTCCAGCATCAACGTGTTGCATGGAGGCTGCACAGATGCAGAAAGAAAAGCTTTGCAGAGAGTGGTGAAGGCTGCACAGAAGACTGTTGGAGTCAGTCTCCCCACCATCACAGACATCTACACCTCCAGATGCAGGAAGAGAGCCACCTGCATCATGAAGGACCCCACTCACCCAGCACACACACTTTTTGCCCCACTCCCCTCAGGAAGGAGGTTGGAGAGCAATTAAGTGTAGAACCACTAGACTGAGGAACAGCTTCTACCCTGAGGCTGTTAGACTCATGAATATCTAACCAGAATAATCACTGTGAAAAATCTCATCATGTTGTTGCTGATCTGTTTCAGTGTTGATGTGTTCATGCATGCTCATCTGCTTACACAGACTCATGTTCATGTTTGTGCTGATGTTCAGCGTAATGTTTTTTTTATGCTAGTAGTGCTTAGTGTATATTTTTCTTAGTTCATATCTTAGATGTTATCATTGTTTTTCTTTTACATTTTATTGTTGGATGTAACTGGGACCCTGTGTACGTAATTTTGCTCCACCACATGTACCACATGAGGTATGAATGACAATAAAGTATCTCTGACTCTGACATAGAGACAAACAAGACAACCGGACCGGGATTTGAACCGGAGACTTGCTCGCTGAGAGGCAGCAACTCTACCAGTTGTGCCACTGTGCTTCCCTTAATGAGATTAATTCATATTAATTAATTAGCCATGAGAAATTATGCCAAGAGGTCAGATGACGTTATCTACTTGTGAAAATACTAAAATCATCACATAATAATTTTCACACATCATCAAGCACACACAGAAATAGAAAACACAACTTTAAATGACCACTTTTAGTAAACAAAACTTTGGTAAAGTTATTTTTTAGTCTACATATGAATAATGACTTTACCAGCAAATTTCTGTTTATTTACTTTGTATTTAAATATATGAAAGAAATGCATCCTTGTAAATGATGTGCAGCAATGTAGGTTTGTTAAAGTTAGGAATGTTAATGTTCTAACAAGTGAGGAGAGTGTGATGGGAAAATGGAAGGAGCATGTTGAGGAGATAATGAATGAAGACAATGTAAGAGAAAGAAGAGTATAGAGGTCATAGGAACAGTGGATCATGAAATAGGGAAAGATTAATGAAGGTCAAGTTCAGAAAATTGAAAAAAATGAAGAAGGGAAAGGCAGCAGTACTTATGACATTCCAGTGGATGTTTGGAAAAGTCTTGTAGAGATGGCAGTAAAGTTTTTGATTCAAATATTCAGTGGAATATTGGAGGGTGAGAAAATGCCTGAGGAATGGAGAAGAAGTGTGCTAGTGCCCATTTTTAAGAACAAGGGTGATGTACAGAGTTGTATCAACTACAGAGGAATTAAGTTGAGTCACACAATGACGATCTAGGAGAGAGTTGTGGAATCTAGACTTAGAAGTGAGGTGACTGTGAGCAGCAGTATGGTTTCATGCCAAGAAAGATCACCACAGATCAGATACCATATTTGCTTTGAGGATGCTGATAGAGAAGTACAGAGAAGGTCATAAAGAACTCAATTGTGTCTTTGTGGATTTAGAAAAAGTATATGACAGGGTGCAGAGAGAGGAGGTGTGATATTGCATGAGGAAATCTGCAGTGATAGAGAAGTATGTTAGAATGGTACAGGATATGCATGAGGACAGCAAAACAGTGGTGAGATGTGATATAGAACTGACAGATAGGTGCACTACTTCCAGAGCACTACTAATACTCAGGGCTGTGTGGAGCACCCTCCTGTTCAATTTGCTCACATATGACTGCATACATACCCATCCAGGCTGTCATATTGTAAAGTTTACAGATGATACAGTGGTGGTTGGATGCATCACAAACAATGATGATTCTGGCTACAGGCAGGAGGTGTAACACCTGGAGAGCTTGTGCAAGAAAAACAGCCTCCACATCATTGTAAAGAAGACAAAAGAGATTATTGTGGATTTCAGAAGGAGCCTGGGACCCTGTGTACACAATTTTGTTCCACCTCATGGACCACGTGTGATGCAAATGACAATAAAGAACCTTGAACCTTGAGATTGCTTCAAGATGGAGGTTGGATTGCATCAAGGATTGGCTCTGAGTCCCTTCTTGTTTGCTCTGGTGATGGACCAACAGAAGAGTTCAGGCAGGAATCCCCATGGACTATGATGTTTGCAGATGACATGGTGATCTGTGGTGAGAACAGGGAACAGGTAGAAATGAACTTAGAGAGGTTGAGGTATGCAGTTGAAAGAAGAAGTTGTGTGGCCGAGGGAGGGGACCTTGGTGGTCTGATCCTCGGCTACAGAAGCTGGCTATTGGGATGTGGAATCCCATCTGTCTGGTGGGGAAGGAGCCTGAGCTGGTGCGTGAGGTTGAGAGGTTCCGGCTAGAAATAGTCGGACTCACCTCTACGCATGGATCTGGCTCTGGAACCAGTTTCCTTGAGAGGGGTTAGACACTCTTCAACTCTGGAGTTGCCCCTGGTGAGAGGCGTGAGCAGGAGTGGGCATACTTGTTGCTGTGCTCTGTGTTCTGTGCTCATCATGGATTGTCTATAGCAAACACCATGTTCAAGCATAAGTGTATCTATATGTCCAAAAAAGTTCAATCTGGTCCTCTGGACATTCAAAAAAAACAAAAGCAAAACAAAGCAAAAAAAAATTCTAGAAACGTTTCGTCTCTCATCCAAGAGACTTCCTCAGTCTGAGGTGCTGTTTTCAGCTCAGTCTCTTAAATAGCACCTTCTTAGAGTGGATCAACCAGTTTGCTGCTGACAACCAAAACCAACTGATCACATGCTCAAGCAGGACCATCAGCCTAACAATGGGTCATTAGCACACTGATGGCTGTATACTACTCACAGAGGGCTGAGTGATACAAGCAATCACAGCATTGTAAGAGGGGGACAGTTGAAGCCGGAGGCCTCCACCCCTGTTTAATGATGGATGATTTCTTTTCACAAAGATGGCCTCCTTTACTCCTCTCTCAAACCATCGTTCCTCTCTGTCCAAGATGTGAACATCTTCATCCTTGAAAGAGTGACCGCTGGCCTGGAGATGAGTGTAGACCGCAGAATCCTGGCCTGATGATGTTGATCTTCTGTGCTGGGCCATCCTTTTGGCCAGTGGCTGTTTAGTTTCCCCGATGTAAGACTGATCACAGCCCTCCTGACACTGAACAGCATACACAACATTACTCTGTTTGTGCCGGGGGACTGGATCTTTGGGATGAACCAGTCTTTGCCATAATGTATTTTGGGGTTTAAAAGCCACTGGGACGTTATGTTTAGAAAATAAACGTCTCAGTTTCTCTGATACTCCCTCAACATACGGAATGACCACTGGTCTGGGTCTGGGTTCCTCCTTTTCACCTGATGGCTGACTGGAGTCCTGTGTGGGTTTCTTCTCTGCTTTCAGGAAGGCCCAGTCAGGATATCCACATTGCTCTAGAGCCTGTTTTGTGTAGGATTTCTCCTTCTGCCTGGCGCCCGAGCTAGTGGGGATGCTGTCTGCTCTGTGATACAGAGTCCTGATGACTCCTAACTTGTGCTCCAAAGGGTGATGGGAGTCAAACTGCAAATACTGGTCTGTGTGGGTGGGTTTGCGGTACACCTCGGTTTGCAAATGTCCTCTATCCGAGACTGAGACCTCACAGTCCAAGAAAGCCAACTTGCCATTTTTTACATCTTCTCATGTGAACTTGATGTATTTATCCACAGAGTTGATGTGGTCAGTAAAATGTTGGACTTCCTGAGATTTAATTTTAACCCAGGTGTCGTCAACATACCTGAACCAATGACTTGGTGGTGTCCCTGAAAAGGACGTCAAGGCTCTCTTTTCTACCTCCTCCATGTACAGGTTGGCAACAATAGGAGAAACTGGAGACCCCATAGCACACCCATGTTTCTGCCTATAATATTGCTCCCCATATGTGAAGTAGGTTGACTGCAGGCACAGTTTCAAGAGTTGACACAGTTGTTCTGTGGAAAGCGTGGTCCTGCTGCTCAGAGTGGTGTCTGATTTTAATCTTAAACTGACCACCTCTACTGTATCATCAACAGGAATGCACGTAACGAGTGATGTGACATCAAAAGAGACCATTGTTTCATCAGTCTCCATGATGACATCCCTCACCTTATCCACAAAGTCCATGGTGTTATGTATGTGGTGTTCTGAGCTGCCAACTAAAAGGATGAGTACAGATGCCAGATATTTGGAAACAATGACCCATTGTTAGGTTGATGGTCCTGCTTGAGCATGTGATCAGTTGGTTTTGGTTGTCAGCAGCAAACTGGTTGATCCACTCTAAGAAGGTGCTATTTAAGAGACTGAGCTGAAAACAGCACCTCAGACTGAGGAAGTCTCTTGGATGAGAGACGAAACGTTTCTAGAATTTTTTTTTGCTTTCTTTTGCTTTTGTTTTTTTGAATGTCCAGAGGACCAGATTGAACTTTTTTGGATTTTTCTACCTGGATTATTGAGCATGCATCAAGATGTGTCTATATGTGCTCTTGGCACCAAGACACCCTAGGCCATGCGCGGGAGTTTGCCCAACCAGTCTACATGTGCTCTGTGGACTTGGAGAAGGCGTTGAACCGTGTCCCTCGGGGAACCCTGTGGGGGGTACTCTGGGAGTATGGGGCACCAGGCCCTTTGATACGGGCTGTTAGGTCCCTGTATGACCGGTGTCAGAGCTTGGTCTGCACTGTCTGCATTAAGTCGGGCTCGTTCCCAGTGAGAGTTGGACTCTGCCAAGGTTGCCCTTTGTCACCGATTATGTTCAAAACGTTTATGGACAGAATTCAGAATTTCTAGGTGTAGCCAAGGTGTTGAGGGAATCTGTTTTGGTGGCCTTAGGATTGCGACTCTGCTTTTTGCAGATGATGTGGTCCTTTTGGCTTCATCAGGTCATGATCTACAGCTTTCGCTGGAGCGGTTCACAGCTGAGTGTGACGCAGCCAGGATGAAGATCAGTTCCTCCAAATCCGAGGCCATGGTCTTGAGCCGGAAAAGGGTAGAGTGCCCTATTCGGGTTGGGGAGGAGGTCCTGCCCCAAGTGGAGGAGTTCAAGTATCTTGGGGTCTTGTTCACGAATGAGGGAAAAATGGAGCGAGAGATCGATAGGCGGATAAGTGCAGCATCTGCAGTGAAGCGGGCGCTGTACAGGTCTGTTGTGGTGAAAAGAGAGCTGAGTCAAAAGGCGAAGCTCTCAATTTACCGGTCGATCTACATTCCTTCCCTCATCTATGGTCATGAGCTTTGTATTGGGACCGAAAGAACGAGATCTTGGATACAAGTGGCCGAAATGAGTTTTATTCACAGGTTGTTTGGGCTCTCCCTTAGGGATAGGGTGAGAAGTTAGGTCATCCAGAAGGGACTCTGAGAGAGAGCCGCTGCTTCTCCACATTGAGAGTAGCCAGTTGAGGTGGCTCGGGTATCTGGTTAGGATGCCTCCTGGACGCCTACCTGGTGAGGTGTTCCAGACACGTCCCACTAGGAGGAGACCCAGGACACGCTGGAGGGACTATGTTTCTCGGCTGGCCTGGGAACGCCTCGGGATTCCCCCCGAGGAGTTGGCCCAAGTGGCTGGGGAGCGGAAAGTCTGGGCCTCCCCACTTAAGCTGCTACCCCTGCGACCCGACCCTGGATAAGCGGAAGAAAATGGATGGATGGATGGATGGATGGACTTTTGCAAATTAGGGAGACATAGGGATAAGCCTGGAAATGATGATCAACAGGTATTGTTTGTTAAAGCTAGAAAATGTAATATTCTAACAAGCGAGAAGTGTGGGGTGGTAAAATGGAAGGAGTCATAGAGCTTAGGTTGAATGGCTGGGAGATAAAGTTAGAGAGGCTAGAACCAGGCATGGGAAAACACCAGCCCGCGGGCCGTATACCCGTTGGGCTTTTTAATTGGCCCGCCAAAATTTGGACAATCAAAAAATATATTTAAAAAAAAAAAAAATTTTAACTTTATTTTTCAGGGGCGCTGAGTTAAAATTTAGGGGTGTTTAAGCACCCCCAGAAAGAGGTTAAGATTGCCACTGGTCCAAATTAAATTTAAAAAACTTCATTTAATAGGAAAAAAAAAACTGGTGTAGTTTTACCTGTAGTTCCCGTTTTTCCCCATGCAGAGGAGCACTACAGACACTGGCGTATATTAGAGGCAAAGTAACAGTAGAGAAGAAGTAATTTCTTCTTCTTCACTCAACAACAACAACCACTGAGAGGGTTAAAAGGTTTATTGTGAAATAAAGTAAAACCCTGGAGTAGGTCCGGTTCTGGGCCGGTTCCGATCTTCTGATTGGTAGTTCGTGATTGGGTAGTGTTGAAGTGGTGGGCTGCCAGTAGAAGTAGAACTGATGTTAAGGTCCACTGGAACGGAGTCCAACAGGCTTGCAACTAAAAGATAAAGGTTAGTAGATGCAGGGGGAAAGAGACTAATTGGGGAAATGAATATGTGGGAATCAGATTCAGGGATAAGGATAAGTCCGTGATACAGAATGAGCTTGACCTTTAATCCGTGATCCAAAAAACAGTCAGAAGGGAAAGGCAGAGTTCATACCGTGAAGTCAGTTGTTCAGCAGAAGTATCCAGTACGTGATCCAAAAGAGAGTCAAAAAACAAGAGCATGAGTCGGTACCTGATCAGATGAGCAAAAGCAGACGAGGGCTGAGGCAAAAGCGTGGTCGTGGTCAAGGCAAGGGTCATGAACGTGATGAGTCAATCAATGGAATGCTGAAAAGTCTACTGCTGATGAGACAGGATAGAGAATCTGGCCCAGACTGAGAGGAATGAGTGAACTTAAGTACTGACTGGACCAGGTGGTGGAGCTGTGGGATAATGAGCGGTGACAGGTGACATGAGTTGAGTGATTACTGAGTGTGCAGCATGACAGAGGAGCTGACAGAGAGCAGAGCTATGACATATTGTAAATAAAATCACTGTTCTATGATATAATTGAGTGGTGCAGAAGGTGGAATCACCCATAATTAATTGTGTCCCGGCTGCTGTTATTGCGCTGAAGAGTAATTTCACACAAACACTCCATCCATCTGTTCCTGGCCCGGCACTTCACTCCAATTTTAGAACTCAGTGTGGCCCACGAGTCAAAAAATGTGCCCACCCCTGGGCTAGATTAAGATGATTTGTGCAGAGTAGGTACAGGGGGTATATTAGTAGAAGGATGTTGAAAATTAAGCTGTCAAGAAAACGACAAAAAAAAAAAAAGATCTGAGAGGAGGTATATGGATGTGGTTGGAGAATATTGTTTTTTTTAATGATCCCCATTAGTTTCTACCCTAGTAGAGACTATTCTTCCTGGGGTCCACACTTAAAACATTGCAATTAAATCAAGCTTTTACAAGCATACAAAAAGACATAATAAAATACCTAAGACATAATAAAATACCTAATAAAATACCTAGTATATGGAGGTAGTTGGAGGACAGTATCTTCAGAGGACAGTGATGCAAGAGAATGTGTGGCCTTGTAAAGGGAATAGCTGAAAGCAGAAAAAAGAAATAAATAGTTTGGTATAAATTAGTATTTATCTCATAATAGATAGCCATTTGCAATTCAATGCGGCACCATATGGAGCAGCTCCTAAACTTTACCTTGGTGCAATAAAATGAGCCATGACAGAACTCCTATAGTGTGAAGGTCTTTTCTGCATTTTATTTTGCATTGTGCTGTCATTTTTTCTCTTAAGGTATGCATTTCTTTCTTTTATTTTTATTTTACTTTTTCCTGTTCCCATTTATTTATGACCAATCATGCCAGTGAATACACCAAGGTACCTTTCTTTAATTTGTCATGCTGGTCAGTCAGTAATGTGTGGCATTTTAGATGTGGGGCCTTGATTTATGCTTTACAATGAAGAGCTCTGTGTACCTGCTGCTTAATCCATTGATGCTGAATAAGAGACTGATTAGCAATGCATAGCACCTATTATAAAATGGTCCCGCCATTGTTGATTCTGCTGACAGGGCAGGCTTGCAGGCTAGCCAGACAGCTACAGAGATGGAGAGAGCCAGAAGACCGATGGATGGGAAGAATGCAATGAAGGAGGGGCTGCAGGGGGGACATAGATGTAAAATGAAAAATGGGCATCTGTAATAATAGCTCACTGATGAGATGGAAAGAAGGGATACAAGAAATAGTTTTAGTGAAAAAAAACAAAGGCAACAAGGTCATTTGAGTTTTACCCCAAAGTAGTCTAATATTTTTGCTTGTTTTAAAAAATTATTTTGCAATATAACTTGTCAATGTTTATTAGAGTCAGAATCAGAATAAGCTTTATTATCATTGCACTGAGATACAACGAGAACATGTACGTACAGCCGTCTGAAAGATGGACGGAGTGCACGAAGCTGCTACTATAAAAAGTGCAGCCTTCTTACTTATCCTCAGAATAATATTTTTGCTTAGATGAGAAAAGGGAAGAAAACATGAGGAGAGACGGTATTTTAAAAAATGATCTCTCACACCTTGTCCTAGACAAGGCACGATTTGAGGCATCAAAAAATCCTACCACAGCATAGCACATAAATAGACGTGATACATGTACATATAGGCCGGTGAAGACATTTAATTTTAAGGTAAGGTTGTAGCATAGTCCAAAGCCCCCCTCCCCCCCTCTCAGCCATTGTCGAGAAAAGAAGTGTTATTTATCATCAGCTCGGTTGAGGTTCCATCACATGTCCACGGTTTTGGGGAATGGAGGGGTGAGGAGACAGACAAAGCATCTTTGTTTTTTCTAAACATGCCAGGAGGAGTTGAGATAAGTCTGCCGTCAAGGCCATAGTTTGGGTCAAGCAGAACTCGTGAATTGCTGTTTCTGCCTTTTAAAAGTCTCGCTGGTACAGTTCTCTGATGGAAACGCCAAACAGCCGAATTGATTCCTTACGCCAAAAGTCAAGCTCACAGCTTTCTCCAAGATTAGTCCCACCGTTCATGGGTGCTGCCAGAAAGTTCACAGTCCTGATAACAGCCTACTCCAACTCTGAAGCAGCTCCACATAATTCAGTCTGAGTGCTGCCAAGCTAAGACAAATCCACACAAATTTGTAGACAATTCAGATTTCACCAACCCAAACAGCAAAAAACAATTTTCATCATGAATCCAATTTGTTTCTGTCAAGGGTCCTCCTTACCCTGACTCCTGTCGGGAGAAGTTGATCAATTTTGTTGAAAGACCAGCTGATCAAATCCTTCAAATTAGGAAAGTATGCAGGAAAAAAAGGCTCTTTAAGGGTTCACAAGATGAAAGAGTGCAAGCAGGGAAGTGGGGGAGGACGGAGCACTGGGAGACACATCTGACTTCACCTGAGCATAGAGAGAAAAAAAAAATCTAATCTAATTATGAACAAATTGTGCATATTGGGAGGATGTTTTACAAATGATTCTACTGAATACATATTTTGCTTTTTTCCACAGTGCTGAAGTAAATATTCCACAAAACCATAATTCAAGGTTTTATTTGTGCTTACAGGTGGCTCAGTTAGTAGAGCTGTTTCCTCTCAGTGAGAAGGTTTCCAGTTCAAATCCCAGCCTAGGACCTTTCTTGGTGGTACTCCGGTTTCCTCCCACAGACCAAAAACTAGTGGCAGCTGGTGGAGTTTTCTCCAGGGAGGCCTATAACACCAAAACACACACACACACACACACACATTTATATATATAAATATATATATATATATATTTTTTTTTTTTTTAATATAATTTTCAAATCATGTTTTTTATGATTGCCTACTGTTGTACTGTTAAATATCTCCTGGATGGTAAACTATATCTTGGCTGCAATTATCAAGCTGTGAAATCCAAGGTTACAGCTGTAACTACGGTTCTATGAATCCCGGATAACCGCCAGAGCGCTTGGTCCTTCGGAATCATCGCGTTTCGCGAGAAAATTAAAGGACTGGGCTACCGTTGTCACTTGCTTATATAGACTCACCAGTGTCCCAGGTGTCACACGTGACTATGTTGGCATAAATTCTCGACCTGCGCATGCGCAAGAATGATCATTCAGTGCTTTAAGCACTGCCTCTGGTGGTCATCCGGGATTCATAGAACCATAGTTACAGCTGTAACTTTTGTTCTATTTCATCCCTACTGACCGCCAGAGGTGGTGCTTAAAGCACTGGATGACGATTGCCAACATATTACTGAGGAATCACACCCACAAGAAGAAACAAAAGCTAAGTGTGCCCACCTTACTGAGATGGAGATGGGTGCTGTGATAGGATCCCTTCCAACGGGTGAAAGGCAGCCAGGTTTACCCTGTAGAACCTGGCAAAGGTATTTGGGGATGACCAGGAGGCTGCTGCACATACTGCCTCCAGAGTGACCCCATTCATAGCGGCCCATGACATGCTAACGCTCCTGGTGGAATGGCATCGTACCCCTACAGGTGGCTGGCAGCCCTGCAGAGTGTACGCCTGTTCCACCATGTCCACAATCCAGTGCGCAAAGTGCTGCTTTGAAAGGGCCTGCCCTTTGCGAGGCCCTGCATAGCAAATGAACATATTATCAGACAGCCGCAGAGAAGCTGTCCATCTGATGTACGCTTCCAGTGCCTGAACTGGGCAAGGAGGCTTGTCAGCACCATCTGCATCGAAGCGAGCAAGCTGGAGAGGCAGAGAGTGGGTTGCAGATGGGGCCACCTTAGGGAGGAACGTTACGTTAGGCCAGAGTGTAACACTCGAACCAGCCGGGTTCCAACGGCAATGGTGCTCGTGAGCAGATAGCGCATGTAGTTCACCTACTCGTTTGGCCGAAGCCATGGCCAGGAGAAACGCGGTCTTCTTAGACAAGCACTCTAGGCTCACGTCTATCAAGGGCTCAAACGGAGCAGACCGCAGGGCAGCAAGGACCAGAGCGATCCCACACAGGCACAACGAGGCATGTGGGGGGATGCAGACATCTGGCACCTCTCAGAAACAAGGACACATCCTTGTTACGACCTACTATCTCCTCACCCACACTGTATGCCAGCAAGAGATTGTAGCAACATAAACTTTCAGGGTGGATGGAGACCGGCCCTGAGAAAGTAGTGCCAGAAGGAAAGTAAGAATAACCGAAAAAGGACAGTGTACAGGGTCCTCGTGTCTGGCATGACACCAGTTGCTGAAGACCTTCCACTTATGTGTGTACAACAATCGTGTGGAAGGGGCCCTGGCGTTATCCGTTGTATGTGCAACCTCCCTGTCATACTCTGAAAAGGTAATGCCAGGCCTGTAGTGGCCAAGCCCAGAGCCGGAGGCGACTGGGGTCAGGGTGCAGGAGCTGACCCCCTAACTGTGACAGGAGGTCCTTCCTGTGGGGTAGAGGCATTGGAGAGCTGCAACAGAGCCTGTGCAGCAGTGGAAACCAAGTTCTCCCAGGCCAGAAGGGAGCCACTAGGAGGACTTGATGCCCCTCTTGAAGGACTCTCCAGAGTGTTGGGCCTATCAGGGGAAGCGGCAGAAAAGCATACAGCAGCACCCTGGGCCAGTCGTGTGCCAGTGCGTCTTGACCCAGGGGACTGGCACTGCCTGCCAGAGAAAACCAAAGCGGGCAATGTGTCGTTTCTTGAGATGCAAACAGGTCCACAGCTGCCTTGCCGTACCTCTCCTAAATTACCCTCACCACCTCCGGATGGAGCCTCCACTCCCCAGGTGGTGGGCTTCCCCGAGACAGATAATCTGCCAGCCCATTCTGCACTCCTGGAATGTGGGCTGCCTTCAGGCTGCAAAGAGGGGGGCTGCCCAAAGTAAGAGGTTCTGGGTCAGTAGCAGCAATGTCAGCGACCGTGTTCCACCTTGATGGTTGACATGAAAAACCATAGAAGTATTGTCGGAACGCACTAGGACATACTTCCCGCTCAAGCCCAGGAGGAAGTGTTTTAGTGCCAGCCATACAGCGTCCAGCTCTAAGGCATTGATGTGCCTTGCCTTTTGCTGTGGAGACAATGTTCCTTGGGCAATCTGTCGCTGTCACGATGCCCCCCAACCTGTGGTGGATGCATTGTAACAAACAACCTCCCTCCGAGACGGCAGAGAGCCCAGTGGGACCCCCTTCACCATAAACATTGCATCTCGCCACTGAGCCAGTGAAGCAAGGCATTGAGGAGACACTAGCAACCTCCTGCGTCGGTGCACTGCACAAGTCGGATCCAGCCGCAGGCTGTTGAGCCACATCTGTAGAGGGCGCAGAGACAACAGTCCGAGAGGTACCACTGTGGAGGCAGCAGTCAGCTTGCCTAACAGGCAAAGTTATGCAATGAGGGGGGGTGCATGGCCGAGAAGGAAGGTGGGCAGCATCTGTAAAATCCCGCTGACACGCTGTGGCGAAGGGCAAGCCAGCATGGTGAGGGAGTTCATAGTAGTTCCCAGGAACGTGACCTCCTGAGAGGGAATTAGGTTGCTCTTCTCCCAGTTCACACGAAGACCCAATAGGTCTATGTGAACGAGCACCATCTGTGTGTCCGCAGCTGCCTGAGCTTGTGTTGACACACAGATCAGCCAATCCTCCAAGTAGGGCAGGATCTTCAACCCCTTGACCTACAGAGGGTACAGGGCTGCTGTCACGCACCGGGTGAACACACGGAGGGACAGAGAAAAAACGAATAGAAGAACTCTGAATTGAAAACGCTTGTCCTGAAATGCAAAGCGGAGAAACCGCCAATGGTGCTGTACAATCGGTACATGAAAGTATGCATCCTTCAAGTCGACCAAGGTGAACCAGTCGCCTGGAGAGACTGCCTGGAGCGTATCTCTGATGTTCAACATGTGGAAAGGAATAGTTTTTAAAAACACATTCAGGCCTCTCAGGTCCAGAATTGGCCGTAGTCCACCAGTTTTTTTGGGGACTAAAAAATACTTCGAGTAAAAGCCCCCTGGATCCCGTAGGGGGTCGACAGGCACTATAGCAGCCTTGGCCAGCAAGGCGTCTATTTTGTGGTTCAGTGCCTGAGCTTTCACCTGGTTGCAAATGACCGTCATTCTGACCTGACCAGGAATGGGAGGGCGGCGGAACTGTAGCACGTAGCCCCGAGATAGTGTTGACACAACCCATGAATTGGGCACGAGAGTGGCCCAGCGGTTAAGCTGAAATGGGGTAAAGTGTCCCACCGCCTGCTTCCAAATGTCATTTCTGAGCTCCCCTGCCTCTAGGAGGGCGGGAGGGATGCCGGAAGGGTTGCCCGAGTTGAAGAGGGACGGGAGCCCGACCTCTGGGCAGAGCCCATTGGCTATGAGCAGGCCCTGCAGCAGGCCACAGTTGCCCCACGGAGGGTGTAGGTGGGGTTGGATAAGTGCGTGAGGAGGATGCAGAGGCACCTCCAGGAGGACGCCGAGAGCGTCTGCAATGAAGGCCGGACAATTGCTGTCTGATACGGGTGGCCTGGGCTGAACATTCCAAGGCTGCAAGTGCAGCAGAACCAAACAGCTCCCCCGGAACCACAGGAAGACTCATCAGGGTCCTTCTACAGGGCTCAGTAAGGGGAGACTGCGCCAGCCAAACCTGGCGACGTGCCTGGACAAGAGTAGATAACACACGGTCAATCTCCTTTGAAAAAAGAGGCATGAAAGACATGAAGGGAAACGTCCATCAGGCCTTGAGTAGGTGACAGGTACTGGTAAACCTGTTAACACCTGCATGCGAGAAGATGAAAAGGGACTGGGCTACCGTTGTCATGTGCTTATATAGACTCACCGGTGTCCCAGGTGTCACACGTGACTATGTTGGCATAAATTCTCGACCTGCGCATGCACAAGAATGATCATTCAGTGCTTTAAGCACCACCTCTGGCGGTCAGTAGGGATGAAATAGAACCTTTGTTTTCTACAACTGATAGTGGTTGGTCATTAAAAATTATGAAGTTTAGCAACTTCTTGGTAAACATCCGAGCTCCGAGGCTTCAACGATGTGTCTTTCTTTTCAATCTGAAGCAAGCTGTCTGATTTTGGTCAACCACTCTCAGTCTGCCCCTCCTCCGGCACGGACAGACTGAGCGCTGCTGACCGAAATCAGACTGCCTTCTCCGGACTGAACGAAAATAACAGACCACTGAAGCCCCGGAGCTCGAATGTCCATTGTAAAACTAACTTTACTGCGGACTAATGTGGTGCAATGGCTCTACAGATATTGCACGTTGTTGTCTTTTTTTGTGGTGTTTCTAGTGTAAAATATTTCCACATAGCGAACATGTTTAGATGCAAAGTTGGTTAGCTGTTAGCCACAGTGCTGATAACTCAGTCCTCACATTGTAGCTGGCTGCAAACTATGAAAAGGATTTCCTGAATGTGAGGCGGGTCTTCTGGGTTCATGAGACAGGCCTCCGTTCAGGAAATCTATTCCATAGTTTGAAGCCAACACGTATCATGGATCGGAAATCTCTGCAGGTTGGTTCGGAAAATCCAATACGTAAATTATGCTGGTATTGGAGCCTGAGACAGATACTGGATTGGATCGGCCCCATCTCTAATATATATATATATATATATATATATATATACACACACACACACACACACACACACAAACACATAAAGACTAAAAGTGCCTCCTACCACACTGGAAGGAGTTAAGGGGTTTAACTGATCTCCTGGTTCAAAACTAGGGTTAGCTCTCCATCCTCAGGAATACACAGGAACCCAACCTGTGTGAAACAGACCTAATAATCCATAACCCTGGGTTTTATCAATATCAAAAACCATCATAAGCAATACATGTACATGTTTTATCATTACTATAGTAATATAAGTTCATAACATAAATAGAATCAAGCTCATTATTTGAGTACTCAAATATTCCTAATATTAAATGTCCTAATATTACACCTTACCACATATAGCATTTCACCGTCTCAATGTACCTTCAATTTAAATGCTCCAATATTAACATTAGGAGCTACTTTGTAGTTACTTATTGCAAGAGGTTTTTTTTCATTATCCAGATCAATGCAAATGCAGATGTTCGGAAATAGTATAACACCATCAGTGTCATTTGATATTCAATTCAAAAATACTTTAATTAATTAATCCCAAAGGGAAATTAAATGTTGTTGTAACTTATCATCCTGGTTTCTTTTGTAATGAAAATAATATGCGTCTGATATTATCCATAATTTAAACTGATTCTTTCATTTTTCTGGACTGAGTAATATCGTGTTTTGAATATTAAATGTGGACAGAGACGTGTTTTACCTTTGACCCACCACAACAGTGAGTCGTTTAATTAGAAACAATTTAAAACACATCACACATTTACATTAATTGGCAAAATTGACTACAATAACACAGCTTAATTAATGACCCTTGCATGAGAAAATCATGCGGCCATGATTATCTTTTGCAGCTTTTGAAACCAACAGACATTTCTGAAGATATCTGCACCTAATTACTGGCAAGATAGAAGTTTAAAGATGGGAAAATTAAGTTTAAATGGAGAGAGATGGATGAGGAAAAAGTGTCTGTATAACCAGAACAGCACGCTCCTTTAGACGCAGCTTAACCCACGGTACACTGGCAGTTGAAGATCGACTCTTTTACCTTTCTGAAGATATTTCAGTTCTGGCGTAAAGTTCCATTTCAAGCCACTTTTCAGCATCTCCGTAAGAACAGCTGTGACTTCAGGAGTCGTGAGATCATCACAGAACAAACTTCCTCATTGTTCAGAGCGTTCGTCGGGTAGAGCCACAGCGAGACGTCGTGGCATCGACGGACTCTTGTCACTCCATTAGAAACTGTTCAAACTTCTGTTCTTCTGAACTTCTCTCGTTCAGGAACTTCTGGTTCGAGGTTCTCCCTGGAACTCTTGTTCTGCTCTGGAATGTTGTTCTCCCTGGAACTAGGAAGTGTCGACCCTTTTAAAGAGGTCACTTCCGGCTCCTTCTGGGAACTTCCTGATTGGTTGAATGAACCAACCGGGGTGTGGTTTTTAGTGACGTCAGAGGGTCACTACATGTCAAGGAGACAGCATAGATGTTTAAAAATATAACAGAAAGATGTTTTGAAACAGACAGACATCTAGGAGCCAGTTTCTTTCTATCTATCTGAGAGAGTTAAACATGACATTTCGTTCCGATAAACATGTTTTTGACCGTTCTCTGACTTTTGACCGACATCACTCCTTCTCATTTCAGAGAGAAGA
>NC_056501.1:44363021-44367053 GCF_014905685.2 Nematolebias whitei | reverse complement strand
TTTGCCAATCTGCATGTGAACCATTGCTATAGCTGTCAGGGTTGTTCTCTTCTCTGAGAGACCCTGCATTTCTATAGCACATTCAGAGAGAGGTATTATCCTCTTAACACCGGCAGCGGCTGTCCTCAGCTCCTCGAACAGTTTAGCTGACATAATTGTTATGTCTGCCCCACCGTCCAAGAGTGCTTCGTGTGTGAGGACACCTTCGAGTGTTACCGACAGGTACGCCTTTTTGGCGACCCCCCTTCTGATAAAGTTACACAGAAACCTCTTGGGTTTTTTCTGACGCTTCTTCACGCGTTCAGCTTTGTCTGTGTAATCTTGGTTTGTCTGAACCGTCAGCACAGCAGTAGCTATTTCTGAGTGTTCAGCTTGCGATGACTCGTCATCGTTTGCGTGTGTGTTTACCCCCCCTTCTTCTGATGAGGGGTTGTTTGAGGCAACAACAGCAATGTCTTGGTGTGTTCCACCGACATCTGTAATGTTGTCATTCACGTCCACAGATGTAATAGTGATTACATTACCGCATAATGCTCCTGGTTGGGTTCCCGTGTCAGTGTGTTTCAAAGTTTCTAACAACCTGCGTATTTTCTCTGTCTCTTCCGAGCTCAGAGGTGTAGGGCCTTGTTTCTGGAACTTTTGTGATTTTTTTCGCCTCGGTTCGTTTCGTCCGAGGTGGGGGACGGTCAGGTACGTCTTTTGGGGGTTCCTTTACGTACTTTCCCTGATTATATGGGTCCTCTCGGTTCCCATATCTTTGCGTCCTACGCTCACCCCTTTTACGATAATCACGTTCATCCTCTGAAAGAGGAGCTTTTTTGTCCCAGCGTGCACCTTCATGACGCGGTTTGTTAGTTTGAACAGACTGTTTTTTCTCACTTTTTTTAGGAGGAGGTGGCGAGGCACGCCGTCCTTCCAGTTCAAGAGGGAGGGGTTTAACCTTTACACCAGGAAACACTTCTATGGGCGTCTTAGCATGAGAACATGCCTCTAACACATTTATAGCACACTGTTTAATCTCACTGATGGATTTTTCTCTGAAATTTGCCATCATTTGTACTGATCGTTTAAAATCATTGTGGAGATTTTTGCTGAAAACAAATTTAAAACCTTCCTCTTCCTCCATTCCGGTTTCATTTCTGTTACCAAAATAAGCTTGGAAGATTCTTTTGTAATAAACTCTTGGATGTTCAGTTTTGCCCTGCGTGACCTTGTCCGCAGCTGGGAAACCAGCAGGTCCTGTGCAGGAGTCGTACTCTCTGATCAAAGCTTCACACAGAAGGTTGTAATCCCTTCTCGTTGCATCAGGTAGACACTCGATGAAGGTGAACACCTCTCTGTCTGAAGTGAGCCTTATCAGACTGATCTTATCCTCAACCGTAGCATTAGGATAACCTCTCAATCTGAACTCAAGATCTCTGAGGTACGCTTTTGTTCCAGATGAGCCCATCGGTCCAGGTACAAAGCGTTGTACATATTTTGAGATTTTCTGCAAATCATCCATTGAAGGAGATAGCATCAACGGTCTCACTTGCGTGGTTGGTGGTACAAATTGGTGTAGGTCTGCCCCTACCACCCGAGATGGCGGTGGGGGTGACTGAATGGAATTAAGAGTAGGAGGTGTAAGTCGGTGCAGGTCTGTCCCTACCACCCGAGGTGGGGGTGGGGGTGACAGAATGGGGCTAAGAGTAGGAGGTGCAACAACATCTTTCTGGGGTGGTTGTGGGTGATCCGGACCCTGACCTTATTCGTCTTTGAGTCCCAGACCAGCTCGCCCCACGTCAGAAATCTTGTTTGTTGCTGTGGCTAGATGCTCCTCACAAGCCTTCAGGCGCTCCTGTGATGTCTGACATTCACTTTGTAAACGCACACAATGTTGGAGCAATCCCGCCTTTTCCACTTTGCATTCCTCCAGCTCTTTTGATGCGAGCTGCAACTGTTGTTGTAGCACATAATTGTCCGAACACATAGCTTGGTACACATGGTCTTTATCCCTAATCTTCTCCTCAAATGATTGAGCCTGTAATAACAGCTCAGTCTGTGAGAGGTCCCTCTCACCTTGCACTCTTTCTGCCTCCAATTCAGACTCATTAATCAATTCGTCACACCTCTCCTTTGCAGATGCATATCCTCTGGATAGCATGACATTTCGTGCAACCTGATGGTCCAATTCCTCTTTGAGAAGCAGAGACATTTTTGCTAACCGTTCACGGCTCGATTTTTTATCCTCTGACACTGTAACTCCTTTTGCCAAACTTTTCAGTTCTGCATCTCTTTGAATTTCATCAAGTTGTTCTAATTGCTCTAATTGCTTACCAATAATTGAATTTGTTAAAATATGTAAAGCTGTTTGGATGACATCTTGGGAGCCCAAAATGTCACTGTTTATGCCTTCTTCTGCCATTATCTTCTATTTAAAAATTAAAAAAGAAGATGTAATGTTTTAGGTGGTAAAATAAAATCTGAAAAGTCTCTTTTCTGATATATTTACTCTTATTTAATGATTTAGCAATTAAACGTGTATTATCTTTCCAGCAAATGAGTCAACTTTTTCTACTCTGTGAATATCCTAACTGTATCTTTTAAAAAGTTTCTAACTTTTTATTTTGTACCTCCATCAGAGGGATTACCAGTGAATAAGTTTTTAGTAAATGCCTTTCTGCATAAATACCTTACTAACTTTTTAAATGCAAGATAACAGTGATTATTCAACTTGAAGAAGGTTTATTAACTCAAAATTCGTCTTACAGAAAATAAACACGTTTAATTCCACTCAAAATGACCTAGAAACGAAGTGAAACTGTGATATCAAGTCTCCACAGGAGGTGGCAGCATAACCTTATTTTATTTTAACCCAGACACTGTTAGTGATGTCCAGTAGGAGTCGCTATGACTTCCTGTGGCATCCGGTGACATCCGGTCGTTAGCCGTTAGCTTAAAATTAGCATCGGCTAGCGTGGTCCAAAAACACCATTTAGTGACGGATTTCAAACTCAAACGTGGCAAAATTTCAGCAATTAGGCATAGAAGGAACTGAGCGGCGGATCAGAATCAACTTTAAAGCGTTTTTCAACTTTAAAAAGCAGATTAAAAATCCCTATGAAAACGAGTTTTCATTTCCGGGTCACGTGACTGAATCTACCAATGACAGAGCAGCATGGGGGTGGGCTTTACGACCTGACACGTCTCTGAGCCAATCAAAGCGTTACACAGGCCGTTTTTAACCAATCACAGATCGCCATTTCAGCTAGCGTTTAGCATTAGCCTGAACGAAGTCCGTCAACTTTTCGTCTTTTAAACTGTCAAAATGTACCATTTTCTGTTAAAAATGTAACGAATCAAGCTCTCAGCTGCACGGAGACGGCGCCCCGGCATTAAAAACGTCTTTCCAACCATTTAAACAAACCGGTCGAACTTTTCAGAAACCGAACCGGACCAGAACAGCGTCTGGAACACAGTTTAAACAGAATAAAGCGTTTCCACAGCTCAGCAAACTCGTCACACAAAACAGACGTACAATTTCAGCTTTCAAACAGACACGTTGACTCACAATTTCAGCTTTCCAAACACCAGTAGCTGCTAACATCTCCGTGAGCTGTCTCTGAGCATCGCAGCTCAGCTCGCTGCATTTCACAGCAGCCGATTCTCTGCACTTTTCTTTCAAGCCAACATGTAAAATCTATTATTACACGCATACACAGTCCATTTATGAACACGTAACGGGCCACCAGATGTAGATGAACATATGCATGAGATATATTCATCAATTAAACGGATTCTTTCATTTTTCTGGACCGTATATAATGTGCATTGAATTTAGAAATGTAACGTGAGACGTTAATTATCTTTGACCCATCAAAATGAATGCAGTCATTTATTAACAGAATCAAAGTTTAACACATCATACATTTACATTAATTGGCAAAATATGGAAAATAACAACATGGCTAATTTTAGCAAACTGTACAATTCTGATTATCCACATGGCGGTGGATGAGAACTTTACACAGACATTTCTAAAATATCTGGAAG
>NC_056501.1:44352573-44362921 GCF_014905685.2 Nematolebias whitei | reverse complement strand
GGCGGTGGATGAGAACTTTACACAGACATTTCTAAAATATCTGGAAGGATTTCTACCTGATAGAAGAATTTAAAGATGGAAAGATGAAGTTTAAAGGGAGAAAAAGATGGGTGAGGGGGTTTGTTTGTGTCAGCATTCAGAACGGCACTCTCCGGGCTTTTTCCAGCTTCTTCCCCAGTACACTTAGGTGTTATAAATCAACTTTTTACCTGGAGATGTCCCTGGTACGAAGTTCCATTTAACGCACCCTTTCAGCGTCTCCGTAGGAACAGCTGTTAATCGTCCGAAGTAGTGACGGTATTCCGTCCGACACAAATTCGCCTCACGAGTGGACTTCACATGAGTGGAGTCCGTCAGAGTGCCACCCAGAGGTGGAAAATGTTATAATCCCATAAGACTCGGAAGAGCTCTGTGGTCATGTCAGGATTTTCCTGTTTCCCAGCACGGGAGCTACAACGACTCCAACTCGACTCTTTACCCGACTCTCCTCCAAAAACTCTCCGCCACTCTCTCTACACTCTCTCGACACTGGTTTGAACTAGGAAGTACCGACATTTTAAAGAGCTCTATTCCCGGTTCATCTGGGAGTTTCTGATTGGTCAATATCGACCAGACAGGGGTGTGTTCTGTGACGTAAGAGGTCACTATGAGTCAGAAAAGCAGCAAGAATGTTATGGAACAGATTGAAAATGTTTTTAGACAGACGAGAGGGATATTTAGACGAGTTGGCTGAAAACACAGGTGCCAACAGGTGCCAGCTTCTCTATTTACATCTGAGAGGATGTAAAAACAAGACAGTTCGTTCCAACATTTGTCTGCAGTTACTCCAACCTTGGACCAACTTGCACTTGCTCATCCAAAGACAGAAAATCAGAAAATGCATAGTTACTCTGTAACAGACCTTAACATGAATTCTAACTTTGCATGAGGATTAAAAATCATTGTTACTGTTTTCACAGTTAATTAAAAATGATTAGTTCACTGCAACATCTAAAATGGTTTGAACTAAAACACTTTGATTATCAACATTTGTAAAATAGTAATGATAATAAAAAAGAGAGTGTTCTTTCACTTGAAGTTTTCAAGAAAGAAAGTCTCAGGATGGGTCAACCTGTAATTCTGGATGCAAATCAATGAAATAACAAGTTTTGTCCCATATGGTTCTTAAGGTCAAATCCTGACCTTAGGCTTAGTTCACTACACTCTGGTATCAGATACTGTGCAGCGGGAAGGATTTTTACTAAAACATTTTTACTTTTGGACATTTTTTATAATGCGTAACCATAACAACAATGTGTTTATTTTTACAACCAGAGAAGCTGATTAACATCTCAAATGTAAAAAAAAAAAAAAAAAAAAAAAAAAAATAACCCTCAGCTACATCCCAAATCCTAACGAGTTGAAAAGGAGGTGTCGTGGGTGCATTTCCGTCTACCTGGCAGCGGTGCTTGAGCGCCTGACTGCCAAAATCCTGGTATTGGTGGGAAACACACCTTGTGACAACAAAAAGACCGGGATCATTCCCCAACACGTGCGGCTGTCTGTCTGCAATGATGAGGATCTCAACAAGCTGCTAGGTGGAGTGACCATGACTCAAAGACAAGTTCTGGCCAGCATTTGAGTGGTCCTGCTGCCCAGGAGGACCAAGAGGCCCGCCAGGATTGGGTGGATGGATTGGCATCCACAGCCATATTCTTCAGATCCACTGTGGGGGTTCTTCCTGCCCACAACCATCAGCATCTATAATAACTCTTTAAAGTGTAGTGAACTAAGCCTCAGGTCAAAACCTGACCCTGAGGGCCTACCTGGGACAGGAACTGTTATTTCATTGATTTGAGTCCAGAAACACAAATTAAGCTCATCCAGAGACTTTCTAAGTGTGTCCTGCACTAATCAATTGAAAGAACACTCTCTTTTTTATTATCATTACTATTTTACAATATCTTGATAATCAAAGTGTGTTTAGTTCAAATCATTTTTAAATGTTGAAGTGAACTACTCATTTTAAATCAACTGTGAAACAGTATTAATAATTTTTAATCCTCATTCAAAGTAGAAATCAAGTTAATGTCTGTTACAGAGTAATTATGCATTTTTTGATCTTCTCTCTGAAATGAGGAGTGATGTCGGTCAAAAGTCAGAGAACGGTCAAAAACATGTTTATCGGAACGAAATGTCATGTTTAACTCTCTCAGATAGATAGAAAGAAACTGGCTCCTAGATGTCTGTCTGTTTCAAAACATCTTTCTGTTATATTTTTAAACATCTACGCTGTCTCCTTGACATGTAGTGACCCTCTGACGTCACTAAAAACCACACCCCGGTTGGTTCATTCAACCAATCAGGAAGTTCCCAGAAGGAGCCGGAAGTGACCTCTTTAAAAGGGTTGACACTTCCTAGTTCCAGGGAGAACAACGTTCCAGAGCAGAACAAGAGTTCCAGGGAGAACCTCGATGTGGGATTCCTGGTTTCCCTCTGTCTGTTTGTGTCTGTTTGTCACTTTCCCTCCACAGCTACTCACCCAACTCGTCACACCTGCCACCAATCTGGGGAGTACTGCTGACTCACCTACTTAAGCAGCTGTCAGTCTCCTCTCCAGTGCTGGGACATCTTCTGCCAATCGGACCTTCCACGGCCTGGTTCATCTGGTCCTCTCTAGGGCTTCTCCCACCACTGGAACTCCTTCCTGTGGATCTTGATGTCTCATCTCCAGCTACAACATCCACCACTCTGTCTGGGTCAACCTGCTACTCTCCTCTGGATTCCTCCTCACACCCAGGATCCCACTCTTTGCTCCTCCTCAACCATCTCCTGCAACAATAACAAAGTAAGGATCAATTCTTGATTTAACAATCACATCATCATCTACCAAGAGGATATATATTCACCGTCTCTCCCCTTCCCTTACAGCTGTTCGAGTTTTATCTTCACCTGTAAATAAATATCACTTACCTTTTACCTGCCTCGTGTCCTTGCTTCCTTGGTCTGCTACTTTGGGGGTCGACGTTGTACAATCCTGATACTCGAACCAGAAGTTCCTGAATGAGAGAAGTTCAGAAGAACAGAAGTTCGAACTGTTTCTAATGGAGTGACAAGAGTCCGTCGATGCCACAACGTCTCACTGTGGCTCTACCCGACGAACGTTCTGAACAATGAGGAAGTTTGTTCTGTGATGATCTCACGACTCCTGAAGTCACAGCTGTTCTTACGGAGATGCTGAAAGGTGGCTTGAAATGGAACTTTACGCCAGAACTGAAATATCTTCAGAAAGGTAAAAGAGTCGATCTTCAACTGCCAGTGTACCGTGGGTTAAGCTGCGTCTAAAGGAGCGTACTGTTCTGGTTATACAGACACTTTTTCCTCATCCATCTCTCTCCATTTAAACTTCATTTTACCATCTTTAAACTTCTATCTTGCCAGTAATTAGGTGCAGATATCTTCAGAAATGTCTGTTGGTTTCAAAAGCTGCAAAAGATAATCATGGCCGCATGATTTTCTCATGCAAGGGTCATTAATTAAGCTGTGTTATTGTAGTCAATTTTGCCAATTAATGTAAATGTGTGATGTGTTTTAAATCGTTTCTAATTAAACGACTCACTGTTGTGGTGGGTCAAAGATAAAACACGTCTCTGTCCACATTTAATACAAACACGATATTACTCAGTCCAGAAAAATGAAAGAATCCGTTTAAATTATGGATAATATCAGACGCATATTATCTTCATTACAACTGGTGGCCTCGTACAGTTTCATGAATGGACTGTTATTCGTGTAATACTTGAGTTTATCATGTTGGCATATCATGATCTTAACTGAAATTAGCTTAAAAGTACAGATTTCTGTTCGACTGTAAAACGCAATGTTTTCAGCCGTGGTGTTTTTAGAGCTGAAAGTAACGTCAATGTGTTCATCTTAAAGCTGAAATTTGTACATCTGTTGTGTAACTAAGCTGACATACTGTGGAAACAATTGATTCTGTTTAAACTTTAACAGAAAGGGGGTTCTGACCCGGTTCTGTTCGCTCGGTTCTGATTTTGAACGTATTGTTTTAAATGGATGGAAAGCTGTTTTAAAGCTGAGCGCCGTCTCAGAACACTGTTAAGAGCTGTTCGTTACATTAGTAGCAGTAAAACTGTACATTTTTGAAGGTTAATGGACGAAAGTTGACCGGACTTTTTCAGGCTAAAATGCTAACATGATAGCTGCAATAACGAATTGTGATTGGTTGAAAACCGCTGTTTGGGTCGCTCTGATTCGCTGAGAAGTGGGTGACGTGTCTGCGTTCACTCCCTCTGATGTCAGATTGTAAAACCCACCTCGTTGTTCACTGGTTGATTCAATCACATGACCCCAGAAATGAGTCTCGGTTAAACCGAAGCCTCCACTGTGTTTAAGATCGCTAAATGGAGCTGCCACTGTTCCCACAAAACTCATGTGTTCATGCAGATAGACGTGCTTGTTAAAGCGACGCCACGTTTAAGCTTTAAATCCGTTCAGAAAACACTGATGTGACCGATTTTAGGCCGATGCTAATTAAGCTAACGGCTAACAACCGGATGTCAATGGAACGATCCACAGGAAGTTGTCATAGACTCCTGCTGGTATAAATAAGCTTACACTGCCACCTGCTGTTGAAAGAGGAGTATAACAGTTTTCCTTAAAGAAGAGACTGATAATTCCTCTCATTTTTTTTCTTTTCTTTTTGTTAACACAACCTGGTTTATGAGTAACTGTTTTAAATAGCAAATTCTGGTAAATAAAACTGCTTAAAAAGCGTTTTAAAACTAAAGTTGCCGTGAGACTTTTAGAAAAATTGCAGGTTTGTTTAATTTTAGTGCTTTAGAGTGAATGGACACTGAAAAAGGCCTGGTTCTTGTATCTGTTAAAAATAAGCACATTAAGTAACACTGCCAGAAAGAAGCATTTACTTAAAAATATTCATGCATTGGGGTAAAACCTACGAATAGGTGCCCATTCATTTGAAGAAGTGGCTTTAACAGTACTGTTGAGTGAACCCAGAGCTAAAATAGTGTGTGAAACTCACATGACACTTGAACACAAATATTTACCTGTTGAAATATCTGAAGTTGGCAACTGCTTAACCAGATAAGTGCTGAACAGTGAATAACCATGGCAGGTGTGACAGAAAAGGATATTGATCCTTGTGAGATGAAGGACTGGTTAGAGGGAGCGTTGACGCTGCTCACAGAATCCTTACATCCATATGGTGAACAGGTGGACAGCATGAACTCAAAAGAGTTATTGGACGAGCTGAAGGTGGTTGCAGAGAGTGTGACCTCTACAGACAAAACAGAGTCAAGCTATGACCAGCTGGCTAAATTGGCGCTCTTATTGAAAGCAACATTCTATGCTGTGGTAAACAAGGCTGACGACCTTGCAATAAGGTTAAACAGCGAAAAAGAGGAGTTACAATGTGACAGAGAGCTCTCACTAGCTCAGCTGTCATTACAAGCTCACTCATATGAGGAGAAGATGAAGGAAAAGGAGGTTAAGTATCAAGCACTGTGTTCAGACAACGATGCGCTACAACAAAAGTTGTAGCTCACATCAAAAGCTCTGACCGAATGCAGATTGGAAAAGGAGGCGTTAGTACAACAAGGCGTGCGTTTACAAAGTGAATGTCAAACATCACAGGAACGCTTAAAAGCCTGTGAAGAGAAACTAGCCGCAGCAACAAATAAGATTTCTGACGTGGGGCGAGCTTGTCTGGAACTCAAAGACGAACAAGGTCAGAGTCTAGGTCACCCACCATCACCTCAGAAGGATTTTGGTGTACCTCCTGCTCTTAATCCCATTCCGTCACCTCCACATGTGTCTAGCAACACACCTCCACGTGACATTATGGTTCCTACGATACCGATAATACAGCCTTTGATCTCAATTTTGGATTTGCAAAAAATCTCAAAATATATTCAACGCTTTATTCCTGGGCCTATGGGTTCTACTGGTACAAAGGCGTATCTCAATGACCTAGATTTCAGACTGAGTGGTTATCCTAATGCCACTGTTGAGGATACAATCAGTCTGATAAGGCTCACTTCGGACAGAGAGGTGTTCATCTTCATCGAGCGTCAACCTGATGCCACGAGAAGGGATGACAACCTTCTGTGTGAAGCTTTGATCAGGGAATACGACCCCTACACGGGGCCTGGTGGCTTCCCAGCTGCAGACAAGGTCACGCAAGGGAAGCATGAACATCCAAAGGTTTATTACAAAATAATCTTCCAAGCTTATTTTGGTTACAGGAATGAAACCGGCAAGGAGGAGGAAGAAGGTTTTAAATTTGTTTTCAGCAAAAACCTCCACACTGACATTAAAACGTCAGTACAAATGATGGCTAATTTCAAAGAAAAATCCATCAATGAGATTAAACAGTGTGCTGTGAATGTGTTTGAGGCCTGTTCTCATGTTAAGACGCCCATAGAGGTGTTTCCTGGTGTAAAGGTTAAACCCCATTCGCTAGAACTGGAAGGATGGCGTGTATCGCCTCCCCCTCCTAAAAAAAGGCGAGAAAAAGCAGTCTTTTCAAACTAACAAACCGCGTCATGAAGGTGCACGCTGGGACAAAAAAGATCTGAAGGGATTGAATTTAATCCCAGAGGATGAACGTGATTATCGTAAGTGGGGTGTGCGTAGGACGAAAAGATATGGGAACCAAGGTGACCCATATTATCAGGGGATGTCCGAAAAGGAACCCCCAAATGACGTACCTATCCCTCCTCCACCTCGGACAAAACGACCCGAGGCGAAAAAATCACAAAGGTTCCAGAAACAAGGCCCTACACCTCTGAGCTCGGAAGAGACAGAGAAACTACGTAGGTTGTTAGAAACTTTGAAACACACTGACACGGGAAACCAACCTGGAGCACTATGCAGTGATGTAATCACTATTAAATCTGAGGGCGCGAATGACAACGTCACAGATGTCGGTGGAACACACCAAGACATTGTTGTTGTTGCCTCCAACAACCCCTCATCGGAAGAAGGGGGGGTGAACTCACACACAAACGATGACGAGTCATCGCAAACTGAACACTCAGAAACAGCTACTGCTGTGCTGACGGTTCAGACAAACCAAGATTACACAGACAAGGCTGAGCGTGTGAAGAAACGTCAGAAAAAAACTAAGAGGTTTCTGTGTAACTTTATTAGAAGGGGGGTCGCCAAGAAGGCATACCTGTCAGTAACGCTCGAAGGGGTCCTCACACATGAAGCACTACTGGACGGTGGGGCGGACATAACAATTATGTCAGCTAAACTGTTCGAGGAGCTGAGGACAGCCACTAGCAGTGTTAACAGGGTAATACCTCTCACAGAATGTGCTATAGAAATGCAGGGTCTCTCAGAGAAGAGGACAACCCTGACAGCTATAGCAGTGGTTCACATGCAGATTGGCAGAATGACACTATACCACCCGGTACACGTGTCTAGTGTTGACTCATTCCCATTTCTGGTTGGCCAGGATTTTATAAATCGCTTCGAAGCGATTATAGATTATGGTGATCAGACGATGTGGGCCAAGGTGAGCAAACCACTGCCAATAGAAATGCCTCCGGAGTGTAACACAAACTGCCTAACGGCAGGTACCGTGGAAGGCGCAAAGGACTCCTCAGCCGAGGACACGAGCCCGGTGAGAATTCCTCTGACATCATGTGAAACCAAAGAGAACTACCCGGTGGTCCAAACTCTGACCCAACAAGACAGCCTCCTCTGTGAGCTGGAGCAGTCAGAGTGCACCAAACACTACCTACCACTGGTAGTTAAAGGTGTAGAGATCCAAGGGTCCCACACCAACGATGCTGTTCTGTCTCTGTGGACAGATAAATCAGCAATTAACCGAGCTTTTATGAAACCTTGGTTCACAAACACGTGGATCTAGAACTAATTAAAAAAGCTTTCCGCTTTCCATTAGTTCCCAATAGTTCACAGGTAATGACCGCTGAAGGAGTCATTAACCTAAAACTGAACTGGAACCAACGAGAACTGGTTCACCCGTTTCTCGTGATCCAAAACTTACCACATGCAACCTACATAGGCTCTGACATTTTGATAAGGTTGGGTGTCCACGTGGACACCATCAACAAGGTGCTGTGGTCCCTAAAACCAGCCACAAAGGATCCTCCTTTGCTAGACACAGCAAACCTTAAGGCTGGGCAGACCATTCCAGAGGACTGCCAGGTTGCTAGCAACCAAACCACCACAGTACCACCTCAGGTGATTAACCTAATGGTGCGAATCCACATCATAGCTGGACAAGCTATTAGCCATAAACAGGCATATTTTCAACTTTCTCCTGCGTTTCTCAACTTGGGACTGTCCGTGGAAGCCACAAACCAAGTGAGCCTTGACTCCAGGACCACATCTATTGCTGTGTGTAACACAGGCACGGATGAGGTGCTGATCCCAAAAAACACTATGCTATGATGGTTGATTTCCACTGATTTTCATAATTTTGAACTAGGCATTCCATTTCTGGGAGGACTCCCAGATAACCTGGTACCGAATCAAGAAGCTGGGCCAGTATGGTTCACAAAACCATCACAGGCCATAGCTCTTTTCTCAACCGATGACGTCGACCAAGGACCTCAAACCTATGGTGTCTTACCCATAGACAGGTCCGACGACTCAGAAAGGGATTCGTTGGAGCTCCCCAAAGAGCAAGAACCCTTATCAGTCTCATCACAGATTGAACAGGTGGTCGCCCAAGCCGACGCTCTAACATCTGATGAAGAAAGAGACAAACTTCGCCAAGTTCTTTTAAAATATGAAAAGTCATTTTCAACTGACCCAGATATCATCCAACTTCAGAAGTTGGATCCTGCAATTAACTCGATGATACTGTATCTGACTGACCCAGACAAATACACTCCATCGAAAGGCGAACTGGATTCCAATCCAGACCTTAAAGTCCTCTTTCAGCTGCGCAAACAGTTAAAACTACTCAAGGACAACCTAACTTTAGCTCATGGAGCGACGTCCTCACCCGTGTTCGCGGTCCCCCATGACCGAAGGGGGGTGACGTCAGTTAGGGTAATGTTACCAGACGCGATAACGTGATCAAATCTGACATTCAGAGTGAGTGGCGCACCGAAACGTCGTTTTCTAGTTGCTTAATCACTACTTTTGTCAATGTTGAAACGTTGTTTTACTGGTTGCTTAGTCACTGTTTTTGTCGATGTTGATACATCGTTTAATTGGTTTTTGGTATTGTTTCTGAACACCCCAAGCAAGAATGAGTTTTGTATGTATTTTAGTTGGAGACTGTAAAGGACTTTAACTATGCCAACATGCAGTTCACTCGTTAAAACCTAATCTTTGCGGAGTCAATGTAGATTAATGCTACCTTTAGTACCATAACTTACATTGGTCTCACCATCTTCAAGCCGAACCTACTCGAACAATTCTATTCGGGGGGATAGCTAATTCTTTTTGATGAGTCTCGCCATAGACTCCAAAAACATTTATGGGGAAACCAAACACCCAATCTCAAGTCGTTCGTCTAAAAGGACAACAGACAATTGAACCAAACTATATTTTGCCATGTAAATCTAACTTAAACCAAGTTAGGAATGGAAAAATAGTTTGGAACACCCTTCTATAGGTATAGACCCCTATAACTACCCTTTTCAGCATGTTCCACCCCTTAACTGGTAGCTGTAGCTGTTCCCAATCATAATAGCTTACACACCAGGTGCATATAGGTTAAGGTCTTATGTAAATTCCCATTCATAAGCCCACCTTAAACCACATAATTACATGACACATAGAACCAGAATGGCACCGACTGGACGTCACCCAGCGACGACCTTCGCTGGAGGGGACCTGCAATCCTGACGTTGGTCTCCAACTGTATCCAGTGGCCGCATCTTCAGTTCAATCAAGGGAACCCCTCTGTATGCTGATTAATCAACAACTCCATTCGTTGTGGATTTATCATTGAGGAATATATGACTTTTTCCAATGGATTACAGACTTTGTTTCCAAGGGGTTAAAGCATTGCTACAATGGAATTACCAACAACATTATGGAATTACCAACAACATTATGGAATTACCTAAACCGTTGTGGGATTACCTTCTTTGACTTTTGTTTTCCTCTTGCTGGATTACATAAAGCCCAATGACATTCCGAGGCGTAAATTCATGTTGGAATTCATCCCCATGGACAGGCGATGATTTCCAAAGGGGGGACTGTAGTGAACTAAGCCTCAGGTCAAAACCTGACCCTGAGGGCCTTCCTGGGACAGGAACTGTTATTTCATTGATTTGAGTCCAGAAACTCAAATTAAGCTCATCCAGAGACTTTCTAAGTGTGTCCTGCACTAATC
>NC_056501.1:44350042-44352473 GCF_014905685.2 Nematolebias whitei | reverse complement strand
CGTAAACTGATGCCCAGATGGACTGGACCCCATCTGATAACAGACAAGCTGTCTCCAGTTGTCTATCAGATAAAAATCAGTAAAGGCAAAAAAGAGCCAACTGTTAAATGGGTACATCGTAACCAGGTTAAACCACACAAGGCGTGCAATAACTCCTCAGGAGACAAAGATCTCACAAAATCTGACCTCGTGGGAACAAGGGTCATCCAAGCAGAAGATAACTAATGGATAATAAACTTAACAATAGTTTAAACTTGCGGGTCCTACCCCCGACAATTAAGAAGCTAAGACCTATCTCTTTGTGTTTCCATAGGACAATGATGGTACCACTCCTGGTAATCTTCACCCTCTTGGGTGCCACCCAAGAAGGGCAAGCCGAGATTGTAACCCTTGGGCCCACCTCAGGCATCGCTCTGTGGGACCAGCCGGGACTGCTCATCACAGATTGCCGCCTATACACTCGAAAGGTCTTCATCCGCTTCGACCCCCAAACCGTGATCAAACAACACATTAACATTAAAAATGAGTGGTTAAACAAATCATGGTACACAGTATCCCAAGAGGGTGCTAAAGCAGAGATCCAACACGTCCTAAAGCAACTACATAAGTTCACCTACACCCAACAAGAGTTGGGTGGAACACGTAAAAGGCAAAAGCGCGACATCGGCGGGCTTTTACTCGCTGCTTCCTCACTCGGATCGCTGTTTAGCCTGGGTTTGTACGCATACAACACTGTCAGTATAACGTCCCTAAAACAACACGTGTATGAAGTAGAGAGCGAGGTCCCAAAGATCCGAGCGCAAATGGACCTTCAACTAACACAATTGACACAGGTGACTAAAACCGTAAAGGATACTGTTCTAGTGCTGAATACTCACACCCAAGAAATCAAAGCCCTTGTACATGCGGTAAATGAGTTAGCCCTGAAGGTTGAAGTGGATTACGCTGTCGCACACCTAATGGATAGGATTTTTGCTGACATGCTTAGAGATGTCAGTTCGTCGGTAGATACACTAGCCACCGGTAGGATCCCACCGTATCTAGTCTCTCTACAGATGGTGAACGACATCCTCAGCTCCACTACGCGCGAAAGAGTCACGCAAATACAGGCTCACCTGGCTTACACTCTCGGTAGCGCAATCCCAATCTACGTCAATCACAAAACGTTTGAAATGGCGTTCATTATCAACCTACCGATAATTCCCTCAAATGGCATATATAGACTCAGGGACGTTGTTAATGTTGGCAATTGGCACGGTGAAAACCATGTTCAAATTGACACACCAAGGATGGTTGCGTACCACGACAATAACCCCTCAGTTTATCTAGCTCCAAACCTTCAGATGTGTGTTCTCACTCGGGAGATACATTATCTGTGTGCGAGTAAGCCGTTTGTTTGGAATCAAACCGCGGGCTTATGCGGGTTGACACCTATTCCGAAAAATTCTAGGTGTTCAACGACCATAATGCCTCGACACCTGGCTAAAGCCGCAAAAGCGGAAATCGTTGGCTCACGTTGGCTAGTGAACGCTCCTCAAAGAAAGGCGATCATAGCCTACGATCAACCTGGGGCAAATAGACCTTTGACGTTACCGGACAAAACAATGTGGATCAGTGTTCCCCATACACATTGGTGATTTGACGCTCTATCACTTCGATCCGGAACAATGGGACGCGACTCTGGATGACTCAGGGTACCTGGTGAACATGTCTATAGACATAGATCCAGAAACTCTGGGAAGGATCCGTTTTGAAGGCACCAAAGTCGTCGACGTGGAACCCATAAACCGAGTTCTCAAGTCCCTCAGGTCCAAAATTAAGAACCCGATCCAACCAATTACCTATGCGTGGTCAAGCGCGGACACGTTAATCATAGCCCTGCTAATGACGATAACTCTCGTATTGTGTGGGATACTCACATCCCTGTTCCGGGGCCACACGTCACTCCGAGTCGACCTGGATCGCCATGTAGCGCACCTCGATATGATTATGTCTCGCGTATGCGGGTCTGCAAAGACGCCACTTACACGGGACAGCGTGACTGAATCTGACAACCAGGGTGAGGTGGAGCAGTGAAACGATGTTTCTAGTTGCTTAGTCACTACTCTTGTCGGTGTTGAAACGTTGTTGAATTGGTTTTGGTTGTTTCTGAGGTAAGAATGAATTTTGTGTGTAAGTTAAGTTAGAGACTAAGAGGCCTTTAACCATGCCAACATGCAGTTCATTCGTTAAATTGCAATCTTTGCGGAGTCAATGTATATTATTGCTACCTTAAGTACCATAATCTACATTGATCTCACAACGCGTAAGCCGAACCTACTCGAACAATTCTATTCGGGGGGATAGCTAATTCTTTTTGATGAGTCTCACCATAGACTTCCAAAAACATTTATGGGGAAACCAAACACCCAATCTCAAGTCGTTCGTCTAA
>NC_056501.1:44344598-44349942 GCF_014905685.2 Nematolebias whitei | reverse complement strand
CTTCCAGATATTTTAGAAATGTCTGTGTAAAGTTCTCATCCACCGCCGTGTGGATAATCAGAATTGTACAGTTTGCTAAAATTAGCCATGTTGTTATTTTCCATATTTTGCCAATTAATGTAAATGTGTGATGTGTTAAACTTTGATTCTGTTAATAAATGACCGCATTCATTTTGATGGGTCAAAGATAATTAACGTCTCACGTTACATTTCTAAATTCAATGCACATTATATACGGTCCAGAAAAATGAAAGAATCCGTTTAATTGATGAATATATCTCATGCATATGTTCATCTACAAGAGGAAACAATCATCCAAAAAATGTGATTTACATCCAGAAAAAAAGGAAATAAAGTTTCCAAAAGCAATATCTCAGAGTGAATGCAACAGAGCTACTCCAGCATGCAGCCACTTTGAGCGGCACAATTCTAGAACAATATAGAAACCAATGCAATATAGAAAAATATTAATGTTTGATAATTGTTTTTTCTATAAGCACATTCAAATAAACGTAGCAATATAGCACAGATTTAGCATAGAGCCCAATACAATAACCTAGAGGTTAGCACTAGCATGCTAGCTCCAGAAACAAACAAACAAACTCAACAGTTCCCAATTTTAGAACACAGTCAGCTGAATGTTTTTTTTTTCTTCACAAAAAGAGATATCTAAAAGTTGAGAGGCATATCAGAAAGAAATGATGACATAGACATTAGATAAAGGGCTTTCAGTGGCTTAAAGCCTACCTGCAGCAGCTAGCCTGGTTATGAGAGTGTCACTGCACAATCTGTTCTGGGAACAAAACAATAAAAAATAATAATAATCTGTTCCGGGACCGGGAGCATGATCTGTACCGCACAACTTTTCAGGGCACAGGAGAGGAGCTAACTGCGCATGTACAACTTTTAATGAGAGTCTATGGGAACATATTCTAGTGCCCCTAGAGTGGAAATACATCATCAATCAGAGACAACACTTTTGAAAGGAACAACTTTACTCATCATTAACTATAAAATATTTATCTTACATAACAAAAAATATATACATATATTTTGAAATATTTTTATTTTATTATTTCATATTTATTTAATTTTTTTTTCTGTCTTCAAGGTAATATGTGAGTTGTTTGAGTGGTGGGGCGGTGCCCTAGCGCCCCCTGTTGACCAGCTGCCACTGCCAAAAGCATACATGTTAGGCTGATTGGTAACTAAATTGTCCCTAGGTGAGAGAGAGAGTGAATGGTTGTTTGTCTCGCTTGTCTCTTTGTGACCCTGTGATGGACTGGAGACCTGTCCAGGATGATCATGATGTTGCATATATGTCACTTCCATTGTTTTGTTTTTCTCAATTCAATAAAAAAAAAAAACGGTCCTTGGACATGGATTCAGCAGCAAATGGCTGGATCAGCTGCATCACAGCAAGAAGACCAAAGTTACTAAGCTGGAAAATCTTAGATAAGAATATGATTCTTTATTCAAGGTTTGATTAGAGTTAAACAAACAAACAAACAAAAACAAAAAAAAAATACATTCACCTGTACTGTTTTGGTTCAGTTGACAATGCACCCAAAAAGAAATTGCACAAGAAATTACCGGCATTTAACACTAAAAGTTAAAACATAAAATTTATAATTCACCACTTGCTCTTGTCAAGATCGGATGCTTCTCCCCTCCCTCTCTGCTTTGTGCTCTGTCTGTCTGTGAAACTGCTTGTGAGCTCTCTTGCATATCCTCCGAACCATAATTATGGACTTGTTTTGATCAGTTGGTCCCTCAACTCAATTTACCACATTTCTTCAAAGAGAGGACAGGCTTTAGGCAAGTCGATTTGCCCTGTTGGCACGCACGCAGTTAGATATCTCATCAACTGGAAGACTTGATGATGTGTCTATCTCTGCTGCCATCTGTGGAATTTAAGTATGCATATTTAATTGGATTTACAATAACTGGTTCCTGCTTTTTGGATTTGGCTGGTGGCTGGTTTTATCTACAATCAAGGAAGTCGTTGGCAGCAAATTTGGACCCGATCACGCTGCTTGCCTTTATGATGGCTTGGTTCGTGTCTCGAGTACCCAGACTCAAATGCTTTGGGCAGAATGGATCAGATCTTGGGGATTTTACTCAGTCACGTTCCATCGGTGTGGCCATGTATTTTGGACATTTCGGAACCGAGTCGACCAACACAGACTAAAGGTAGATGTCATGAAGTTCTGCCTGTCCCCAAAACAACTGTGTTTATATGAAGTTGGTTCCCTTGGCTGGCCTTGAAGGCCATCTCATCTGAATTCGCCTGGAGTACATGTGATCTGACGCTCACAACCCCCTCCCTGAGGAATTTCCAACTGATAACCAGATGGAACCAGCTGAATAAACTTTGTGTCATCATTTCAGGACTCTTGGATTATCATAGTTATTCTGGGCCATTCCTCGACATACCTTGAGAATGTTTATGGATCTCACCGGAGGACATTGACTGATTTTCCATCCTTATCAGAACTCTTACAGTGACCTCAAGAGCATCTATGAACATTGCTGACCGATCTCGTCTCCTCTGTCTGCAGAATGTCTACGTCACTATGTGCTTGTTAGTGCGAGGTGTTTTTTTAATATTAGAGGTTTTTTTTCTCAGGCAGGAAAAAAAAGTCTGATAGGAATTTTTTTTTCGCCTCCAACTCCTACATGTGTCCAGTTAACCACTGTTTTTGACTGTCCAAACAGGTCTCACTTGTAAATGAGTCTTCGAGGCTCAATGTGATTTATCTGTTTAAATAACGGTTGAATGAATGAAAAAAAATAAAGATGACCACTACGATCGCCAAGCTGACAGATGCTGAATGATGGTCTGTGTTGACCTTAAGTAATAAGGAAAGATGAGATCCTGAGCCTCAGATGAGAAAACTCAAACAGAATATCAGCGGGCACCTGGAAGTGCTGAAGACAGATCCAGCGAGCTCACATGCGACAATTATGGGAAAGGAGGACAGAGAGTTTGAAGATGGCCATAATGCTGACAGCCCAGTGAAGAGAGTGGACATGAAGGGATTTTCTACATTTTCATTTGATTTCAATTAATTAATCTTCCATGTGTTATTTTAAGAATTGAGGACGATGAGGCATTTTTTTTTGTTTGCTTCTAAATTTTATGTATCATTTCATATATCCATCCATTATCTTTTACCCACTTCTTTCTTATTGGGTCACGGGGGTCACTGGTGCCCATGTCCAGCTATCACTGTGTGAAGAGGCGGGGGACACCCTGGACAGGTGGACAGGGACATATAGAGACAAACGAGACAAACAACCATTCCCTATCTCCTTCACACATAGGAAAAATTTAGAGTTACCAATCAGCCTAACATGCATGTTTTTGGACTGTGGGGGGAAACCAGAGCACTCTGAGAAAATCCACACATGCACAGAGAGAACATGGAAATTGTACCCAGAATGGCCCCCTGGCTGGGCTTCAATCCGGCAACCTTCTTGCTGAGAGGCAGCAGCTGTACCAACTGTGCCACAGTGTTGCCCGCTCTCAAATCAGTGTCCTGATTTTTAAATGTGTGGTACCAGAAGGCAGTCTGATAAATTCACCTAGGATGTAATTTGTGTAGATTATTTTGTCCTAAAGTATTTCTTTATTTACTGTTTTATGTCTGAAAATATGTTCAGCTGTGTGGCCACTAAACATCCTTCTATATCTAGTCTTCTTTGCCAAACTGATAATATATGAATTCCTCATCTGACAGGCATGTGCTGTTTGAAAACTCCTCTCCTGTGGTGTCAGACCTAAAGCCAAAGCTTAACTGCCATGTTCAGACGTATTACACAGTAAAACTGGATTTGTAATGTCTGTGACAAATCTGTATCTATGTGACAAACTTTTAAGGAGTAAAGGGGGAAGATGCTTCAATTCTCTCTTCAAAAAGGGATGAAAATATAAGTCTATTAAGTAGCACACATTTTTTACTGTAAGCTTCTTAGGGTGCAGAAAGACACACCTAGGATGCCAAGCCGCTCCCTCAGGAAATAATCCCATACCATAACGTAATCTTGTGGTAGGTGATCAAACGGCAGAGAAGAGAACATATGAGAAGGAGTTAGGAGCCACAAATCTGAAGAAACAAATCTTATTATGGTGAAAAAAATATAGTCTTCACCTTTGCATCAACTGCATATTTACTTCTCAGGCTTTCTGTTAAAGCAACTCTTTAAATTGTTACAGTTTTAGCCGGTTGCTGGGGTATAGCTACTTGTAAACAGGAGCTTTTACGTGGGTTTGCTGCTGCTGTGTCTCCTGCTGACAGCATTTGAAGTCTGTGCATTTGTTTGGTTTTTAGATGCACAACACATCCCACTGGGACTGAATTCCAACAGCAAATTAGTATTTAATTTGCACCCTGTGAATAAGCCATGCTGTTGTACTTTTCTCACCCAGTTCTGAAATTTCAAAGGAAAATAAATTATTCTGCAGCAAAACAAGGATCAGCTAGATTTAATCAAATGGCTGTGTTGCCACAGCAAGATAGGAATGTAATGGTTGATTAAAAATAAGGAGAAAGGCAACAGTTTAAAACTAATGTATGGAAGAAGCCTAGGGTGAGTGTTTGGTATAAATTCAGTGTCATATGTAGTGTCACCAGGGGTTACAATCATTTCAAAGCCTTCTGCATAGTATGTGTTCCCAACATTGCATCCCATAATATTGGTTAAGTACTTTCCGCTGCAGTAGCAATGTGCAGAGTTCCTGGAAACACAGCCAGCCAGGCAAAGTTACCATGGAAAGAAAAACAAAGAAAAATGTTTTAAGATAAAAGCATATCAAATAATGCAGCAATAACCTGATACATGCTCAATGCAGCAATAACTTCTTTTTTTATATATATAAAATGGAGCTTGGTTGCTGACAGCTTTGTATGTTAGAAGATTTTAAATTATATTGTGAACTTGAAAGGGAGCAAAAAAAGAGAAAGTAAAAATAGACTAATATAATCATTGCTTTTAACTTGCATCAGAACTCTAGCAGTAACTGTGGTCAGTAGAGGACTGGACCCAAGAAGCAGAATAGACACAAGTATCAAAATAAAACAAAAAATTTATTGAAACTACAAAAATCAAAGTGCTGGTGTGGCAGCACAACTTACAAAAAACTGAAATACAGGAAGAAGACACAGAGGAATAAAACTGAACTACAATGTACAATGAAGAACTGGTGAAAGAGAGACTAAATATAAAGAGCAAAAGTGATTGAAAAAGTGGAGGCGCCTGAGTTGATTGATGAGTGAGCAGTGGCAGCTGGCCAGTAGAGGGCACTAGGACGCTGCCCCATTGAAACCGCTCACCATTTTAC
>NC_056501.1:44311179-44344498 GCF_014905685.2 Nematolebias whitei | reverse complement strand
ATCCATCCATCCATCCATTTTCTTCCGCTTATCCGGGGGTCGGGTCGTGGGGGTAGCAGCCTAAGTAGGGAGGCCCAGACTTCCCTCTCCCCAGCCACTTGGGCCAGCTCTTCCGGGGAAATCCCGAGGCGTTCCAGCCAAGAAACATAGTCCCTCCAGTGTGTCCTGGGTCTTCCTCTGGGCCTCCTTCCAGTGAGACGTGTCCAGAACACCTCACCAGGGAGGCGTCCAGGAGGCATCCTAAACAGATGCCCAAGCCACCTCAACTGGCTCCTCTCGACGTGGAGAAGCAGTGGCTCTACTCTGAGTCCCTCCCGGATGATTGAACTTCTCACCCTATCTCTAAGGGAGAGCCCAGACACCCTGCGGAGAAAACTCATTTCGGCCGCTTGTATCCGAGATCTCATTCTTTCGGTCACAACCGAAAGCTAGTGAATAGATGATGGTAGGAACGTAGATTGATCGGTAAATTGAGAGCTTCGCCTTTTGACTCAGCTCTCTCTTCACCACGACAGACGGTACAGCACCTGCTTCACTGCAGACGCTGCACCTATCCGCCTATCGATCTCACGCTCCATTTTTCCCTCATTCGTGAACAAGACCCCAAGATACTTGAACTCCTCCACTTGGGGTAGGACCTCCTCTCTGACCCAGAGAGGGCACTCTACCCTTTTCCGGCTCAAGACCATTGCCTCGAATTTGGAGGAACTGATCTTCATCCCGGCCGCATCGCATTTGACTGCGAATCGCTCCAGCGAAAGCTTTAGATCACGATCTGATGAAGCCGATAAGACCATATCATTTGCAAAAAGCAGAGTCACAATCCTAAGGCCACCAAAACGGATCCCCTCAACACCTTGGCTGCGCCTAGAAATTCTGTCCATAAAAGTTATGAACAGAATCGGTGACAAAGGGCAACCTTGGTGGAGTCCAACTCTCACTGGGAACAAGCCCGACTTACTGCCGGCGATGCGGACCAGGCTCTAACACCAGTCATACAGGGACCTAACAGAATGTATCAAAGGGCCGGGTACCCCATACTCCCAGAGTATCCCCCACAGGGTTCCCCGAGGGATGCGGTCGAACGCCTTCTCCAAGTCCACAAAGCACATGTAGACCGCTTGGGCAAAATCCCACGCACCCTCCAGGACCCTGCTGAGAGTGTAGAGCTGGTCCAGTTTTCCACGGCCAGGACGAAAAATGTACCGTTCCTCCTGAATCCGAGGTTCGACTATCCGACGGACCCTCCTCTCCAGAACCCCCGAATAGACCTTACTAGGGATGCTTAAGAGCGTGGTTCCCCTGTAGTTGGAACACACTCTACGGTCCCCCTTTTTGAATAGGGGGACCACCACCCCAGTCTGCCAATCCAGGGGAACTTCCCCCGATGTCCACGCAATATTGCAGAGTCGCGTAAGCCAACACAACCCTACAACATCCAGAGCCTTAAGGAACAACGTGCGAATCTCATCCACCCCTGGGGCCCTGCCACCGAGGAGCTTTTTAACCACCTTGGTGACCTCAGCACCAGAGATTGGAGGGCTTGACCCAGAGTCCCCAGGCTCCGCTTCCTCAGTGGAAGACGTGCCGGTGGCATTGAGGAGGTCTTCAAAGTATTCTGCCCACCGACCTACAACATCCCGAGTTGAGGTCAGCAGCACACCACTCCCACTATAAACAGTGTTGGTGGCATACCGCTTTCCCCCCCTGATATACCGGATGGTGGACCAGAAACGCCTCGAAGCCGTGCGGAAGTCATTCTCCATGGCCTCTCCGAACTCCTTCCATGCCCAAGTTTTTGCCTTAGCGACCACCCGAGCCGCATGTTGCTTGGACTGCTGGTACCCATCAGCTGCTTGCGGGGTCCCACAGGCCAAAAAGACCCAATAGGACTCCTTCTTCAGCCTGACAGCATCCCTCACCGACGTTGTCTACCATCGGGTTCGAGGGTTGCCGCCGTGACAGGCACCGACAACCTTTTAGCTGCAGCTCCGGTAAGCCGCCTCAACAATAGAGGCACAAAACATGTTCCACTCAGACTCAATGTTCCCCACCTCCCTCGGAACATGTTTCAAAGTTCTCCCAGAGGTGGGTGGGTGTTAAAACTCCGTCTCACAGGAGACTCTGCCAGATGTTCCCAGCAAACCCTCACATACGTTTGGGTCTGCCAGGTCTGACCGGCATCCTCTCCCACCATCAGAGCCAACTCACTACCAGGTAGTGATCAATGGACAGCTCCGCCCCTCTCTTCACCCACCCGAGTGTCCAAGACATGTGGCCGCAGATCAGATGAGACGATGACAAAGTGTATCATCGAACTGCGGCCTAGGGTGTCCTGGTGCCAAGAGCACATATGGACACCCATATGCTTGAACATGGTGTTCGTTATGGACAATCCATGACGAGCACAGAAGTCCAACAACAGAACACCACTCGGGTTCAGATCAGGGGTGCCGTTCCTCCCAACCACACCCCTCCAGGTCTCACTGTCATTGCCCACATGAGCATTGAAGTCCCCCAGCAGAACAAGGGAGTCCCAAGGAGATGCACTTTCCAGTACCCCCTCCAAGGACCCCAAAAAGGGTGGATAATCTGAACTGCTGTTTGGTGCATAAGCACAAATGACAGTCAGAACCTGTCCCCCCCACACGTGGGCAGAAGGAGGCCACCCTCTCATTCACCGGGGTGAACCCCAACACACAGGCACTAAGTTAGGGGGCAATGAGTGTGCCCACTCCTGCTCGGCGCCTCTCACCAGGGGCAACTCCATAGTGGAAGAGTGTCCAGCCCCTCTCAAGGAAACTGGTTCCAGAGCCATGCGTAGAGGTGAGTCCAACTATTTCTAGCCGGAACCTCTCAGCCTCACACACCAGCTCAGGCTCCTTCCCCACCAGTGAGGTGACATTCCACGTCCCAATAGCCAGCTTCTGTAGCCGAGGATCATACCGCCAGGGTCCCCGCCCTCGGCCACCACCCATCCCGCATTGCACCCGACCCATTTGGCCCCTCCCACAGGTGGTGAGCCCATGGGAAGGGGGATCCACGTCTCCTCTTCGGGCTGTGCCCGGCCGAGCTCCATGGGTAAAAGCCCGGCCACCAGGCGCTCGCCCGCATGCCCCACCTCCAGGCCTGGCTCCAGAGTGGGGCCCCAGTGACCCACGTCCGGGCAAGGGAACATTAAGTCAATTTATTTTTCTCTTCATCGGGGTCTTTGGGCTGCACTTTGTCTGGTCCCTCACCTAGGACCTGTCTGCCATGGGTGACCCTACTAGGGGCGTAAAGCCCCTGACAGCATAGCTCCTGGGATCATTGGGACACTCAAACCCCTCCACCATGGTAAGGTGGCAGCCCAGGGAGGGGCTATATTTAATTTAATTTCTTGTAGTTGTGTAAGATAAATATTTTATAGTTAATGATGAGTTAAGTTGTTTCTTTCAAAAACATTGTCTGATTGGTGACGTATTTCCAGCCCCTGGGGGTGCAAGAATCTTAGCCCATAGATTCTCATTAAAAACTGAACATGCACACTAGCTCCTCTTCTTTACAAGAGACAGGAAGATTCTGGGTGCAGATTAGAGGATGACATTTTTTTCGGGAGTACCGCGGATCACGTGATTCCGGACGGATTCTGGCGGGACCTGAGTCAACCTCATTATAACTCACGTGACCGGAACATGACTGGACTGAAAGCTAATGGGAGCAGACAGGAGCAAGAACTGACCAATAACCAAAAGTTATTTTGTTATTAAAAGTTAAGTCTTGTGTTTGTTGAAGATCCTTCTGAATTTCTCTGATACTCCAGCAACATAAGGGATGACAATGTTTTTACGTCTGTTGTTCTCCTTTTTCTGTTTATTGGTGTGTTTTGTAGATTTCCTCGCTGACTTGACAAAAGCCCAGTTAGGATATCCACATGTTTGAAGAGCTTCTTGAACGTGTTTCAGTTCCTTTTCCTTCCCTTCTGTCTTCGTGGGGACGCATTTGGCCCGATGTTGTAAAGTTCTGATGACAGAGAGAAATTCAGAAGGATCTTCAACAAACACAAGATCTCAAACCCATTTCAAACCCAGCAGGACTCTCAGACAGAGGCTGGTCCACCCTAAGGACAAGACACCCATACACAAACAGAGTGGTGTAATGTATGCGGTCCAGTGCAGCGAGGACTGTCCAGACCTCTACATTGGAGAAACTAAACAGCCTCTTCACAGACGCATGACTCAACACAGGAGAGCCACCTCCTCTGGACAAAATTCCGCAGTTCACCTCCACCTCACAGATAAGGGACACTCTTTTGTGCACATTTTGGACCAAGAACACAGATGGTTTGAGAGGGGGGGTGAAGGAAGCAATTTATGTAAAAAGAGAAAAGCCGTCTCTTAACAGAGGAGGAGGCCTCAGATTTCCACTTTCAAAAACATATAATGCAACTTTAAAACAGATCCCCAGCCGTTTTTCACACCTGATGGGAACAGAGGGGCCTCGACTGTGAATTAGAGGAACAAAGACCTACTGTTTAGGTTTTTAGGTGTGAACTGCCAATCTACATATATGTATGTGTGTGTGTCTTATGTGTGTGTGTGTCTTATCTCACTCAGCCTTATAAACTGTATCTCTCACTCTCTGCTCTTTGAATTGAGAAAGCTCCTCGGATGAGGAGCGAAACGTCTTCTGTTACAAATAAAGTCCAGTTGTTTTTGTATTGAACGCTTTTTGAATTCATCATGTCCTGGATGACTGAGAATCTTCACCAGCATTTGTCACAAGATGTTGTGGAAAAGATGTCAAGCTCTAATAGAGTACCTCATGAGCTGTAACTTTTAAACCTGATTCATAATCCTACCTTACTGCCTTCCCTGCCTGCTTTAAACCCATGTGTTTTTCATTTTAGGATAGATTTTTACAATAAAGATGTATTAAAAATATCTTCACTTTTATTATTTGCAGATATGCACAAGGTTCATGTTAAAATTGCAAAACATCACACTGTGCTGTAATCTTTGAAACTGCTTTTACAATAAGCTCCAGACTTGAAAACAATTAGGTTAAATTTTGTCCTTGAATTTTAAAGATTTGTCTTTCATTAAATTTAAAAACATAAATTTATTACTTATTAATCTAAAAAAGTTAAGTCTGGTCCTCTGGACATTCAAAAAACAAAACAAACAAAAAACATTTAGTTTATTTATTATAAACTGTATTGTTTGTTTTGTGAATGTCCGAGGACCAGACTTAACTTTTTAGATTTTTCTACCTGGATTATTGAGCAGCATCAGGATATTACTTAATAAATAGTCAGTTGGTCTGTGAACACCATGGGGTCCTAGAAGAGTTGAAGAGGTGGCTGTTGATGTCTGTGCCTCCCTGGTGAAGATGCTGCTCCCACAACCCTGAAGCAGAAGATGATGGATGGATGGATGGTGAAGGAGGAGACCATCAAACAGCAGGAGTGGTCAGTTCAGGTGAACTCCTGCCTGTTTGCTTCATCAGCTGTTCAAATCTCTGCAGGTTCAAATAAAAGGTACACCAGGACTTTCAGCTGAATCTCTCGGGCCACAGTTGTACGGACGATAACTGATAAACGATAACTGATAAATGATAACTGTCTTTTCTGAATTTTTGACTGTTTTTGTGTCACTTCATCCTAGAACCAAAAAATGTATAACATAATAACAGTTGAGCAGATTCTGGTAATCCTTTTTTAGGATTCATTAATGATCAAATGCAATTGGAAATTCTTCTCAACTTCCAGTATGAATTTAAACAAACACTATATGAACTTAACATTGTAAAATTTGTTTAGGAAATTTAATGTTCAAGGATACCACTTAAGAAAAAAATTGTTTAATAGGAAAAGTAAGAAGTGAAAAATGTACAAAAATAAAAACTACTGCGTCCAACTAATGATTGTGTATCTGTCTGTCCCTCATCTCACGGGCTTCATCCAGAAGAAGACACAAGTGTTGTTCCTGCTGTGTCCGGTTCAGTTCTTCATGTTCATTCAGTGATGAAATAAGACTTTTCTTTACTGGACTCTTTTCTCTTTCTTTTGACTAGAAAGAAGAAAAAGGTGGTTAATTCAAGATATACTGTTTTTGAATAAATGCATAAAACAAAGAAAGGTGCAGCTAACAGCTATAAAAGCTATATTAATAATAATAAACTGATCAAATAAGAAAATGATAAATAAATTGATTTAAAAATAATGAAAATGATAATAATGGATATATGAATCAGAAAGTATTATACAGATGCAGATATTCTTTGTCATTCGCACCACATGTGGTACATGTGGTGGATCAAAATTATGTTCACAGGGTCCCAGTTACATCCAACAATAAAATATAAAAGAAAAACAGTAATAAGATCTAAGATATGAACTAAGAAAAACATCAACTAAAAATATGATAAGCTCTAATAGCATAAAAACATTAAACATAATACACGAACAGCAGCACGGACATGAGTCTGTGTGAACAGAGGAGCATGCATGAACACAGCAACATGAAACTGATCAGCAGCAACATGAAACAGATCAGCAGCAACATGATGTGATTTTTCACAGTGATTATCCTGGTTAGATATTCATAAGGCTGCACAAACTCTAGTTCATGTTGCTGTTTGACGTATTGTTTTGATTGTTTACTGCTATTAGTGCTTAGTGTTTTATTAGGAGATGTTTTTTTAGTTGATATTTTTCTTAATTCATATCTTAGATCTTATTACTGTTTTTCTTTTACATTTTGTTGTCTGTAACTGGGACCCTGTGTACAAAGTACATAATTTCATCCCAATTCATTATTTATTCAACATTTTAGTTTTTTACTTTAAAAATAAAATAAATCAAGTCCTTATCGGCACAAATAAAGTGATGTGGAACATGTTGCATCTGTTCTTACCGAGCACAGAAGCTGCAGCATTGTGCTGCTCTGTGAGGTGCAGGTGGGCTGTGATGGAGCTCTGTCAGGTGTAGACTCCTCTGATGGAGCAGGAGCAGGAGCCGGGAGGCTTGGAGGGTTTAATGTGGAGTTTAGAGATGAACCGTCACGCGCTGAAAGACGTTCTGGATAAAATACAGTGAGAAACGGGACTGGAGGACAGTTAGCATTTATGCAAATTAGCTTAGCATCGTAGCACCGACGTTGTCCTATTATGGCGTCAGCCTCTTTTGTTAGTTAAAAATATGTTCAGAACCGATGGGATGAGTAACTTAAAATATGTTTAAAGTTAGAAAACACTCACCATCTTCTATAAATGATTCAAGTAGAGCAGTGGCCGTGTCCAAACCACCCTCCAATCCTCCATCTAGCTCGCTTTGACTTTTTTCGTCGGCCACCAAGCACAACAACACCTGCACTTCTGCATTTGACCACGGCTTTGATATTATTGTTTTTATATAGCTTCAAAATACTAAAAGATACACTCCTCGAGTTATCGCTAATGGCAAGCGGTAGAGAAAAAATGGTGGATTGGGTTGTTTGGAAAGACTCCACAGACTCCTCCCCCCGACCAATCAGTGACCGACAGTGTTTCTGACGTCACGGCGCCGCTCGCTTTGACCCCTTGAGAAGCCGGGCCAGAATTTAGCGAGGCGAGCCGGTCACAGGAACAGTGGAAAGACCTCAAACGCGCGTCAAGCCGGAAATATCCGACCCGTGCCGTGACGGTGGAAAAGGGGCAAAAAATCTCATGTATGTTTTTAAATCACTGAATCATTATTATGCGTAAAAATAAATTATGATTCAAAGATGTTTAGAACATTTTAAGGTAATGTTTTATATATATATAAATGTTCAATAAATGGAAAAAAGGCACTTTTTAACAGCAGTGTTCCTCTAGCAATTGATGGATTTCTAGTAACATGAACATGAAAAACATCATATCAAATATGAAACCAAAGCCATTTGCAAGGGCAATAATGTTTCTAGTTTATTTTAGAATAAAATAACTTTTTATGCAGGATCATCATCAGAGCTCTCCATTACTTGAGAGAGATGGCAAAAGCAGGCAGGACAACAGAGCATGTGACATAATTTTGTCCTCCCAGAATTTCACTCACATACCTGCAACAAGAAAAAGTCAAACTTATTTTAGTCAAACTGTATTACATTTACATATGTATATTAACAAAAATATCCTTCACATATTTATGGTACATGTACACAAATACATAATTTATTTCTTACAAACAGGAAAATGAAAAAACATATGAAGTTTAAAAAAAACCTGCAGATATACATCCTGCGGCTAAACATCTGCCTTCAACACAATTCCCCAAACCCTGATACACAAACTACTCACACTAGGACTAAGCCCTTCCATTTGCAACTGGGTCCTGGACTTCTTAACAAACAGACCACAGTCTGTGAGGATCCACAACTTCTCCTCCTCCACCATAAGCCTCAGCACTGGCTCCCCTCAGGGCTGTGTGCTGAGCCCTCTCCTGTTCACTCTACTCACGTATGGCTGTACACCTACCCATCTAGGCTGTCTGCTGGTGAAGATTCTCAGTCACCCAGGACATGATGAATTCAAAAAACGTTCAATACAAAAACAACTGGACTTTATTTGTAACAGAAGACGTTTCGCTCCTCATCCGAGGAGCTTTCTCAATTCAAAGAGCAGTGAGTGAGAGATTCAGGTTATAAGGCTGAGTGAGATAAGACACACACACATAAGACACACACACATATGTAGATTGGCAGATTGGTTTAGGTGTGAACTGGGGGGGGGGGGCAGCGGTACGATCATATTGATCCAAATAAGCGACATGGGCAGCAGAAAATCCAAGATCCAGAAGCTGTTGTCGGTCATACACCAGCAGCGAGTTTATGTCCCAGATGAAAAACGAACAAATCACAAATAATCCGAACACCATCAGCAGAGGTGGATTGCAAGCCATGTACACAGGTGCCGTCTTACCGGAAGTACATGTACATGAACATGGGAGGATCTGTGGTGGAAGTGGTCTCCAGCTACAAGTACATGGGTGTACACCTGAATGACAACCTCAGCTGGGGCAACAACACCACCAGCCTGATCAAGAAAGCTCATCAGAAACTCTACTTCCTCAGACGGCTGAGACGAGCTGGTCTGGGAAGCTCAGTCCTCACCTCCTTCTACAGGTGTGCAGTGGAGAGCATCCTGTGCTCCAGCATCAACGTGTGGCATGGAGGCTGCACAGCTGCAGAAAGAAAAGCTTTGCAGAGAGTGGTGAAGGCTGCACAGAAGACTGTTGGAGTCAGCCGCCCCAACATCACAGACATCTACACCTCCAGATGCGGGAAGAGGGCCATCTGCGTCATCAAGGACCCCATTCACCATGCATACTCATTTTTGCCCCACTCCCCTTAGGCATGAGGTTGAGGAGCATTAAGTGTAGAACCACTAGACTGAAGAACAGCTTCTACCCTGAGGCTGTTAAACTCATGAATCTCTAACCAGGATAATCCCTGTGGAAAAAAAGCACTGTGATGCCACTTTGATTGTTGATATGTGCTGCTGATCTCATGCTGCTGAGTTCATTCATACTTGTCTGCTCACACAGACTCATATTCATAAAAAAAAACAAAAAAAAAACTAGTATGAGTTTTTATAACTGCTTATTGTTGTTGCTGTTGTCCATTGTTGTCATCTTTCTTTGTTGAAATCAGGTCTCTCTTGTAAATGAGTCCTCGAGGCTCAATGGGATTTACCTGTATAAATAAAGGTTGATTGATATTCGTGCTGCTGTTGTTCGGCATATTGCTTTTGTATTACTACTGCTTAGCATATTTCTTAGTTCATATCTTAGATTTTATTACTGTTGTCTTTTACATTGTATAGTTTTGTTGGATGTAACTGGGACCATTTGTACACAATTTCATTCCACCTCATGTACCACATGAGATGCGAATGACAATAAAGAACCTTGACTTGACAAAAGCAGTTGTATTTTATCTGATAAGCTGGTTTTACACCAACGCCATCCGTCCATTATCTTTTACCCACTTCTTCCATTTTGAGTCACTGGGGTCACAGGTGCCCATGTCCAGCAATCACTGTGCGAGGGGCGGGGTACACCCTGGATAGTTTCCAGTCCATCACAGGGACACATAGAGACAAACGAGACAAACAACCATTCATTCTCTCACTCACACCTAGGGACAATTTAGAGTCACAAATCAGACTAACATGCGTGTTTTGGTCTGTGGGAGGAAACAGGAGTACCCAGAGAAAACCCACGCATGCACGGAGAGAACATGCAAACTCCACCCAGAAAGGCCCCTGGACCGGCATTTGAACCAGGGACCAGCTCGCTGAGAGGCAGCAGCTCTACCAGTTGTGCTACCATGCTGCCCTCACGAAAGCCACCTAAAGCTAAAAAAAATAATAAAAAGGTTTCTTACCTTTAAATTAACAATATCAGTGCTGACAGTCAAGTTAATTTCATGTTTTGTTATTGTGTGAAAGTTCAGACCATTCACAAGAGACAAAAAATTTCAACCTCAGATATTTGGAGCCACTTATTCATGAAATATGTTGTATTCGGGTCATTGCTTGACTGAATTAAAGTAGGTAATTAAGATTCTCATGGACGATAACTATTGATCAGGGCGCACAGCGTCCAGATGTCTGGGCCAATCCTTGGGTTGTTATCTCACTGGTCCATGAGATCTGATGCACAGATGGAAGACAATGTCCCCAAACCTAATTAGCTCCACCAGTCAAGTGTCCCTAATTGGATTACAAGGCTGCCTTTTTGGGATGGAGTATATGTAACAGAGAGGGGCTCAAAAATGAAGCTCAGACAGAAATATTGTCGTAGAATATTTGGTATATTTCACACATCTCAGTAAAATTATGCAGTGTATCTTGGCTGGGTTTTGGGAATGCTCAATAAACAAAATGAAGTGGGACTGCAGAAACTGCTTAAGCAGGTGGTTTTGTGTTTACTTGTTGCTGAAAAGGTGATATGCATCACATTTTCTGTGATAACATGTTGAAGAGGCTTGATCAGCATGTACACTGATCCTCTCTGGTTGCAATTTAAAAAAAACAACAACTTTGAGACACAATAGACTACAGAGGAAACAGTTCACTAAGTATCAAAGTCAACAATTCTTTTTGTCTTTATAAGAGCAGGGTCACCGAGTGAATCCCATCTATTTGCAGGACTACAGCAGAACCAGATTAAAGCAGCATCACAGGCTTATTAGGAAGTGTTGTGTATCTGAACTTGTGTTCATTTATGTCATACTGAATTAGAAAGCGCACAGCAGTTTCCAACATTTTTCTGTAAATCTGAATGAGTTGCATTATTTCTGAAAGGAAAGGACAGAGGTCTGGCTATTATTTAAACTGGGCATTCTGATCACTTTCAGTTCTTTTAGTTAAACACGAATTGGATATTTTGTTCTCAAGTCCTGACACATCTTTAATCACACCTTCAGGCAAATGATGTGTGGTGAGAACAGACTGACCCTGCTGCCAGATGACTACATCCATGTTAATTCACTCATCACTCCTCCTTTATTTCACCTCAGTAAGAACAACTCAGCTGTATCACATTAACTGACTGCTGCTAATTAACTTTTTTCTAACAGGGAGAATAGTGTGAATGCTACGTCAGCATCACACCACTATTATATTTTTATTTAGATATTTTTGCAATCAAACTATATCTGCATACCTTATGCTATTTTAATATTTTAAAACATATCATAATATTGAACTCATGCAGAAGGTAGCTGGATTACAGCAATATACTTTATCTAGAGGTTGGCAAATCCTACATACCCAGACTGTAAAGGCTACAAAACACCAGCACATTTCCCCACTGTTCCCTGGAATGAAATTATGTACTGGGTGTGTGGGGTCTTTCATGATGCAGGTGGCCCTCTTCCTGCATCTGGAGGTGTAGATGTCTGTGATGGTGGGGAGACTGACTCCAACAGACTTCTGTGCAGCCTTCACCACTCTCTGCAAAGCTTTTCTTTCTGCAGTTGTGCAGCCTCCATGCCACAAGTTGATGCTGGAGCACAGGATGTGCTCCACTGCACACCTGTAGAAAAAGGTGAGGACTGAGCTTCCCAGACCAGCTCGTCTCAGCCATCTGAGGAAGTAGAGTCTCACACACACATTATTGTGCCTCACACATTGTCACAACAGAGATGTTTACCCAGAGAGAAAGAACTTAGGACAACAGACTCAAAACCCTTTATGATATAAAGTAATTTATTTAGAGTGGTTAGAGAAATATATCCTATGTACATTTGGATGACCTGGGAAGCCTTGGAAGGAAGGGGATGGCATCAGGAACTGTGAGGAATTGTTAGTACAGGTTGATTTCTTACAGGTCAAAACTTGAGTGGCAGCATAGAGTGGAGGGTTGATGATTCCAGGTTAATTAAGTCCTGCTGGAAGGACTACAGGCGGAGCATGGAGGCAAGTGTTTGGAAGGTGATGGAGCAGGTGGGGAAGATCCACAAGGAGGAATGATAACCCACAGGTACTCACATGATTTGAGTGTTCCTGGACAGTGGCAGAGGTCCAGGACTGGAGGCTCAGGAACCAAGCTCTGTGAGAATGCGAGGAGACCGAGACTTACAAGGTAAGTTTACTTATGGTTAGAGCATTAACACATGAGGCTGACAGCACAAATACCAGAAGGTAAGTACTGTTCCAGCTGGGAAGAAGCTCTTCTGCAGCTTCTTATAATTCTGGTGCTTGTTAAATGGTAAATGGACTGTACTTATATAGCGCCTTTCTATCTAATCAAGATATTCAAAGTGCATTACACTACAATCTGTGTCCTCATTTACCCATTCATACAACTCTCTACTAGATCTCAACAAAGCTAATTGAACAAATAATTTTAAAGAGACTAATCAGTGCTTTAGATCACATTCATACACTGATGGGACACACATCAAATGCTATAAGGGGTTCAATGTCTTGCCCAGGGACACTTCGGCATGTGACTGCTGGTGGATTCAAACCCCCAACTCTTGCATTGGCAGATAACTAATCACTGAGTTAACCACTCAGCCACATTTTGTAGGATGACTCTCAACAGCTGCTTGTTGGCTCCGCCTCTGGACTCAGGAACCTGAAGGAAGAGCTAGAATTCCTGTACACGCAGAAAAATTTAAATTAATGTGTTCTTTTTTATTATTTCCTTTGTGTAGATGTGTTGATCAATTCAGGAAAAAAAACAAACTGTAGCAGTGCAGAGTGACAGATCCTGGTGAGTGGAGGGAACAAGTTTATCAACCACCAGCCACAATTACGGAGTCGGTGGAGGCCAATGGTGGCTTTGGCCACCATAGATCAATCTTCGGCCACCAAAAGGGCCACTCCAACCATTTGAGGAAACCATGCTTTTAAGCAATATTAAAACAAGAAAATGAAGCTTCCTCAAATGAAAGGGGTGGTCTGTTTACATATATATTTGGCATTTTCCATCTTGGAATATGACATGGCAACCCAATTTTCAATTGTGACCTTTCTTACACTTAGATGCAGTTACACAAAATGGAAGTTTGCACATTGCTCATTTTTGACCAAATCATACTTTTAAGCAATGTAGAAATTAAGAAAGCATATTTTGTTCAAATGATAGGGTGGCCAATTAACATATGGTGAAAATCTTGAATTTTGACTTGGCAACACAATTTTTGATACTTGTCTTGATGCAGCCACATGTCAAAATGGAAATTGGGTACTTCACTTATTTTTCAAGTTATCATTCTCATAACAGGGACAAAGAGACGGATAGACAATCCCCACTCTTTGTTCCGCAACTGGGAACAAAAGCAAAACTGACCCTTTTTCTTTCTTTCTCTTCCCTCCCAGCTTTCCAGAATTCCATTCAACTCCAACCCAACTTTACAGAAGAAAGGTCCAGTCAAGCAGCATAAGAGGATTGGCGCTCAGATACTACTCAATTATGTTGATGTGAATGGAGCTACATGCACAGTCCCAACAGGATTTGCATGGCACTTGACTGAGGACATATGGGCTTTAACTCAGCGCCAGCAATCTGCTGCTTTTGCTTTTAAATGGATGTGTTGAACTCAGAGAATAATACCATTGACAGCATTAAACCTGCACACTTTGTTGTCACAGAAAAGCAGCATTCAGTAGCTGACGCTCAGAAGAGCTTTGCTCTTGGAACGGGTCATAGAGCTTACACTAACCTAATTAAAATATGATAGAGCTGAGTAAGGAGGCACTCCAATTAATGTAAGATTAGCAACACTGTTTTTTTTTTTTTTTTCAAGTGGATAGGGAATTGCTCTGAAATGCAGATAATGCAATAGAAGCAGTCAAGCATATTTTGTGTTCATCATCCAGCTCTCAGCTTTATGGCAATGTGGAACTATAAAAGCTGACCTTTTTGTGTAGGACTTTAGGGTGCTTGTTTGTTTGTCTTTATAAACATCCAGTTGTAGAGATGTAAGTGTCTACTTTTGACGGCCTTGTTTTCTAAAAAACAGAAAAAATATGTCAGTCATGCCAATGTAAAATCATGTTAGGAGTGATGGAGTGGAAATTGTACATCAGTGTAGGAACACCAATTGTAAATGGGATTTAAAGACAAATTTCACTTCATAACAACAAAGGGTTTTATAGTGTATGTCTCAAAACAACAATCTGGAAACACTTAATATTCCTTTCAAAAATGGAGGCACACTAAATCAAAAAGGATTTTTGAGGAGTCTGTCCATCATTAAACAGTGGCAGAGGCTTCCGTATTCCACTGTCCCCCTCTTACAATGCTGTTATTGCTAGTATCACTCAGCCCCCTGTGAATAGCAAGCAGCCATCAGGGTGCTAATCAATGTTCCCTCTAAGCTATGCGCCTGTGCAATCGCGCACTGCTCACACATTGTCTGTGCACAAGAAAATCTATGCAGTTGCGATCTGGCCACAAAGTTATCTCCCATTGTATAGAAAAAACTGTCAGCCCAAGCGCAGCAGTCTGTACAGTGCAGCCGCCTGATGCATGCAAAGTGGGGGACGGAAAACCCTCCTCCAGTCAAAACAGACCTGTGTCACGTGATGTGTATCCAGCCAATGAGCGTCTTCTGGAATTTCAGCATTGAGATCAAAGAAACTACGTAACTACAAGCAACAGTGACTTCTTGCACTTTTCTAAGCTTTGTTACTGCATATTTCATCGCATATCAAGGAATAATATTTGGCATTGTGGATTTTTCACAGAAGTTTATTGTTGTACGACACCAAACAAAGGCGGTAAGTAAGCTAATCCCACGATTTGTAGCTATTTTTATCATGCTAAGTGTTAGCAAACAGTAGTGCTCAGTGTAAATCTGGATGGTCAAAGGTAAAGTTTACAAATAGTGGTGAGACCAGCTATGTTGTGCGGTCTGGAGACAGTGGCATTAACAACAAGACAGGAGAAAGAACTGGAAGTGGCAGAAATTAAGATGTTAGACATATCCTGACTAACTCTAAATGCTAGGAAACACCTTGTAACTGTGACTTTCCGTCCCTCCATTGACTACGGTGACATTATTTACATGAACGCTCCTACAAGCTCTCTGCAGATGCTGGATGTTGCCTATCATGGCACGCTAAGATTCATAACTGGCTGTAACTATCATACCCACCACTGCTCCCTGTATTCACTGGTTAACTGGTCATCATTAACTTCACACAGACTCTCCGACTGGTACATTTTCATCTTTAAATCACTTCTTGGTTTGTTGCCTTCATACATCTCCTCATGTCTCTGCGTGAGTGCAGCTATAGCATGTGCTCTCAGGACATTATAACATGCAGTGGCCCCTCAGTGTGGACTTAACTAGACAAAAGGGCCTTCTCCTACTCCGCTCCTGTTTCCTGGAATATCTTCCAAAAAGATCTGAAGCTCTCAACCTTGACCTCTCTAAGTGGCTTTAAACATCTGTTAAGTTCCTGGCAAAAACCAAAGCAGAAATGTTCCAGTTTTTAGATTTCTACACCACCTTATACTCCATCCATCCATTATCTTTACCCGCTTATTCCATTTTGGGTCACGGGGGTCGCCGGTGCCCATGTCCAACAATCACTGTGCGAGGGGTGGGGTACACCCTGGACGGGTCGCAAGTCCATCACAGGGACACATAGAGACAAACGAGACAAACAACAATTCACTTCCTCACTCACACCTAGGGACAATTTAGAGTTACCAATCAGCCTAACATGCATGTTTTTGGTCTGTGGGAGGAAACCGGAGCACCCGGAGAAAACCCACACATGCACGGAGAGAACATGCAAACTCCACCCAGAAAGGCCCCTGGACCAGGGTTTGAACCAAGGACCTGCTCGCTGAGAGGCAGCAGCTCTACCAGTTGCACCACCGTGATGCCCTCAATGGGATTAACTTGTATAAATATAACCAAAAAAGTTCAATCTGGTCCTCTGGACATTCAAAAAAAAAAAAATATATATATATATATATAGAAACGTTTCGTCTCTCATCCGAGAGACTTCCTCAGTCTGAGGTGCTGTATTCAGCTCAGTCTCCTAAATAGCACCTTCTCAGAGTGGATCAATCAGTTTGCTACTGACAACCAAAATCAGTTGCTCACATGGTCAAGAAGGACCATCAGCCTAACAATGGATCATTAGCACACTGATGGCTGTTTACTATTCACAGGGGGTTGAGTGATACTAGCAATAACAGCATTGTAAGAGGGGGACAGTTGAACCCGGAGGCCTCCACCCCTGTTTAATGATGGACGATTTCTTTTCACAAAGATGGCCTCCTTTACTCCTCTCTCAAACCATCGTTCCTCTCTGTCCAGGATGTGAACATCTTCATCCCTGAAAGAGTGACTGCTGGCCTGGAGATGAGTGTAGACCACAGAGTCCTGGCCTGATGATGTTGATCTTCTGTGCTGGGCCATCCTTTTGGCCAGTGGCTGTTTAGTTTCCCCGATGTAAGACTGATCACAGCCCTCCTGACACTGAACAACATAAACAATATTACTCTGTTTGTGCCGGGGGACTGGATCTTTGGGATGAACCAGTCTTTGCTGTAATATATTTTGGGGTTTAATAGCCACTGGGACGTTATGTTTAGAAAATAAACGTCTCAGTTTCTCTGATACTCCCTCAACATACGGAATGACCACTGGTCTGGGTCTGGAGTTCTCCTTTTCACCTGATGGCTGACTGGAGTCCTGTTTGGGTTTCTTCTCTGCTTTCAGAAAGGCCCAGTTAGGGTATCCACATTGTTTAGAGCCTGTCTTGTGTAGGATTTATCCTTCTGCCTGGCTCCTGAGTTAGTGGGGATGCTGTCTGCTCTGTGATAAAGAGTCCTGATGACTCCTAACTTGTGCTCCAAAGGGTGATGGGAGTCAAACTGCAAATACTGGTCTGTGTGGGTGGGTTTGCGGTAAACCTTGGTTTGCAAACGTCCTCTATCAGAGACCGAGACCTCACAGTCCAAGAAAGCCAATCTGCCATTTTTTACATCTTCTCGTGTGAACTTGATGTATTTATGCACAGAGTTGATGTGGTCAGCAAAATGTTGGACTTCCTGAGATTTAATTTTAACCCAGGTGTCGTCAACATACCAATGAACCAATGACTTGGTGGTGTCCCTGAAAAGGACGACAAGACTCTTTTTTCTACCTCCTCCATGTACAGGTTGGCAACAATAGGAGAAACTGGAGACTCCATAGCACACCCATGTTTCTGCCTATAATATTGCTCCCCATATGTGAAGTAGGTTGACTGCAGGCACAGTTTCAAGAGTTGACACTGTTGTTCTGTAGAAAGTGTGGTCCTGCTGCTCAGAGTGGTGTCTGATTTTAATTTTAAACTGACCACCTCTACTGCATCATCAACAGGAATGCATGTAAAGAGTGATGTGACATCAAAAGAGACCATTGTTTCATCAGTCTTCATGATGACATCCCTCACCTTATCCACAAAGTCCATGGTGTTCTGTATGTGGTGTTCTGAGCTGCCAACTAAAGGGATGAGTACAGACACCAGATATTTGGAAACATTGTAAGTGACCGAGTTAATCATGCTAACAATAGGTCTTAAAGGTACACCTTGTTTGTGGATTTTAGGTTTTGAATGTCCAGAGGATCAGATTGAACTTTTTTGGATTTTTCTACCTGGATTATTGAGCATGCATCAGGAGACTGTATAAATAAAGTTTGAATGAATGAATGTTGAGGCTCTCTTTAAGAGTGACAAGGTAAATGGAATGGACTGCATTTATATAGCACCTTTCTATCTTATCCAGATATGCACAGCACTTTAGGGTGCATTCACAGCAGCCCTGTTTAGTCCGCTTTAATTGAACTCTAGCTCGTTTTCCTAGGAAGTCCGGTTCGTTTGGGGTAGGTGAGAACGTGCCATCGAACTCTGTCATGGAACAAAAACGCAAACTCTGGCCTGGGCTAAAACCTATGTCTCGGTCCGGTAGAAGAGAACTCCAGCGTGGTTCGAGTACAGTGTGAATGTAAGCAGACCGGGCCCCGCTCCACAAGCAAGAAGTGGAGTACAGCGCAGGGCAAACAAGCACGCATTTATCTTACCTCATATTGAGCTGTCAGCTGCCTTGTGTGAAAAACAACATTCTTCATGGTCTTCTGCCTCATCTTCCGCTCATGCTGAGTCCATTTTTGAAAATTTACAAAGTATAACTCCCAAAACTGCTAAAACTTGATGCCACTTCATTTTTGTTTTTATTTCCAGAAGAACAAGAAGTGTCTTCAGAGGTTTTTGTGTTGTTTCTTTCAGTAGTTCTTGGTGCAGCGCTACCACAGGTGAGTGGGGGAATAGGTTGGTTCAAACAGCTTGGCTCGACTGCACAGTGCAGTGTGAATGCAAACGCAACAGCTCAAATGTAAACAAAATGTTATGATTATTGGTCCCCAACCGAACCGAGTCTACCGGACTATCAGGTGTGAAAACAACCTTACACTATGATCTGTGCCCTCATTTACCCATTCATACAGCACTCTACTAGATCTCTACAAAGCTAATTGAACAAATAATTCTAAATAGACTAATCAGTGCTTTGAGATCACATTCATACACCGATGGGACACACATTGGAGGCAATGAGGGGTTCAGTGTCTTGCCCAGGGGCACTTCGGCATGTGACTGCTGGTGGATTTGAACCACCAACTCTCGTACTGGAGGACGACTGCTCTAACCACTCATCCACCCACAAGGATGGATACAATTAGGAATGAGACCATCAGAGATACAGCACAGGTTGAACAACTGGGAGATAAAATTAGAGAGACCAGACTGAGATGGTTTGGACATGTCCAGATGACGGACAGTGGTTTGGACATGTCCAGAGGAGAGACAGTGGGTATATTGGTTGAAGGATGAAGGAGAAGGTAGAAGGAGAAATGCAGTTGCCATGAAAGAGAAAGGCCAACGAGGAGCTATACGGATGCAGTTAGAAAGGACATGGATGTAGCTGGAGTGAGGACAGAGGATGCAGAGGACAAAGTGAGATGAAGGAGTATGAATCACTGTGGTGGCCCCTGAAGAGGGAAAAGCCGAATGAAGAAGAAGTTTAATAGGTTGTGTAATGTAAAATTTACTCTTACATACTGAATTTCACTGTGAGTTCTTGCCCTGTGCTGATCTGCAGCATGAAAACATCCACTGCAGGAATTTTTTTAAAGTTTTTAGTAGATTAGATTTTATTCTGTCTTCCTTGCCTTAATGTTGGTTGATAAGAAATAAATGCCTCACTAAATGCCCAAAGTAACGCTGTGAGCTTTACTACCTCCACATTACAGCTATCTTTGTTTGTTTGTTTGTCTGTGGTTAGCTCACCCTGGGTTACATTTCCTCGTGGGCGGAGCGATCTTACCGTTCACGTAAAATATTTGATAATGTTCTTATAGAAACAATTCATGAATGTTGTTCGTACTGTGTTAATGCTGCATGTTTGTCTCTTGACCCTACAACTGGGTAATGTTACAGTAGACCTAGCCAGCTACTGTAGTTTTAATTAAGTATTTTAAGCTACTAATATAAACATGATGGATGGTGATCATATTGCTTTATGCTAGGTCATTAGTAAGAAGGAGTAGAGTTGCATTCGGGCCCCAAAAAATCTGATCTGACCCGGCCCCAGCCCGCAGTCATTATTTTCGAACCCCACCCGACCCAACAAATTTACAGTAATTACAGGTCCGAACCCGGAAAAAAACCCCAACATTTTTAATTATTAACGGTCGGGAACGTGCAGTTGAATAAAAGCAACAGAATATTCAGAACTGAGAGGGGTTTGTCCATTAAAAAAAAAACATTTAAACCAAAGCTTTTAGCTTTTGGCCTGCATTTGTCTGAATTACTGAGACACGTGGACAGCTCTGACGTGCGTCTGCTTTGCACCTGTCGTCGGGGACGCGCAGCTGATTAAAGTGCATAAGATTCGGAGCTGAGTGGTGTTTGTCCTTTCATGGTCATAAAATAGCATGTAAACCCTGTTTCTGATAGACCTAATTCGTCTGAATTACTGACACATGGACAGCTGTGACACATTTGTCTGCTTTGGGATCTTACCTGTTTGGGAGCTGCTCTGTTAGTATCATTGGCTGCGCGCGTCCACTGAGTGCAGCGGTAGAATGAACATCCATTTGGGCGATGGATCGCTGCCTGGCAGTACAGTCCTATCTGAAGCTTAACTGAACTTTTTACTTCTTTCAAGGTCAGCCAGCTCGCAGTGAAATGGCTACGTGGGGCTGGTGGATGTATGGCAGGCCATGTCATCATATAATTGGATCGCAGCTGATCCTGACCTAATTAAAATCCCGAGACCATCCTGGCTCGGCCTAATCCGGGTCGGACCGGGCCAGGTTTCGGGATCACGTTAGAAATGACAGCTCTAAGAAGGAGTGATTAAAAAAAAAAAAATAAATTCATATTGGATAGTGATTTTTTTTCACCTAAAACTTAACTTAGGCTACATTGTGTTTCTTAGACTGTGACTTAGGGTGCATTCACACTAGCCCTGTTTAGTCCGCTTTAATCGAACTCCAGCTCGTTTTCCTAGAAAGTCCGGTTCGTTTAGGGAGGTGTGAACGCACCATCGAACTCTGTCATGGAACAATAAGGCGAACTCTGGCCCGGGCTAAAACCTAGGTTTCGGTCCGGTAGAAGCGAACTCCAGCACGGTTCGAGTACAGTGTGAATGCAATCAGACTGGGCCCCTCTCCACAGGGTAAACAAACACGCATTTCTCTGTCCTTATATGGAGCTGTCAGCTGCCTTGTGTGGAAAAACAACATTCTCCAGGGTCTTCTGCTCATGCTAAGTCCATTTTTGAACAATGACAAAATATAACTCCTAAAACTGCTAAAACTTGATGCCACTTCGTTTTTATTTTTATTTACAGAAGAAGAAGAAGACGTGTCTTCAGAGGTTTTTGTGTCGTTTCTTTCAGTAGTTCTTGGTGCAGCGCCCCCACAGGCGAGCGGGGGGAATAGGTTAGTTCAACAGGTTGACTCGACTGCACAGTGCAGTGTGAATGCAAACGCACCAGCTCAAATGTAAACAAAAGGTCATGAATATCGGTCCCCAACCGAACCGAGTCTACCGGACTATATGGTGTGAAAACGACCTAAGATGCATGAGAGAAGCGGACCGTGCTCTGTTCACACAAGGACAGTTGTTGGTCAGGCAGGTCTTGTGCCATTAACTCTAAAATAGTTATTGAATCAAGTGTTACTTGTGTAGGTAAAAGTAGATGTTGAACAGCCCGTTAAAATACACCAGAATGCAGGACATTGTATCTACTTTATTCAAATTTTTCCGGGGGAGGACCCCCAAACCCCCACTACCAGTGTGTCCCCCACATTACAAATATGCTTCTGACACTAATGGTAGGGATGCACCGATCCACATTTTTTTTACTTCCGATCCCGATACCTAAATCCAAATATCGCCCGATCCCGTTCCGATATCATGATCATCATAGATTTTATAAGAGGCTGTAATAATCTCCTCTCAAGTACAATTTGTAATAAGTTTTAAAGTTAGAATTAAATTCTGCTAACACAAAACATGTTTCTTTTTATTCCTAGCTTTAAAGTGGATATTAAAGTGATTAATTTAAGTGATTGTTTAAAGTTATCTTATATTTTTTAAATAAGGGGCAGATATAAGATTTTTCTCCTTTCTGCACTCTTTACATTCAATGTTTTCTTTTAGATTAATTTGTTTTGTTTCTTTTAAATTAACGAATAAATGAATTAAATAAAATAACATGTTAAATGGCTTTAAACATCGGCGAAGTTCATGGCATAAACCAACAGACATGTTCTTGTTTTTAGTTATTTACATCACTTTATAATGTAACTGTTTTTGTTCCGTTTATATATATATATATATATATATATATATATATATATATAATTTTCTTGTAATTTTCAAATCATTTTTTTTTATGATTGTCTACTGTTTTACTTATACATATCTCCTGGAGGGTAAACTATATCTTGGCTGCAAGTATTAAGCCTGCAAAATCCTTTGTTTTCTACAACTGATATTGGTTGGTCATTAATTACGATGAAGTTTAGCAACTTCTCGGTAAACATTCGAGCTCCGGGGCTTCAGGTCTCTCATGTAAATGAGTCCTCGAGGCTAAATGGGATTTACCTGTATAAATAAAGGTTGATTGATTAAGCGGTTTGTTATTTTCGTTCAGTCCGAAGAAGGCAGTCTGATTTTGGTCAGCCACGCTCAGTCTGTCCATGTCGTAAGAGGGGCAGACTGAGCGTGGCTGACCGAAATCAGACTGCCTTCTCCGGACTGAACAAAAATAACAGACCGCTGAAGACCCGGAGCTCGAATGTCCATCGTAAAACTAACTTTACCACAGTTTAATGTGGTGCTATGGCTCTGCAGACATTGCACGTTGCTGTCTTGTTTTGTGGTGTTTCTAGTGTAAAATTGTAAAATTGTTAGCCGTTAGCCACAGTGCTGCTAACTCAGTCCTCACATTGTAGGTGGCTGCAAACTATGAAACGGATTTCCTGAATGTGAGGTGGATCTTATTACTCTGGGTTCATGAGATAGGCCTCCGTTCAGAAAATCCATTCCATATTTTGAAGCCAATGTGCAGCACAACCACAAGCATGCATCATGGATCGGAAATATCGGCAGGTTGGATCGGAAAATCTGATACGTAAATTATGCTGGTATCGGAACCCGATACGATACTGGATCGGATCGGCCCCATCCCTAACTAATGGCCACAATGTTGCTAACCATCTTCCAGAGCAGGACCCTCACCCAAGCCATAACTGGACCCTCACCTAGACCAAAGCAGGACTCTCACATATAAACATACTACACATTTCATGAACAACAAGATTACTGTCTTTTTCATTTGAAGTGGGCCAAATCACTTGTATTAAAAGTAAACTAATGGAAATTGCTGCTGTAATTTGATTCTTTTAATAAGCCATTTAACTTGCAATGATCCCAGGTTTTGAACAGGTGTGATACTGGTGTGTGACCACAGCGTGATGTTGCTCACAGTGGTACTCAGTGCGCTCAGGGAGCTTGTGTGTTTGCCCAAACACATGAAAAATTAGAGGGAACATTGCTAGCTATCCATTGTTTGGCTGATACCCCCCCGATCATGTGATCAGTTAGTACTTTTGAATGTCAACAACAAACTGGCCGATCCAATATGAGAGGGTGCTATTTATAAGACTGAGCTGAATACAGCTTCTCAAACTGAAGAAGTCTTTCGGATGAAAGATGAAAACTTTCTACAATTTATTTGGTTTATGAACCCGTCCAGAGGACCTGACTTAACTTTTTTAGATATCCACAAGGAGCTCTAAGGAATAACTAAAGCTTTAGTCATCAAAACAGAAGTGCTTGCATCGCGTTTTGCACAATTCCTGTACAAAAATGATTTTAGCTGCTTCACAATAAATATTGAACTAAAAACTGAGAGGCTTTAAAGACTGAGGCTGATGAGGAGATTAGGAACAGCTGAGCTAAAAGAGACAGGTGGCAGGTAAAAGTGGCATGGCAGGACTGAAAATCACAAGAAATAAGCATGAGAGTAAACCTCACAATAAAATCTAAGCACTGAAAAACACTGAAGGAGGAGAGAGTGGCTGATGGCCCAAGGTAAAACACAATTACTAATCAAATTAATGTCTTTTGACTGCAATATTTACTATATATCTTTACAGATAAGATGTAAAATGTACTGATGTTACAGTATAACTAACTGCTTAAAATAATAATAAAAAAAAAAAACACAATGTAAAATGTTAGATTGAGGTTGACAAGAACAGGCTTTGAGGACATTTATATGACACAAACACTTTTATAATTTCTGATAGTGTGGGCCTACGTTTTGACAGAAGATCAATTTGTCAGTGGAATTCTGTCAGTTCATATTCAGCGCTTCACACAGAGGAAGCTGTCTCCGGTTCAACCACACATGACTCCACACTAATGCTTTTACACACAACCATGATGATGTGACATACACCTTTGAAGACACTCACCAGGCTTGAACTGTCAAGATCTTTTCAGATCATCTATCTACCCCCAAACCCTTCCTTGCAACCTACACACACACTGCCTTTGAGTTGTGTCTGTGTGTGTGTGTTGGGGGGTGGGGGGAGGGAGAGAGAGAGAGAGAGAGAGAGAGAGAGAGAGAGAGAGAGAGAGAGAGAGAGAGAGAGATTGTTGGGTTAGCCACCAAGTGATCTGGCATCTGTAGGCTGTGTTCACTGTACTGTGAGTGCCTCCTGTCCCCTTTTGAATGTAGATGAACAGATGCTTAGATATATTCATCAATTAAAACGGATTCTTCATTTTTCTGGACTGAATAAAACGTGCATTGAATTTAATAAAAATGTAACGTGAGACGTTATTTATCTTTGACCCATCAAAATGAATGGAGGTCATTTATTTACAGAATCAAAGTTTAACATCAAACATTTACATTAATTTGGCAGAATATGAAAATAACAACATAATTAATCAGCTTTACAACCAGGAAAACCATACGGCCATGATTTTCCGTTGCATCACCACAGACATTAATGAAAACATCTGGATTAATTTTCTAACAGATAGGAGAGTTTAAAGATGGAAAGTGAAGTTTGTCTACAGAGAGATGTGTGAGGGAATTTGTCTGTTTTAACCAGAACAACACGCTCCTTCTTTTCCAGCTTGGGCCAACGGTACGCTAGTTGAGATCGACTCTTTACCTTGCAGATGATAGCTTCAGCGTCGGTGTAGAGCTCTCCTTTCAACTTCTTTCAGCGTCTCCGTGAGAACAGCTAGAAACTCCTGGAGTCGTGAGGTCATCCAAACAGAAATTATAATTCCCAAAATCGTCTCTGGTTCAGCTTGGTTCTAATTCAGCAGCATCCATGAATGCCTGCGTTCGCATTCTGGAACTCCCAAACTCTCTGAACTCTCTGAACTCCAAAACTCTGAACTCCGTAGTTGAACTGGGAAGTGCCACATTTAAATGGGCTCTACTTCCGGTTCATTTGAGAGCTTTTTGATTGGTCGATGGACCAAAGCAGAGGTGTGGTTTGTGATGTAAGGTGTTATTGAAAGTCAAGGATTGTTTAAGAACAGACAGAAAGATTGTTGGAGAAAACCAGACTTAGTGGCGCCTCTCACCAAGTATCTTGCTGTAAAAGTTAAACATGACATTTCTTTTCAGTAAACTTTTCAGTTGACCGAAACCTGAACTTTGACACACTCTTACAACTTGCTCACTTCAAAGCAGACGATCAAAAATTGAACCATTACTCTGTAACGTACTCTAACTTGATTTCACTTTGAATTGAGGAATAAAAATCATTACTACTGTTTAAGTAAATAAAAATGAGTAGTTCACTTCAACATGTAAACATTGTTTGAACTAACACAATTTGATTATCAAAACATTTGTAAAATAGTAATTATCATAGAGAATTGTCTTTTCCAATTGATTAATTCAAGAAAGAAAGTCTCAGGATGGGTCAAACTGTATTTCTGGATTCAAATCAATGAAATGACAGTTTCTGTCCATCTGGTCAGTTTTGACATCAGGCCTAGTCCACTACATGAATTTTCTGTCTGTCCCTAGTCGTTTTATGTTATGTTTTACCTGTGGAGGGACACATCACATCCCATCATGTTTAGCCATCTCCAACCCCAGTTGTCCATCCATTATCTTTTGCCCGCTTCTTCCATTTTGGGTCACAGGGGTTGCCAGTGCCCATGTCCAGCAATCACTGTGCGAGGGGCAGGGTACACCCTGGACAGGTTGCAAGTCCATCACAGGGCAACCCCAGTTGTATATAAAAAAAATTAAAAACTATCAAATTAGAAAAGACAATTGGGTTTCTTGAAAAAAGAAGAATCATGAATTACAAATAAATGTGTCAGGATCTGTTTTTAGTTACTTTTTGATAGTCTTTTTGTGTTGATTGGTGGGTCTATTTTTTGTTTTTCTTATCATATTCCTTATTCCTCTATGTTCAGCCTGTGCCACAAATTAATTTCCCCTCCGTCTGTTTCTGCTCCTCAGCTTCTGCTCGCCCATTCTCACCTCTTTGCTCTTGTCCGCCATTGCACTTAGTGGTGAATAAAATTGCTCCATCCTCTCGCCAGGATTTGTCACCCTGAGCAATCTCAGACAAGCAAAACAAAGGAGGAAAAAAACAAACTTATTTTGCATTTCTATACAGTGTAACTCCTACCAACTTACATATAAAGCTGCAAAAAAACAACGTATTCTTGTGTTTCCAGTCCAGAAAAACACTAATCTTGAAAACGAGAAACAGTCACTATTCAAATCTGTGACAGGGGACACATGATATACCACTTGTCTTTATTTATCTTTATGATGATTTAGTTCTACTAAGTTTTAGAATCTAGTTTAAAAACAAGCTTCCAGCCATGACAAGCTGTGACAGAGACATGACAACATCCAAATCCTTGCTCATTTAAAGCCTCAAACTTAGAACCTCAGTTCAAATGTCTTGTTCTATAAATTTTCAAACTTTAGAACATTTATAATCATGGTTTATAATGAGGCAAACCAGCCACTAGGGAGCACAAACCAGTGTATCTCTTGTGCCGGTCCCAAGCCTGGGTAAATGGTGAGGGTTGTGTCAGGAATGACATCTGATGTAAAACACTTTTGCCAAAAGCATAATGCGAGTTCATCAAAGCAAAACCATACCGGATCGGTTGAGGCCCGGGTTAACAATGACCGCCACCGGTGCTGTTGACAAACAGGGTGCCGGCGAAAAATGTGCTACTGTTAGTTGAAGACCACGAGGAGGGAAACGTGTCAGGAGACAGAGGGAGAAGAGGAAAATGAAGAATGTAGGACTGAGGGTTGCAACTCTAAATGTGGGGACAATGACAGGCAAAGGTAGAGAGCTGGCTGACATGATACAGAGAAGAAAGGTAGATGTTTTGTGTGTCCAAGAGACCAAGTGGAAGGGCAGCAAGACTTGCAGCATTGGAGCAGGGTTCAAACTGTTTTACCATACTGTGGATAGAAAGAGAAATGGAGTAGGGGTGGTCCTGAAGGAGGAGTTGGCAAATAATGTAGTAGTGGTGAAGAGAGTGTCAGGTAGGATGATGTGCCTGAAGGTAGAAGTAGAAGGTCTGATGCTAAACATCGTCAGTGGTTATGCTCCACAGGTTGGATGTGATGAGGAGGAGAAAGATACATTTTGGAAAGATCTGGATGAAGTGATAGAGAGTATTCCCAGGGAGGAGAGAGTGGTGATTGGAGCAGACCTGAAAGGACATGTTGGAGAAGGAAACAAAGGGGATGAGGAAGTGATGGGTAGGTTTGGTGTCAAGGAAAGAAACAAGGAAGGACAGATGGTGGTGGATTTTGCCAAGAGAATGGAAATGGCTATAGTCAATACCTATTTCCAAAAAGAGGGAGGGACATAGAGTGACCTATAAGCGTGGAGAAAGGAGTACGCAGGTAAACTACATTCTGTGTAGCAGAGGAAACCTGAGGGAGATTGGGGACTGTAAGGTTGTGGCAGGGGAGAGCGTGGCCAGACAGCATCGGATGGTTGAGTGTAGAATGACTGTTGTTGTGAAGAAGAGAAAAAGAGTAACATCAGAGAAGAAGGCCAAATGGTGGAAGCTGAAGAAGGAAGAATGTTGTGAGAATTTCAGAGAAGAGCTGTTAAAGGCTCTGTGTAGTAAGAAAGAGCTTCTAAATGACTGGGCTACTACAGCAACAGTAATTAGAGAGACAGGTAGGAAGGTACTTGGTGTGTCATCTGGACTGATAATGGATGATAAGGAAACCTGGTGGTGGAATAGTGAAGTGCAAGACGCCGTTCAAAGAAAGAGATTAGCCAAGAAGAAATATGACAGTGAGAAGACTGAAGAGAGGAGACAGGAATATAAGGAGATGGGACATAGAGCAAAGAGGGAAGCAGCTAAGGCAAAGCAGAGGGCATATGATGAGTTGTATGGGAGACTGGACACTAAAGAGGACGAGAAGGTCTTGTACCGATTGGCAAGACAGAGGGATCAGGCTGGAAAGGATGTGCAGTAGGTTAGGCTTGTTAAAGATAACAATGGTAATGTTCTAACAAGTGAGGAGAGTGTGACGGGAAGATGGAAGGAATACTTTGAGGAGCTAATGAATGAAGAGAATGAAAAGAGAAATAAGAGTAAAGGTCATAGAAACTGTGGACCAGGAAGGGAAATATTAGTGAGGGTGAAGTCCAGAAAGCTCTGAAAAGAATGAAGAAGGGGAAGGCAGTAGGACCTAATGACATACCAGTGGCGGTTTGGAAATGTCTTGGAGAGATGGCAGTGAGGTTTTTGACTCAAATATTTAATGGCATATATGATGGTGAGAAAATGCCTCAGGAATGGAGAAGAAGTGTGCTGGTGCCCATTTTTAAGAACAAGGGTGATGTACAGAGTTGTAACAACTACATGGGGAATTAAGTTGATGAGCCACACAATGAAGATCTGGAGAGAGTTGTGGAAGCAAGACTTAGAAGAGAGGTGGCTATCTGTGAGCAGCAGTTTGGTTTCATGCCATGAAAGAGCACCACAGATGCCATTTTTGCTTTGAGAATGCTGATGGAAAAGTACAGAGAGGGTTAGAAAGAACTCCATTGTGTCTTTGTGGATTTAGAAAAAAGCATATGACAGAGTGCCAAGAGAGGAGGTGTGGTATTGCATGAGGAAATCTGGAGTGGCAGAATAGTAGGTTAGACTGGTACAGGACATGTATGAGGACAGCAGGACAATGGTGAGATGTGCTGTAGGAGTGACAGATAGCTTCGAGGTGGAGGTGGGATTACATCAAGGATCGGCTCTGAGCCTCTTCTTGTTTGCTCTGGTGATGGACCGACTAACAGATGAGGTCAGGCAAGAATCCCCATGGACGATGATGTTTGCAGATGACATTGTGATCTGTGGTGAGAACAGGGAACAGGTGGAAGCGAACTTGGAGAGGTGGAGGTATGCACTTGAAAGAAGAGGAATGAAAGTCAGCTGTAGTAAGACAAAGTACATGTGTGTGAATGAGAGGGAGGCCGGTGGAACAGTGAGGCTACAAGGAGCAGAGGTCACAAATGTGCAGGACTTCAAGTACTTGGGGTCCACTGTCCAGGAAAATGGGGAATGTGGTAAAGAAGTGAAAAAGAGAGTCCATGCAGGATGGAGAGGATGGAGAAAAGTTTCAGGAGTGATTTGTGACAAAAAAGGTGTCAGCAAAGGTCAAAGGAAAAGTTTACAAGACAGTGATGAGACCAGGTCTCATGTCTGGAGACAGTGGTATTGACAAAAAAAACAGGGGAAAGAACTGGAAGTGGCAGAAATGAAGATGTTGAGGTTCTCCTTAGGAGTGACAAGGATGGATACGATTAGGAATGAGATCATCAGAGGTACAGCACAGGTTGAACAACTGGGAGATAACGTTAAGGAGGTCAGACTGAGATGGTTTGGACATGTCAAGAGGAGTGACCGTGGGTATATTGGCAGAAGGATGTTAGAAATGCAGCTACAAGGAAAAAGACAAAGAGGAAGGCCAAAGAAGGAGATACTGTATATGGATGCAGTTAGAGAGGACATGAAGGTAGTTGGAATGAGGACAGAGGATGCAGAGGACAGAGTGAGGTGGAGGAGGATGACTTGCTGTGGTGACCCCTGAAGAGGGAAAAGCCGAAAGAAGAAGAAGGTTTATAATGAGGCAGCACGGTGGCGCAACTGGTAGAGCTGCTGCCTCTCAGCATTTTTCTCCGAGTACTACGGTTTCCTTCCACAGATACAAAAACATGCACGTTAGGCTGATTGGTAACTCTAAATTGTCCCTAGGTGAGAGTGAGAGAGTGAATGGTTGTTTGTCTTGTTTGTCTCTATGTGTCCCTGTGATGGACTGGAGAACTGTCCAGGGTGTACCCCGCCCCTCACACAATGATTGCCAGACATGGGCAACGGCGACCCCCATGACCCAAAATGGAAGAAGCGGGTAAAAGATAATGGATGGATGGTTTATAATGATGTTTTTTTGTTTGTTGAATTTTACTTTTTTGTTGGTTTGTTTGTATAGTGAGTATGATGTATTGTATTTTTTGTACTAAAATTCTCAAAAAGCAAAATGTGGTTCCTTCCGTTATAATAATTATAATGAACATCCCATTTGTCAGTTTTGAAAAACAACTTTTTCTCAATATTCAGATTTTATTTTTCTGTCAATAAAATCAAGTCTTTCTCTGTCATTATTATTTGCACTTTACTCTCATTATTTATACTTTAATCTCAAAACTAGACATCAAAAATCTTTTTTTTTTTTTTTTTCTGGATGGCCTTAACATGCTCGTAAATAAAAACGTTAGAAATGTCACATTAAACTGCTGGTGCCTGTGCCTCTGATTTTTAGTTTATGTTTTATCGTTTGAACTTTTCAGGGCTTCTCTCTCGCTTTCATCCGTCCACATCTTACTGACTGAATAGTACTTTTATATTCAGAACCACAAAATTAACTCAAAGCAGAACATCAAGAGAAGAAGTCTTGGTTTGAACTTTGACATTTCTTTTTTTTTTTTTACAGTTTTGCATGTGTAATGTGTACAGAAATTTTTTAAATTATTTGTAAAGAATATTATCTTTTAAAAGGAAGTGGGTGTTCATTAATGCACAACAACAGAAACTGTCTAAACACAGAGCAAATGTCAGGGCAGCAGTTGATGATCCAGAACTGAGAAAAAAGTTGGATGATGAAACCAGACAATCATCCAAAGCACACCAGTAAATTGACAACTAAAATGTTTTGGGGAAAAAAGATTATTAATACAGTCAAGTTTAATGTTTTGACCTTCATCTAGTGAAATTGCTGTGGTGTAATCTGTGAAGGCCTCATCAACCAAATGAACACAAATAAAGCTCAGCCATTTGATAAAGTAAAAACTCATCGAAATAAAATTCCAGTGCAGCAAAAGAAAAACCACACATTATATGCTATTGAAAAGTGCACCGAGGCCAGTGTGTCATCTCCAACATCTGCCAAACACTGCAGCCTCATCAGAGGTATTGTTTCTAGCACCCATGTAGAGAAAGAGCAGCCAAAATTCTATTCATTGATCTTGTCTGTGCTAATTTTGCTTGTGTAATGGTTTGACAACAAATACTAAGCTTAACTCCCATCTGCCTCTTTTGTATTTGTTGATAATACTATCATTATTACAAAACAGTAGAAAATGGTATTTGTTTCCTGGCCAATGACAAGTTTACCAAGCAGATATCTAATTTGGCTTACTGCTTCCATATTAATGCCAGTCGCTCCAGTTATGTATTAATATATAACAGTTGGATCAAAAGAAGAGATAGATGCAGCTGATATCACAATAAAGAAGCTCCTCACTTTGCAAGTACTGGTTGTCCAGCGCCATGAGACTGTACACTATGAGAAAGAGGGAGTCAGAGGACTAGTGATTGTCAGAGCCGCTCTACAGGATGAATGAATTAAGTTCCTGGAGTACATCCGAAAACCCTCAATGATGAACCGATAAGGGAATGTCTCAGGCAGCAGAAACCCAATGTTTAAGAGGAAAAAGAAGAACTGTCATGGAAAGATAAGCCTTCGTACAGCATGTACAACTGGCAGATTTAGGAAGTGTCTGATACTAACAAATCATACCAGTGGCTAGAGAGAGCTGGACTGAAGGATGACACAAAGGCAGTAATCATGGCAGGATAAAAGTAGGCCATCTGTACAAAAGAAATAAAGGCTTGAGGTTTACAATACAAGACAGGACCCAAGATGCAGGCTGTGTAAATATGCCCCTGAGAAAGTACAGCATTTATTAACAGAGTGTAAGATCCAGGCAGGCAAAGCGTACACAGAATGCAGCAACAAAATGTCTTGAATAATGTACATAAATATTTGTGCCAAGTATGGACTAGAGGTCCCACAGTCAAAGTGGGGGACTGAGTACACTGGCAGAAAATGGTAAAGCTACAGTACTGTAGGACTTCCACATCCAAAAAGGCAAACGGGTCATGACTAACCAATTGGACATAGTGGAATTTGACAAGCTACATAGGAAGGCTGTGGTTATAGATGTAGCAGTCCCAAGTGACTGTAATATAAGGAAGAGAAAGAGTGAGAATCTGGAGAAATACTAAGAGCTGAAATAGGAAATAAGATGTGGGGAGTCAAACAATGCTTACCGTAGCACTTTCAGTCATAGACCAAGGCCACCGAGGTGCTCCAAGTCCTTCCTCCCTGGGGCTATCAAACTTTTCAACTCATCCTCCTTTCTAGACATAAGACAATAAAATGAATCCTGCTCTATAATAAACACTTTAATGTTTCTGTTCGCACCTGACCTGTTTTGGACCTTAACTGTTGGTATTTTTTATACAGCTCTCATTATTTTTTAAATTATCTGTTATTTTTTATATCTTGTGATTCCTTGTGCATGTTCCTTTGTATTGAAACTCTGGCACAACAATTTCCTGCAGGATCAATAAAGTTATATCTTATCTATTAAAGCCTCTGTGGCTCCAACAGATCCCAGAAACAATCTCAGATCTCTGTCCAAAAGAGTGCAGTCATGGTCCAAGTTTTAGGGAGACTTTATTGTCATTCTCATCACATGTGCTACATGAGGAGGAACGAGATTGTATACTCAAGGTCCCAGTTAAACCAAAAAATAGAAAGCATATTAAAAAAGTTCTAAGAACAGCTAAAATAGTGTACAGAATCCTCAAGTTATATTTCCAGCTCTATCAGGGTTATCCTCTTGATTGCTTGTCATGAACTCATGACCCTCTTGTCAGGTTTTCTATGATAACATGT
>NC_056501.1:44279793-44310779 GCF_014905685.2 Nematolebias whitei | reverse complement strand
TAACATGTATATATATATATATATATATATATATATATATATATATATATATATATTTATATAATATTTTTTTTATTCTTGTAATGGATTTAATGGTGGGAAATTTAAGATTCTGGGATTTTTTTTTAGAAACCAACCTCGATCCGTACTTCTCTACAAATTTGTCTTTGATATGTATGGATTTTTTTTTTTTTTGGTCTTTGTGCTATTTCTTGCTTGAAGGTAGCCCTTAAAATGTTTTACTAGTGTTGATTATGACTATAACAGAATACTGTATATACCAGGTATATTCATTTTCACTCAGTCGGTCTATGTCCCAGGTAGAAATGATAAAATATGGCAAGGGTGGTAATGTGTTTGCTAGTGGAAGGAGGTGTCACTTTAAATCATGAACGGAAGAACAGAGCCATCTTAATTTATGATGTCAACTGATGTCAACTGATGCCAATAATCCAACATTTTTCAGTCAGGTCATCTGGACAGTTTCTTTTTTTTTTTTTTTTCTTATGCTGAAAAGTTTTGCCTTCAATCCGGAAGGCTTCATCAGTCAAGGAAACACACAACACAAAACTGATACTTCCCCCAACAGCTTACTCCAAAGTGGAACAAACCAGTTATGTTGGTGCTAAGATGGTCTCTTTGTCACGCCTCCTCCTCCATTGCCGGCCCTCTTCCTTGTGGACAGTCGTGTCAAACTGGTTGAAAACAACAAAGTCCATGCTCAATAATCCAGGTATACAATCCAACATTTTTCAGTCAGGTCATCTGGACAGTTTCTTTTTTTTTTTGTGCTGAAATGTTTCGCCTTCGATCTGGAAGGCTTCATCAGTCAAGGAAACACACAAAACAAAACGTTGGTTACGTACTGTAACCCCAGATTCTATGAGTATAGGCGTAGCCCTTTAAGGCTGTCGCTGATGGGTTTAAACCCGATATGCGAAGCATTGCACTGAAAAAATTAGTCCACGCCCACCTGCTGTGTGGGCCCCACCCACACAGCAGGTGGGCCCCACCCACACGGCAGGTTAAGAGCGGGTAATCGGCTCCCAAATAGCTTTTTCTTCAGCCATTTAGGAGCCAGTGAGGCCCGACACTTAAAGGGCTATGCCTATTCTCATAGAATCTGGGTTTACAGTACGTAACCAACGTTCTATTTCGTATAGGCTTCGCCCTTTAAGGCTGTCGCTGATGGGTTAAGGGCGAAGCGGATGTTGTCCTCGCCTCACTGGGTCCATTCGAACACCGTATGAAGCAGAATCTTGCCCCAAAATACATCTTGTCACTCAGCTCCCCATGTGCGTAATTACACATTGCGTAATTATGTGTGCCATGCACAGACGCATGTTGTGTAACTATGCGTTCTGAATGCATGAAGGCCCCGGAAAACTTTCAACGGGGAGGGAAAAGAGCTGAAAAGAGCCATGAACCAACCGGTTTATGGCTGAATAGTATGAACAGATTAATAATAACAGGAGAGCTGATTATTAATCAAATGAACTGATTGGTAACAATAGTCATGAACTGATTAGTAACAATAGAACCAAAATAACAACCACAACTTGTGACTGATAACCACATCTCACACTGTAATGCATGCAGACAGATGTGAGTAAAACGAAGTTCCATGAAACAACAATATTCATTCTGTAAACAGTAAGGACAGAATGTGTCATTGTGTCGTGATGTGACGGTTCGTCACATCACGTAGATAAAAGCGAATGAATGAGCAGGGTGTTGACCACGCGGCCGCAGTGCAAATCAGAATCAGTTTATCAGAATCAGTTTATTATTGCCATGTCAATGAACGAGGTTCACAAACTAGGAATTTGCTTCGACCTAAGGTGCCAATAGTAATAAAGTAAAATAAAGTAAAAATTAAGTAAAAATGAGAACATTACACAAGACATAAGACCTGTGTACACCCACAAATAAAGTAAAATTAAAAACATAATATAAACATAAACATGTGTACACCCATACAATAGAAAACAATAAAAAAGCTTAGAAAACAATACAGATGGAATATTCAATTATAATACAGATGTAATGTGACCAAAGCAGAAATTATGAGGTAGCATTATGTGTGTTCAGGAGTCCAACAACGGAGGGGAAGAAACTGTTCTTATGGCGGGAGGATCTGGTCCGTATGGACCGAAGCCTCCTGCCTGAGGGGAGTGGTCCTAAATGTCTTGCATTGTCATACCATTATGAAAGGCAGTCGAAGATGCAATACCCCTGGTCGAGTGTGCTCTGAGGTTGACAGGATGCTCTAAATCTGATGCTCTATAGGCTTCAGAAAAAGGCCTCGCACAACCAGTGTGACAAGCGCTGGGTGGATAACGGGCGACCTGCAGATGCATCTCTATAATGCACAAACAGATGTTAAGTTTGACGCATTGCAGCTGTGCACGCTATGTAACACGTCAACGCCCGCACCGGACAGAGAAGATGGAAAGACGCTACTTCTTCTGATCTGTGGGGGGGAAACCCCTCCAACGATATCGCTCTTGATTTAAAAGAGCTTGTGATGTTTTTAGGCATAAAAGCTGGGTTTGGTCTTAAATCAGCTGAGCTGCCGTCAGCCTGAATTCTGAGACATGACGGTACGACAGAGAGGGAAGATAAATCATCCACTCTCTTAGCGGATGTTAAAGCCAGCAGCAGGGCTGTTTTAAGAGACAAGAATTTAAGTGGAACCTGATCCAGAGGCTCGAATGGAGCTTTGATCAGGGCCTGCAGGAGCAGCGTTAAATCCCACTGTGGAGCAAGTAGGCGTGAAACAGGCCTGTGTCTCTGTATACCTTTTAAAAAAACGTTTCATCGGCGGATGATTAAAAGCTGTTCTGTCTCTGAACCCTTCATGGCAGGAAGAGATGCCACCTAGTGGACATGAGGTGGCCTCTACACCCTTCTCTGTACACCAGCGCTGAAAAGCTGTCCACTTTGATGTGTACAGCGCTGTGGTAGATGCAGCACGTGAAACCTGAATTGTGTGCACAACATTCTGTGGGAGACCCATCCTCTCTAAGCGGATCCGCTCAGCGGTCAGACCCACAGGTGCTGGCCTATTTCTGGGTACCTCCTAACTGCTCCTCCTGCCTGGAGGAGAGCGTCTTCCCTCCACAACAGTTTCCACGGGCGCCCCAACAGTGCAGGACTGGGAACCATGGTGCGTTCACGCGCTCAGGGGCCACTAGGAGAGCTGTCAATCCCTCCTCCTGAACTCCGTTCAGGAACCGTAAAATCAGAGGAGGTGGAGGAAACGCATACAGAAGCGTTTTGGGCCATGGGCTGTGGACAAACGCATCCACCCCCAGCGGTGGTTCGTCTCGCGGGCTCAGAGAAAACCATAATTGACACTGAGCGTTTTCTCGTGTCGCAAATAGGTCCACAGCTGCTTTGCTAAATTTCTGCCACGTCTGAGCCATCAAATCTGGATGGAGAGTCCAGTCCCCATGACGTGGACCGCCCATGGACATCACATCTGCCCCTTAATTCAGAACACCAGGTATGTAAACTGCTCTGATGGAGAGCAGATTTTGGTGTGCCCAACACAGTAGTTTTCACGCAATGTGTAACATCTGGGCTGGGTGCACACCCCCCTACCGGTTTATGTACGCAGCAGTCACCTTGTTGTCTGTGTGAATCAAAACGTGTTGATTCTGTAGCACAGGCGCAAAATGTTGAATCACGTTCAGCACCATGCGACACTCCAAAACATTTATGTGGGCTGATGTGTGATGGGGCCACAGCACCCCTACTGCTTGAGATAGGCATGTCCCCCCCCTCCAGCCTGACAGCGCCATGTCTGTGAAGACTGACACGTGTGACGTGGGTCTGGTGATGGGGACTCCCTCTGACAGAACCATGGTGTTTCCCCAGTGTCGGAGGTCTGCCCTCATGGAGGGAGGAACAGTGATCATCCATCTCTTTTGTTTACTGGATCCACACGCAGACACGCAAACCACCTTCTGGAGGTGTCTCATGTGTAGTAAACCCAGTGGGACCACTTTGTGAGCTGACAACATCGTCCCTAACAGCTTCATGATGGAAAAAGCTGTTATCACTCTGCCAGATCTTACATGGCGGAGCTGGCCTTTTAGAGTGTCGATTCTCATTTGTGATAAACGAGCCCTCATGGTGGTTGAGTTTAGCTCCACTCCCAGATAAACAATTGTCTGGGCCGGGAAAATCAAACTTTTCTTCCAATTTATGGCAAACCCCAGATTTAACAGGTGTGATGTCAGCATCTGGACCTGTGCCGCTGCTTCCTGTCTGGAGCGTGACAGCAGCAGCAGGTCATCCAGTTAAAACAAAACCCTCATCCCTGCTCTGTGTAACAGTTGCAGGGCTGTCTCCACACACTTTGAGAACGTATGAGGTGCTAGGGAATAACCGAACGGCAGCCTGTTGTACTGATATTTCATCCCTTGAAAGGAGAAACACAGGAATTTCCTGTGTTTTGGGATGATCGGTATTTGAATATAAGCATCTTTCAGGTCAACGAAAACAAACCAATCGTTTCTCTGGATGTTGTCCAACAGCTGTCTGGTTGTCAACATGTGAAATGGTCTGTCCATGATCACCTTGATGAAAACTGACAGATCCAAAATGGGTCTCATCCCTCCGGTCCGTTTGAGAAACAGGAAGTAACGTGAGTAAAAACCCTGTGTTTTCCTCTCTGTTGGGAACTTTGGAGATTACTTCTTTTACCAGAAGTTCTTGGACTTCTGCATTTAGGGATGAGACCTGGTCTAGTGATGACAGGACCGTCTCTAAAATTCCTCCGAACGGAAGGGATCGGGTTGCAAATTGCAACGTGTAACCCTAGCTTAACAACTTGGCCATCCATCTGTCTGGCGAGCATGTTTTTAGCCACTCCGTGTAACATTCATGGAGTGGACAGGGCTGTGTGCTGAGCCCCCTGCTGTACTGTCTCTACACCCATGACTGCATCCCGGCCCACAAGAACAACCTCATCGTCAAGTTCGCTGATGACACCACAGTGGTCGGACTAATCTCTAAGGGAGATGAGACATTTTACAGACAGGAGGTCCTGGAGCTAGCAACCTGGTGCTCAGAGAAAAATCTGGCTCTGAATATCAAAAAAACCAAGGAGGTGATTATTGATTTCAGGAAGCACAGCACCAACCTAGCCCCCCTTCACATCAACGGCGAGTGCGTGGAGAGGGTTCACACTTTCAGATTTCTTGGTGTCCATATCTCTGCTGACCTAAACTGGAAAGAGAACACCACAGTGGTCATCAAGAAGGCTCAGCAGAGACTACACTTCTTAAGAGTCCTTAAGAAGCACAACTTGAACACAAAACTGCTGCTGACCTTCTACCACTCGTCCATCGAGAGCCTGCTGACTTACTGCATCTCAGTATGGTATGGCAGCTGCACCCTGGCTGACAGGGAGAGGCTTCAGAGAGTAGTCAAGACAGCACAAAAGATAATTGGCTGCCCTCTCCCCTCCCTGATGGACATTTACATATCACACTGCCTCAACAGAGCAGAAAACATAATCATGGACTGTTCACACCCGGGTTTTGAACTGTTTGACTTGTTACCTTCAGGGAAACGCTACAGGTGCATCAGAACAAGAACAAACAGGTTCAAGAACAGTTTTTTTCCCGAAAGCCATCACCACACTGAACTCACACATGCACTGATTTAATAATCTAACCTCCTAAACACCTGGACTTCTACTGTGCAATACTACTGACATTTCATACTCTCAGTCACCTTAACTACCTCACTAATATCCATAATGTGCAATACAATTGTGTAATACTTGTATTTTTTTACTTTCATTATTATATCTATATTGTGTTACATTTTTTTATATTTTTAGTGTGTGTTTAATGTGTGTTTTCTTAAGGCGTGTTTTTGCACTGGAAAAAGGAGTGGCTCTTAATTTCATTGTACTGTGTATAATGACAATAAAGGCATTCTGATTCTGATTCTGATTCTCTGGACGTGCATTTAAATGATGCGTCATGTTTTGTACGGATGTCATCCAGTCCACCGCCTCGACCGTCGTCATGTGTCGCGGGAATGTGTTCTGTGAGACCCAAGGCGAGGTTTCTCAAAAAGGCTCTGAACGCACCTGTGTGCTGCGTTTGGACCACGGGTCCACCTTGTGTTGAGGAGAAGTGTGTGATAGCTGATGACGCCGCTGGCCCCCCGCATTTGACGCCACTACGATGAAAAAACGCGTGTCGCTCCTGCCGCGAGCGGGGTCCTGCGCTGGGCTCGCTTTGTGGTCCCGCATTTAAGCTGACGGGCACTGAGAAGCGGTGAACGTGACTTCATCTACGCCGTGCCGTTTGAGTGAAGGCTGCGAGCCCCGCGGGAGCTCGTATCTCCTTTGGTGGGACGTGCACCGCTCTCGCTGGGGCGAGATTGGCCACTGGGTTCGCTCAGCTGTCCCACGTTAATGCTGACATGAGCGGCCGAGCGCTGAGGAGTGGTGAGCGAAGACTGCCCCAGCCGCGGCGGCACGCGTTTGCTTCGGTGCGGCGCGTGTCGCTCTCGCTGAGAGCAAGGTCCTCTGATGGGCGGGGCTGCGGTGAAGCTCAGCCAGACGGCCGTGGAACGTCTTGCCACAGGCTCATTTTGTGTGGAGGATGTGAGAGGGAGCTGCTATCAAGTTATCCGAGCTGACAGACAAGATACAAATAGACACTTTCATCATTAAATGATGTTTACTCCAAACTCATGTCACCTCCACACACATCCTCCGCCAAAACCATCATTTGCTCTGCCATTTGTTGTCCTAGAGCGCCATCTGTTGGCGGTCTTAGGGAAACGCTGAAAACTTTGTTCCCCGGCTGCGATGCGGGCCCCCAGACAGCAAAGAGGTGCACCGGTTGGGGATGACGTCAGTTGCCCTGCAGACGGTGCGTACGTCTCTTCCCGCCTCTGAATGTGTACGCCAACAGCGTAACGTGTAGTTCGCCGCAGCTGTCTGGAACGCATGCTGGTGAGCTCAGTTGGAGAGCGGTGTCACCATCTGGGTTACACTAACCAGAGGCGTGGGTTGCTGGTCCACCTGGACATCTTGCTCTGATGAAGCCTCCGTCATGCTTGGCTCCAGGGAGCACTGAGGGAATTTCCGCTCGGTGGAACCCCTGCTCTGGAGATGGGTGCGGACTGTGGAGACCGGCCCCCTAATCTACCAGGAAAGCCGGCTGTGGCCTCGTCCCCATAGGACGTCCTGTTGGGAAACCGAGGCCAGATGGGATCAGGACGGCGAGCCGGAATGGAGCCTAGAAAAAAACTTTCCGCCGGATCATCCGAACTGGCGGGAAAGGCGCGGGACGTAAATAAGTGTCCGTTAATGTCAGCAGCCTCCTGGATTACCCCGGTCAACCCCAGAGGGTGCCGTTGGCCGGGAGCGGTGTGATCGCCAATGCGAAACGAGGTGGGATGAGGTGAGCATTCGCTCAGCCCCCCTCCACCAACAATATGCTCTCCAGGAAGGAATGAGCAGTGGGGGCTGCAGCTGAACGCCACCTGTCCCGGAGGAACCCTCCGATTCTCTCCGAGGGTCGTCGATAAGAGGAAAATTACAAGATGGCGTTGTCCAGCGTGTAGCGACCTGTCACTGAGAAATACTCCTCGGCGCTTACCTTGAAACAAGACTGCTCATCAGCTTCTCCTCGGGGAGGAGAGCTCACCGGGACGACCGGAGGTCGATGTGACGGGCCAAGCATTCTTAACAAAGGTTGGTCATCTACACAACTTTCCTTCTTCGTTCTTCTGACAGTGCTATTAGCTCGCTGAAGAAAAATGGGAGCCGATTACCCGCTCTTAACGTAATTTATATGGACCGGGTGGGGCCCACACAGCAGGTGGGTGCGGACTAAATTTTTCAGTGCAATGCTTCGCATATTGGGATAAACCCATCAGCGACAGCCTTAAAGGGCGAAGCCTATACGAAATAGAACGTATTCTTCCCTCAACAGCTTACTCCAAAGTGGAACAAACCTTGACTGATGAAACCTTCCAGATCGAAGGCGAAATGTTTCAGCACAAAAAAAAAAGAAACTGTCTAGATGACCTGACTGAAAATTGTTGGATTGTATATCTGGATTACTGAGCATGGACTTTGTTGTTTTCAACCAGTTTGACACGACTGTCAACAAGGAAGAGGGCTGGCAATGGAGGAGGGGGCGTGACAAAGAGACCATCTTAACACCAACATAACTGGTTTGTTCCACTTTGGAGTAAGCTGTTGGGGGAAGAATCAGTTTTGTGTTGTGTGTTTCCTTGACTGATGAAGCCTTCCGGATTCAAGGTGAAACGTTTAAGCACAAAAAAAAAAAAAAAAGAAACTGTCCAGATGACTTGACTGAAAAATGTTGGATTGTATACCTGGATTATTGAACATGGACTTTGTTGATCCCAATAATGTGCAATTCAGGTATAAAAATTCCAGAAGTCACCTAATGGTTACCACAGAACCTGTAATTTATCATATTAAGCAGCCTTTATTCATTAGACTTGAACCATAACATCAAAACAAAACCCTGTTATGTTTATATCAGTCACATTATTTAAGTGGTCATTCAGTGGTCCAGAGTGGCTGAATCAAAGTGGGGGATCCAGCTAACACACTGTGTTCAGCCACCGAAAAAAGTACATAGACACTTGAATTGCCTGCAGGTGGATCTTAGTTATCTAATTATGTGGCCTCTGAAGGTAATGGCCCAGGCTTCAAAGCAAAGTGCTCCAAAATCTCCTGATAGCTAGCTGCATTGACCCTGCGCTTGATAAAACACAGTGGACCAACACCAGCAGATGACATGACACCCCAGTGACTGTGGAAACTTAACACTGGACCTCAAGCAATGTGAATTCTGTGTCTCCTCTCTTCCTCCAGACTCTGGGACCTTGATTTCCAAAGGAAATGCAAAATTTACTGTAATCAGAGAACATAACTTTGGACCACTCGGCAGCAGTCCCAGGCGAGATGCTTCTGACGCAGAAGAGTGGCTTGACCTGGGGAATGCGGCACCTGTAGCCCATTTCCTGCACACACCTGTACACGGTGGCTCTGGATGTTTCTACTCCAGACTCAGTCCACTGCTTCCGCAGGTCCCCCAAGGTCTGGAATCGGCCCTTCTCCACAATCCTCCTCAGGGTCCGGTCACCTCTTCTCGTTGTGCAGCGTTTTCTGCCACACTTTTCCCTTCCCACAGACTTCCCACTGAGGTGCCTTGATATAGCACTCTGGGAACAGCCTATTCGTTCAGCAATTTCTTTCTGTGTCTTACCCTCTTGCTTGAGGGTGTCAATGATGGCCTTCTGGACAGCAGTCAGGTCGGCAGTCTTACCTATGATTGCTGTTTTGAGTAATGAACAAGGCAGGGAGTTTTTAAAAGCCTCAGGAATCTTTTGCAGGTGTTTAGAGTTATGTCGTTGATACGGATGGTTAGGTTAATAGCTTGTTTAGAGATAATTTTCATGATATGATAATTTTTTGGGACAGGCATTTTGGGTTTTCATGAGCTGTATGCCATAATCATCAGTATTAAAACAATTAAAGACCTGAAATATTTCAGTTGGTGTGCAATGAATCTGAAATATATGAAAGTTTCATTTTTATCATTACATTATGGAAAATAATGACCTTTATCACAATATGCTAATTTTTTTAGAAGGACCAGTATGTATTTTTGCACAAGTCTGGATCTGAAATTAATTTTTCATTTGGAATTGTTTTTTCTTTAGTATATTACCCTGATGCAATATATGTTGTGGGGGGTACACTTTATTCCAACCTAATAATATTTAAAACAGTTTTTTTTTGCTCCTCCTTGAATCGCCACCTTATCATGATAGAGGAGTTTATGCCTGAAAGATTTTAAGAGCTATGCTGTCGGGGGCAATTGTAATTGTCCTTGGTAGGGTCTCCCAAGGCAGACTGGATCTAGATGAAAGGCCAGACACAGAGTGATTCCAAAAATGTATATGGGCAGAAAAAAGCAAGGAGCTCAGTGTCTTTTGCCCAAACATGGGTTACCAGGGCCCAACCCTGGAGACAGGCCAGGGGGAGGGGCTTTTTGGCAAGAACCTAGTGATGGAGTGTCTACCCATGGGGAATTGTCTGGCTCAGCTGCATCAAGTAACATGAATTTGACTTCCTATGGGACCACTACCACCTGCAGGAGGGGCCATACAAGTTGGGTGCATGATGCCATGGGCTGTAGTCAAAGGCTGGGGCCTTGGAACTCTGACTCTGGCTTACCAAAGCTGGATTTTGGGACTTGGAATGTGATCTCTCTGGCAGGGAAGGAACCTGAGCTTGTGCATAAGGTTTATAGGTACCAACTAGATATAGTTGGTCTCACCTCGACATGCAGCATGGGCTCTGGAAGGAATCTCCTTGAGAGGGGCTGTAACTTACCCCATTGTGGAGTTGCCCATGGTTAGAGAGGCCAAGCTGGTGTGAGTCAACTTTTAGACCCCCAACTTGGTGCCTGTGTGTTGGAGTTTTCCCCAGTAGATAAGATGGTAGCTTGCCTATGCCTTCAGGCCAAGGGATGGGCTCTAACAGTTGTTTGTGCCTATGCTCCAAACAACAGTTCAGAATATATGGCCTTCTTGGAGTCCTTAGCGGGGACTAATTGGAAGTGTACAGTGGAAGGTGCACCAATTGGGAACTCTACAACATTGTGTTCTGCTGGGGAACTTCAGTGCCCACATGGGTAATGACAGGGTAACTTGGAGGGGCATGATTAGGATGAATAGCCTCTCTGATCTGGACCCAAGTGGTGTTCTGTTGTTGGACTTCTGAGCTAGTCATGGTTTGTCTATCACAAACAACATGTGTCACATCTCAAGCCCTTATTACAGCCCCACTTCAAGCTCTCCTCCTGTCCGCCTCCTCTCGCCAAACTCATTGACGGGGCACCGACCTCACTGTCAGGAGACTTCTCCACTCCAGACAGTGGGGTCGAGGGCTCCACTACCTGGTAGACTGGGAGGACTATGGGTCTGAGGAAACTTTATGGGTTCTGGCCCATCACATTTTAGACAAATCCCTCATTAAGGATTTCCACAGATCTCTCTCTCTCTCTCTCTCTGACCAGCCTGGTGGCCTGTCAGGAGCCAGACCTCAAAGGGCGGGGGTTGGTGTGTGTGTGTTTCTGTCACGTTTTTGCCCCTTTCCTTACACAGTTTTGTTTTACTGTTCATTATTCAGCCTGGTAATGCCTATCGCCCTTCCTCAGCTCCTGTCTCCCTGCACCATGCCTCCTCTGCTCAGTCACTGCAATCAGCTCTCATCAAGTTCACCTGCTCTGCACCCTTCTTAAGCTCAGCTCCACTCTCACTCAGTGCCAGATTATTGAAAGATTTTGGCCAGTAGATATCCAGTGTTCCTTATTCTGACTCCTGACCGCAAACCTCAGCCTTGTTTTCTTGACTCATCACCTTGCCTTGCCTCTTTCTTGATTTGTCTGCTTCATCTGCCCGTGGTATCAACCCTATTCTTCTCCTCCTTTGATTATGCCTATGGATCACATCTTGGTACTGGTATTGGCTCTCTGATCTCCTGTTAATCACCCCTGCTAAGTTTTCTTGACCCTGATTTTGGACTCGCCCTCCACAGACCACACGCAGCACCATGTACTGCTCTCCTGCTGCAGCTCTCACTACACAAGTGACGTCACCAGGTTCTGCACTTTTCCTGTTCTTGCCACGCCATAGACTGAGAAGGATAATGATTAATTCACAGCAAGTCTCTAAACTCACCCACTTCAAAGTCACTAACCTATCTCTCTCTTCAGACTGGACCCAGACCACCACCAGAAGCTGCTTTAAAAAATAAACCTTTTAAAACCATTACTAAGTCTGGTGTTGTGTAGTATGACATATGCTGGATATATTCATACATTTTTCACGAGTTCTTCATCTTTCTGACTGTGTAAATGTCGTGTATCGAGTTTAACAGAAATGTAACGAGAGAGACGTTAATTATCTTTGACCCATCAAATGAATGTGGTCATTTATTTGCAGAATCAAAGTTTAACATCAAACATTTACATTAATTTGGCAAAATATGAAAACAATAACAATGGCAAGTTCACAGAAAGTGGACAATACGGCGATTGTCCTCACTTCTCAGCAGAACAACAGACATCAATCACACGGTGGTGATTGAGAACTTTGCTTCAGATATTTCTAAAATATCTGTAATGATTTTAGGAGAAAGGAGAGTTTAAGATGGAAAATGGAGATTTATCTTACAGAGAGATGTGTGAGGGAGTTTATCTGTGGGACCAGAACAACACGCTCTTTGGGGAATCAGCTTGGCCACGGTACGCTTGGTCGAAAATAGAACCTTTTACCTTGCAGATGATAATCAGCGTCGGTGCGGAGTTCCTTTCTGACTCTTTCAGCGTCTCCGTGAGGACAGCCAAACCCTTAGAGAGTCGTGCGAGGTTATCCAAACAGAAGTTGTAACTCCCAAAATCCTTCCTGGATTGTCAGAATTCTGAACTCCTTCAGAACTCTCATCAGAGAGTTTTTCATCTCTCTTCTCCAGGAGAACTGTCACTCTTTGTAACTCTTTAACTCTTAGCTCTTTAACTCTGGTCTTGCTCTCAAAGAGAACCGGGAAGTTGCCACATTTAAATGAGTTGACTTCCGGGTCATTTTAGAGCTTTCTGATTGGTGGATGGACCAGATCAGAGGTGTGGTTTGTGATGTAAGGTGTTATCAAAGTCAAGGGCAGAGAATGAGATTGTTTAAAAACAGACAGAAAGATTATTGGAGAAAACGAGACTCCGTGGAGCCTCTACTCTGATTATCTGCTGTAAAGATTAAACATGACATTTCTTCTCAGTAAACATTTTAGTTGACCGAAGCCTGAACTTTAACATACTTACAAATTTGCTCATTGAAGACAGAAAAATCAAGAAATGCATATTACCCTGATTTCTTCTTTGAATGAGGAATAAAAATCATTACTTACTGTTTATGTAAATAAAATGAGTAGTTCTCTTCAACCTGTAAACATTGAGTGAACTAACACAATTTGATTATCAAACATTTGTAAAATAGTAATGATCATAGAGAATTGTCTTTTCTACTTGATTACTTCAAGAAAGAAAGTCTCCAGATGGCTCAAACTGTATTTCTGGATGCAGATCAATGAAATAACAGTCTCTGTCCATCTGGTCAGTTTTGACATGGGCCTAGTCCACTACAGTTGAACAGATCCAAATGGACTCTTGTCATATGCATGCTTTTGGTCTGTGGGAGGAAACTGGAGTACCCGAAAAAAAAAAACACATACATGTACGGATAGAACATGCAAACTCCACACAGAAAGGCCCTCTGCTGGAATTCGAACTGGGGCGACCTGCTCGCTGAGATGCGGAAGCATTACCAAATGTGCCACCGTGCTGCCAGCTTCAGTACATTAGTGCCATGTTGTTATAAAGTATTACAAATGCAGTCATGATTAACTTGTTTATACTGTTTGCACTGTTAATATATTTTTGTTTTGTGAATTGTTTGAAATGTTTTAATACTTCAAAACAGCAGTGATTGTGGTAGAAAATCTCCCTCTGTTATTTTGTGGGTGAAGAGGTGAATAGTTTAGGAACCACTTCCCAGGTTAGAATTGCACTCGGGTTCAAATAGTCCGAACTGACCTAGCCCCAGCCCGCAGCAATTATGTCCGAACCCCACCCGATCCGATGACTTAACAGTAATTACAGGTCTGAACCCCCCCAAAAAACAACATTTTTAATTAAGCTTACCAACAACTATTATAAACAACTGGCGGACGCGCGCGGCTGAGTAAAGGGGGAAGGAGTTCGGAGTTGAGGACCCGTCAAAGCACAATAAATGCTTCCCCTGCTTCTGCCTGCATTGGCCTTGCTCTGACATGTCGAATATTTTGTGATCTCACCTGTTTGGGTCGTCAGCCGCGCACGTCCGCTGAGTGCAGCAGCTGAATGAACGTCCATTTGGGCTGATGGATTACTGGCAGTAGTCAATCTGAAGCTTAACTGAACTTTTTACCTCTTTCAACCAGCCGGTCAGCGTGCGGTCAAATGGCCACATGCGGCAGGTGTTGTATGTCAAGCCATGTTTGCATATACTGGATCATTGGCCGCACGCGTCCCTGATGCAATAAAAAGCCTGACACCGACCCGGACCACACATTAAGCACATTATTATGGCCCGGTCCGAATCTGGGTCGGACCGGGCTCCGGCTTTGGGTTAGAAATGACAGCTCTATCCCGGCTATACCCTACCACTAACCTACTAACTGCTGCCTTATAACAGTGTATGAAAAAATCATAAAATGACACTCACTACCTGATTTGATTCTTAGTCCATCTTTTTAGTTGCTATGTACTTTTTTGGTGTGTAGAGCATAGAAACTTTTACCAAATTCAGTATTTAAAACCAGTGTTACTTTCACAACAGCATTCAGACTCAAATCCATCAGTTTGTTGCTAGAGGAATTAGTAGAGTGGCTTGAACAACAGGAAGGCAGATTTATGGGCATCAGAAAATGAGCCATTGACTAATGCATGAGGACTGGAGTTGTCGGGAGGCCATAAATAACAAGCATCTGCTGCAACTGTAGATGGTGCCAATGAAGGAAGTCAAACACAAAACAGGCACTTAAAGGAACTGTGCAGATTTATGCTGTGGTCTGAATATTAAACTGTGCCACTTATTTCAAATTGCTTTTAAAAAACAACTGACAGCTATTAGGAGTCATAGGACTCTGATGGGCCCAAGATCATTCCAGTAAGAAAGAAGGAAATGGAAGATGGAGATGATGATATAACATCACTTTACTCCTTCATTTGTTTGATTTTTTTTTAGGGCATGTGCTGCCGTTTTCCTCCATCTCTCCTGTTCAGTTTTAAAACTGATTTATCAGTTTGTTTGTTTTTTTTACAAAAAGCAGGAGCATTAAAGGAAGCTGTTGCAACCAAGCAACCTTAGAAAACACATTATTGGTTGTAACTTCATTAATTTTACAGAGATCAAGCTAAAATTTGGAAATCATGCAAAATATAGAACCATCACATAATAGTGCTAAATGTTATATTTAAAAATTGACCAAAATGGTTACACTGTCATGATATACAATATCTTATATGCATGTGCATTTCTTCTCAGAAAACTAGGCCAAATTTTATGACTGAAGTTTACTGTTGTAAGAATGCCTAATGCATGTCTCCCTAAGGAGGTTTCTGGGCATATCCAGCTGGTAGGAGACCCCGGGGGAAGACCCAGGACACGCTGAAGAGGCTGTCTCTTTTTCAGGGAACGCCTTGGAATGCACCCAAAAGAGCTGGAAGAGCTGGGTGGAAAAAAAAATGTCTGGGCCTTCCTGCTCAAGCTGCTGTCTCTGCAACTCGACTAGCAGAAGCTAATGGATGGATGGATGGATGAAAGTTGTACTATTAATTATTAAATGAGTCAACTCATTAATATTTTGCCTATAAATTAGACAGTTTTACTGATAGTGGTTTAATATTTGCAGCATTAACAGTTGAGAGTCATTCTCAACTCATACTCCAAGTGCTAACTTGATTGTGTGGGATCTCTTTTGAAAATTGTACCATTAGGTATTTGGATGACAACTGCCTGCCTGTTGGCAACATATATTTCATGAATCACTGAATGAGTTTTAAACTCTCAGAAAGTTTATTTTTTATTTTTTTATTTTATTTTATTGTTCTTACAACAGATTCCCTTTTGGAGTCAACCTTATTCAAGATGGCCGCAACAGCCAACTGACTTTACGAAAAACAAACATAGCTATAACAGTCAATTTTACAGATATTGAGCTAAAATTGTATGTGGTTGTAGCTGAAAGACATTTTTAAAACATACTCAGTGTGCTAGTACATTTTTGAGATTTCACAATAACACATGAGATTGTGCATGTCATCATTTACAAAGTTTGACCAAGACACTTACAACCCTGTCACTTCTCATCTATGACAAAAACTATACATTCCATCAATGAATGAGAGACCTTTATTTTTTATGTGCTTGCCGAAGGTGAACATATTATAGTACAGTCTTGGGTATTCCATAAACGTTCTCTAGTTCCACCTAAACCTTCTGATCCCCTCAAGATCATTTAACCAAACTTCATTTTATATGCATCATCGCTAGACAGAGTGTCACACACATTTTCATCTCTCCAGCTTCAAGGTCAAGGTCACAAATCAAGGCCAAAAGTTATAGAAGGTATGATCATTAGTCTATACCTCCAGTGTTTTCCTCTGTCCAGCTGTGATAGAGTTCTTAACATAATGAAAATCGAATTCTCCCCCAAAGATTCAAACAGAGCTCATTGATAAGCTGAGTGCATGGCATTAGCGGGGCTTAACCTTGCTTGCCCTTTCTTTGTTTTTATAATATAATTTGTTTCCTGGATTCAGTTCTATTGGGGTAATTAGGTAATGTCTGCAGTCAACCCAGCAGTACTGAGTCAAATATAAATAGCACACCACAACATTGTACATGGTCAGAGAAAACAGGATTGTATGGTTATATCATTGAGTGCTTACTGTCTATGCTGCAAGTCAGAATCAGATCAAGAGTATGATGAGGAGAAGGAGGAGGGTTTGTGGACATTTTTGGTAAAACTGATTGATTCTACTAAGTTATTAAAGGATATATCTAAAGTATCACTTTATATATGAAAAGTGAAACTTCCACCTCTATGAGTTTATCATGAGTCAATAATAGGTCAGATTAAAAGTCTGAGAATTCAGACAAAAACTGAAAATATTGGACCTGGTAAATGATATATAAAAACAAATAAAAGTGATTTACTGATTTTCCTTTTTAATGAGAATAACTGAGGGTCTGAGACTGCAGGTGGGACATCAGCAGAGTTGTGTGAGCTCTGGCCTGATGGGGTGAATCTGCTAAAATTACTAAATCGTCCAGGTAGCCTAGGGTTCGGATGCCCTGACTCCTGATTGGTGTCAATGCTGCCTTTAGGCATTTTGTAAATACTCTAGGGTCCAGAGGCAGTCCAAATAGCAGGATCTGATATTCGTACGCCATATTTTCAAAGGCAAAACACAGACATTTTCTGAGTTTTGGTAGGATTGAAATTAGGGATGCACCGATCCACCTTTTTTTACTTCTGATCCGATACGGATACCTAAATCTGGATATCAGTTGATACCGATCCCGTTCCGATATCATAATCATAATTGATTTTATGAGGCTGTAATAATCTCCTCTCTATAGTACAATTTGTACAAATATATGCATGCATGTCCAAAAAGGCAACTTGAGTTAAGTTTTATACATGTTGGATAAGTTTCAAAGTTAGAATTAAATTATGCTAACACAAAATATGTTTTTTTTTTAAATTCCTAGCTTTAAAGTGGATATTAAAATGATGAATTGAAGATTGTTCATTTAAAGTTATTTTATATGTTTGTTTGTTTTTAAATAAGGGGCAGATATAAGATTTTTTGTTTCTATTTTCTGCAATCTTTTCATTCAATGTTTTCCTTTTGATGGATTTGGTGTTTATTTTGTTTCTTTTAAATGAATGAATAAATTAATAAAATAAAATAAAATGTTAAATGGCTTTAAACATCTGCTAAGTTCATGGCATAAACCAACACAGACATGTTCCTGTTTTTAGTATTTTACATCACTTTATAATGTAGCTGTTTTTTTTCTTATTTTTTTAATATAATTTTCTTGTAATTTTCAATTCATGTTTTTTTTATGATTGTCTACTGTTGTACTGATAAATATCTCCTGAAGGGTAAACTATATCTTGGCTGCAAGTATATAGCTGCAAAATCCTTCGTTTTCTACAACTGATAGTGGTTGGTCATTAATTATGATGAAGTTTAGCAATTTCTCTGTAAACATTCGAGCCCCGTGGCTTCAGCAATGTCTTCTTCTTGTTCAATCCGAAGCAGGCAGCCTGATTTTGGTCTGCCGCGCTCAGTCTTTCCCTCCTCAGAGACGGGCAGATGGAACGGAGCAGATTGGACGCGGCTGGCCGGGGTCGAGTTGCCTGTTTCGTGCTGAGCAAGAGTAGCGCCTCGCTGAAGCCACGGAGCTCGAATGTCCAACGTAAAACTAACTTTAACGTGGTTTAATGTGGCGCTATGGCGCTGCAGACATTGCATGTTGCTGTCTTGTTTTGTGGTGTTTCTAGTGTAAAATACTTCCACACAGCGGACGTTTAGATGAAAAGTTGGTTAGCTGTTAGCCACAGTGATGCTCACTCAGTCCTCACGTTGTAGCTGCCTGCAAACTATGAAATGGATTTCCTGAATGTGAGCCAGGTCTTATTACTTTGGGTTAATGAAACACGCCTCCATTCAGGAAATCCATTCCATAGTTTGAAGCCAATGTGCATCATGGATCGGAAATCTCTGCAGGTTGTATTGGAAAAATCCGATACACAAATTATGCTGGTATTGGAGGACGATACTGATACTGGATTGGATCTGCCCCATCCCTAATTGTGTTTTAAACCAGTTTGACATGACTGTTGATAAGGGAGAGGGTGGGCACTGGAGGAGAGGGCATGCCCCAGAGGCCATCTTAGCATCAACATAACTGTTGTTGTTGGGTTTTTTTCACTTTGGAGTAAGCTGTTGGGGGAGAAATAGTTTTGTTTTGTGTTTCCTCAGGATGAAGCCTTCTGGATGGAGGGCGTAAAGTCTCAGCACAATAAAAGACACCGTCCAGATGACCTGACTGAACATTGTTGGATTTTATACTTGGATTATTGAGCATGGACTTTGGAGCACTCTACTAGATCTCTAAAAAGCTACTCTGAATCTGTAGAGACAAATCAGTGATTTAGATCACATTTATACACCGGTGGGACACACATTTGAGACAATAAGAAATTCTTCTTATGCTTGTCTTCTTGTTCTTGTCTTGCCCAGGGACATTACAACATGTGACTGCTGGTGGAATCAAATCCCCCATCTCTCCCATTGGAGGACGACTGGTCTAACCACTCAGCCACAGCTGCCTCTTATATAACAAAGTTACAACACACTGGTGAACATTCTCAGTCATTCAGGTCACGGAAAATAAAAAACAAAGAAACAACTACTCAACTTCTGTTCTGTAGTTGAAGAGGTAGGGTTTCTGGGGTCTTGTCTTACATGTTGTGTTTTCCCTCATGTTTGTCTGTCACCCCTCAGCTTTTCTCCTCCTGTGTTCCAGCACTGTCGCACATGTGTCTAATTCTAATCACCGCAGGTGTCACTCATTTCACCTTGTTAGTGTCTGTATATATTCAGCCCCTTGGTGTCTTGTCAGTGTCTCTAGATTGTCCTTGTCCTAAGGCTTCATGACCTGTCTCTCCTTGTGTCCTCCTTTAAGTAAGTTAGTTGCCCCGTCAGCATTTTGTTTTGTTTATTTAATTAATAAACTATTTTACTTATTTACTGGAGCCTCCTTCGTCTTCCTGCACTTTGGGTTCTACACACGGAAGCCGATCATGATAGAATCCAGAGACCATACCGAACCCAGCAGGAAGATAACTCTTTTAGAGTTCCTGGCCCGCGAGGCAGCGAAGATCGCTCAGCGTGAGGAGGAGGAGAGGAGAAAGACTTTGTACCTAGGTACGCGCCTGGCTTTTAAACCTGGGTCTTTTGCCTCACCACCTCGCCTTCCTTCACCTTCTCACAGAGCGGCAGCTCCTCGCAACCCACCTCCTCCCCAAACACCTCCTGCTTTCCTGGAGCGGTCTTCAAAGGAAGGGAGGGCAGTCTGCTCGGACTCACCGCAGGAGGAACGGGTGGCGGAACCGAGCCGGCTCTACCGAACTCTAGCACGTCCCTCCTCAGACGCAACCCAGTCCATGCCCGTGTGTTTCCCATCGTGGGGGGTAGGATGTCGCACCTGTCGCTGGGGGGAAGGAAGCCGTACACCCCTGCGTACCTGTCGCTGGGGGGGAGGAACCCTGCAGCCCCAGCGATATCTGGGGGAGGATGATCGCTGTGGAGGATGTCATCTCCAGGTACACCAGGGCTGACAACGCTGACAGCTCGCCTGAGATGTGGGAGCAGTTCCGCCAGGCATGGATGGAGAGGCGCGTACTGCGCTTGCTTCTGCTGGCTCCTGCCCATCCTGGTTCTCCTCTCAGCTCACCTCCAGCTGATCTCTATCCCACACTTCCAGCTGTACCTGTGTGGTCTTCCATGCAAGCAGCTTCAGCCCTGGACCCGCTGGTCTCCGCACCAGCACTGGAACCGCTGGTATTCGCACCAGCCCTGGAACCGCTGGTATTTGCACCAGCCCTGGAACCGCTGGTCTGTGCACCAGCCCAGGACCCGCTGGTCTCCACACCAGCCCTGGACCCACTGGTCTCCGCACTAGCCCATGACTCGCTGGTTTCTGCCCCAGCACCTGAAACGCTGGTTCCCGCCCCAGCACCTGAAATTCTGGTTCCTGCACCAGCTCCTACCATGCTGGGTTCCGCCTCAGCACCTAAAACGCTGGTTCCCGTACCAGCTCCTACCATGATGGGTTCCACCTCAGCACCTGAAATGCTGGTTCTCGCACCAGCTTCTACAATGCTGGGTTCCGCCTCAGCACCTGAAATGCTGGTTCCCGCACTAGCTCCTACCATGCTGGGTTTTGCCTCAGCTCCTTCCTCGCTGGGTCCCGTACCAGCACTAAGGCTGGTCTCTGCACCAGATCCTACCTCGCTGGTTCCCGTGCCAGCACCAAGGCTGGTTCCTGTGCCAGCACCAAGGCTGGTTCCCGTGCCAGCACCAAGGCTGGTTCCCGTACCAGCACCAAGGCTGGTTCCCGTGCCAGGACCAAGGCTGGTTCCCATGCCAGCACCAAGGCTGGTCTCTGCACCAGCTCCTTCCTGGCTGGGTCCCGTACCAGCACCAAGGCTGGACTCTGCACCAGCTCCTTCCTGGCTGGGTCCCATACTAGCACCAAGGCTGGACTCTGCACCAGCTCCTTCCTCGCTGGGTCCCATACCAGCACCAAGGCTGGTCTCTGCACCAGCTCCTTCCTCGCTGGGTCCTGTACCAGCACCAAGGCTGGTCTGTGCACCAGCTCCTACCTTGCTGGTTCCCATGCCAGCACCAAGGCTGGTTCCCGTGCCAGCACCAAGGCTGGTTCCCGTGCCAGTACAAAGGCTGGTTCCCGTGCCAGCAACAGAGGTCCTTGCTCCCGATGCCCTCGCTCTTCCAGAGGTCTTCGCCCCGGAGGCCCTCGCTCTTCCAGAGGTCTTCTCCCCCAAAGCCCTCACTCTTCCTGTGGTCTTCGCCCCCGAGGCCCTCGCTCATCCAGAGGTCTTTGCCAAGGAGGCCCTCGCTCACCCTGAGGCCCTCACTCATCCAGAGGTCGTCGCTCTTCCAGAGGTCCTTGCTCTTCCAGAGGTCCTCATTCTCCCAGAGGTCCTCGCTCTCCCAGAGGTCCTCGCTCTTCCAGAGGTCCTCGCTCTTCCAGAGGTCCTCACTTGTCCAGAGGTCTTTGTTCGAGAGGCCCTCGCTCGTCCTGAGGTCTTCGCTCGAGAGGCCCTCGCTCATCCAAAGGTCTCCGCTCCCAAAGTCCTCGTTCTTTCAGAGGTCTTCGCTCTTTCAGAGGTCCTCGCTCGTCCAGAAGTCCTCGCTTGTCCTGAGGTCTTCGCTCGAGAGGCCCTCGCTCTTCCAGAGGTCTTCGCTCGAGAGGCCCTCGCTTTGCCAGAGGTCCTCGCTCATCCTGAGGTCTTCGCTCGAGAGGTCCTCGCTCTTTCAGAGGTCTTCGCTCTTCCAAAGGTCCTCGCTCGTCCAGAAGTCCTCGCTCGTCCTGAGGCCTTCGCTCGAGAGGCCCTCGCTCTTCTAGAGGTCCTCACTTGTCCTGAGGTCTTCGCTCGAGAAGCCCTCACTCATCCAGAGTTCCTCGCTCCCGAGGCCCTCGCTCACCCTCCAGAGGTCCTCGCTCATCCTTAGGTCCTCGCTCATCCCCCAGAGCTCCTTGCCCATCAAGCCGCAGCTGTCCCAGGGGTCTCCTCACCTGCAGTTGTGGGCTCCCCACTGGCCATAAATGGGTGGTCTCCTGGCCGCCCGCCAGACCTCTGGCCTGCTGATGGATGGTCGTCAGGTCGCCCCCCAGATCTTCTGTCCTGCCGTGGAGGGTCTCCTGGCCGCCCGCCAGACCTCTGGCCTGCTGAAGGATGGTCGTCAGGTCACCCCCCGGATCCTCTGTCCTGCCATGGAAGGTCTCCTGACCACTCACCTTGACTAAGGGGGGTTTAGGGTTTCGGTGTTTTGCCAGGTTTCTACCTGTCGGCTTTTCATTTGTTCCTTATGCGCCCTACTTTTGTCCTTTGGTGCTCTCCTTTGGGCTTTCAGGGGCCATCCCTTGAGAGGGGGGTCCTGTAGGATTTCTGGAGTCTTGTCTTACATGTTGTGTTTTCCCTCATGTTTGCCTGTCACCCCTCAGCTTTTCTCCTCCTGTGTTCTAGCACTGTCGCACCTGTGTCTAATTCTAATCACCGCAGATGTCACTCATTTCACCTTGTTAGTGTCTGTATATATTCAGCCCCTTGGTGTCTTGTCAGTGTCTCTGGATTGTCCTTGTCCTAAGGCTTCATGACCTGTCTCTCCTCGTGTCCTCCTTTAAGTAAGTTAGCTGCCCCGTCAGCATTTTGTTTTGTTTATTTAATTAATAAACTATTTTACTTATTTACTAGAGCCTCATTCGTCTTCCTGTACTTTGGGTTCTACACACGGAAGCCGATCATGATAGAACACATTTGGCTTCCCATCCTTGAAGCTTTATTATTATTATTATTATTATTAATAATAATAATAATAATAATAATAATAATAATAATAATAATAATCACCTTTACTCTCATTTCTCCCCTCCCTGGGCTGCCACCTTAACGTGGTGGAGGGGTTTGAGTGTCCCAATGATCCCAGGAGCTATGCTGTCAGAGGCTTTACGCCCCTAGTAGGGTCACCCATGGCAGACAGGTCCTAGGTGAGGGACCAGACAAAGTGTAGCCCAAAGACCCCGATGAAGAGAAAAATAAATGGACTTAATGTTCCCTTCCCCGGACATGGGTCACCGGGGCCCCACTCTTGAGCCAGGCCTGGAGGTGGGGCACGCAGGCGAGTGCCTGGTGGCCAGGCTTTTACCCATGGAGCTCGGCTGGGCGCAGCCCGAAGAGGAGACGTGGGTCCCCCATCCCATGGGGTCACCACCTGTGGGAGGGGCCAAAGGGGTCGGGTGCAATGCGGGATGGGTGGTGGCTGAGGGCGGGGACCCTGGCGGTCTGATCCTCGGCTACAGAAGCTGGCTATTGGGACGGGGAATGTCACCTCACTGGTGGGGAAGGAGCCTGAGCTGGTGTGTGAGGCTGAGAGGTTCCGCCTGGAAATAGTCGGACTCACCTCTACGCATGGCTCTGGCTCTGGAACCAGTTTCCTTGAGAGGGGCTGGACACTCTTCCACTCTGGAGTTGCCCCTGGTGAGAGGCGCCGAGCAGGAGTAGGCATACTTATTGCCCCCAAACTCGGTGCCTGTGTGTTGGGGTTCACCCCGGTGAATGAGAGGGTGGCCTCCCTCCGCCTACGTGTGGGGGGACGGGTTCTGACTGTTGTTTGTGCTTATGCACCAAATGGCAGTTCAGATTATCCACCCTTTTTGGAGTCCTTGGAGGGGGTACTGGAAAGTGCACCTCCTGGGGACTCCCTTGTTCTACTGGGGGACTTCAATGCTCATGTGGGCAATGACAGTGAGACCTGGAGGGGTGTGGTTGGGAAGAACGGCCCTCCTGATCTGAACCCGAGTGGTGTTCTGTTGTTGGACTTCTGTGCTCGTCATGGATTGTCAATAACGAACACCATGTTCAAGCGTAAGGGTGTCCATATGTGCTCTTGGCACCAAGACACCCTAGGCCGCAGTTTGATGATCCACTTTGTCATCGTCTCATCTGATCTGCGGCCACATGTCTTGGACACTCGGGTGAAGAGAGCGGCGGAGCTGTCCACTGATCACTACCTAGTGGTGAGTTGGCTCCGATGGTGGGGGAGGATGCCGGTCAGACCTGGCAGACCCAAACGTATTGTGAGGGTTTGCTGGGAACATCTGGCAGAGTCTCCTGTGAGACGGAGTTTTAACTCCCACCTCCGGAAGAACTTTGAACATGTTCCGAGGGGGGTGGGGGACATTTAGTCTGAGTGGGCCATGTTTCGTGCCTCTATTGTGGAGGCGGCTTACCAGAGCTGCAACCGCAAGGTTGTCGGTGCCTGTCAAGACGGCAACCCTTGGACCCGATGGTGGACACCGTTGGTGAGGGATGCTGTCAGGCTGAAGAAGGAGTCCTATCGGGCCTTTTTGGCCTGTGGGACCCCGGAAGCAGCTGATGGGTACCGGCAGTCCAAGCGACATGCGGCTCGGGTGGTCGCTGAGGCAAAAATTCGGGCATGGGTGGAGTTCGGAAAGGCCATGGAGAATGACTTCTTCATGGCTTTGAAGCGATTCTGGTCCACCATCCGGCATCTCAGGGGGGTAAAGCGGTACGCCACCAACACTGTTAATAGTGGGAGTGGTGTGCTGCTGACCTTAACTCGGGATGTTGTGGGTCGGTGGGCGGAATACTTTGAAGACCCCCTGAATCCCACCGGCGCGTCTTCTACTGAGGAAGCGGAGCCTGGGGACTCTGGGTCGGGCCCTCCAATCTCTGGTGCTGAGGTCACCGAGGTGGTTAAAAAGCTCCTCGGTGGCAGGGCCCCAGGGGTGGATGAGATTCGCACAGAGTTCCTTAACGCTCTGGATGTTGTAGGGTTGTGTTGGCTTACGCTACTCTGCAATATTGTGTGGACATCAGGGGAAGTTCCCCTGTATTGGCAGACCAGGGTGGTGGTCCCCCTATTCAAAAAGGGGAACCGTAGTGTTCCAACAACAGGGGAATCATGCTCTTCAGCATCCCTGGTAAGGTCTATTCGGGGGTTCTGGAGAGGAGGGTCCATCGGATAGTCGAACCTCGGATTCAGGAGGAGCAGTGCGGTTTTCGTCCTCGCCGTGGAACACTGGACAAGCTCTACACTCTCAGCAGGGTCCTGGAGGGTGCGTGGGAGTGTAGTGAACTTGACCTGATGTCAAATCAATGACCTTAGGATCATATGGTCAGAAACTGTCATTTCATTGATCTGCATCTAGAAATACAGGTTGATCGATCCTGAGACTTTCTTTCTTGAATTAATCAAGTGGAAAAGACAATTCTCTATGATCATTACTATTTTACAAATGTTTGATAATCAAATTGTGTTAGTTCAAACAATGTTTATATGTTGAAGTGAACTACTCATTTTTATTTACTTAAACAGTAGTAATGATTTTTATTCCTCATTCAAAGAAGAAATCAGGGTAATATGCATTTCTTGATTTTTCTGTCTTCAATGAGCAAATTTGTAAGTGTGTTAAAGTTCGAGCTTCGGTCAACTAAAAAGTTTACTAAAAAGAAATGTCATGTTTAACTTTTACAGCAAGATACAGGAGAGGTGGCACCACGAAGTCTGGTTTTTCCATGATATCTTTCTGTCTGTTCTTAAACAATCCTTGACTTTCCATAACACCTTACATCACAAACCACACCTCTGTTCTGGTCCATCCACCAATCAGAGGCTCTCAAATGAACCAGAAGTATAGCCCGTTTAAATGTGGCAACTTCCCAGTTCAACAGTAGAGTTCCAGATGAGTTCAACAGAGAGTTCAAGAGTTGTAGAATCCAGAGTGCAGGGAGTTTGGGAGTCCGTGAATGCAACCGCAGGCATTCATGGATGCTGCTAAACCAAACAAGCTGAACCAGAGACGATTTTGGGAATTATAACTTCTGTTTGGATAACCTCACACGACTCCTAAAGTTTTTAGCTGTTCTCGACGGAGACGCTGGAAAGAGTCAAAAGAAGAGCTCTACACCGACGCTGAAGCTATCGTCTGCAAGGTAAAAGTTCTATTTCGACCAAGCGTACCGTTGGCCAAGCTGATTTCAATGGAGCGTGCTGTTCTGGTTAAAACAGATAAATTCCCTCACACATCTCTCTCAGATAAACTTCATCTTTCCATCTTTAAACTCTCCTTTCTGCTAGAAAATTAATCCAGATGTTTTCATTAATGTCTGTGGTGAAGCAACGGAAAACCATGGCCGTATGGTTTTCCTGGTTGTAAGCTGATTAACTGATTATGTTGTTATTTTCATATTTTGCCAAATTAATGTAAATGTTTGATGTTAAACTTTGATTCTGTAAAATAAATGACCGCATTCATTTGGATGGGTCAAAGAAAAATGACGTCTCACGTTACATTTCTGTTGAATTCAACGCACAAACATCACACAGTCCAGAAAGATGAGTGAACCCGTTTAATGTATGAATATATCTCAGGATATGTCATACTACATATTGGTGGCCCGGAACGTGCTCATAAATGGACTCTGTATTTGTGTAAAGATTGATTTTACGTGTTGGCATGAAGAAAAATAACAGTTTGTCAGCTGTGCTGGAACGCAGCTGAAGCTGCGCCGCTTGGAGCTTGGCTCTGCATGTTTACGCTGTGTTGAGCTAGTGATGTTATGGAGCTGAAATTGTGAGTCATATGTCTTTTAAAGCTGAAATTGTACGCCTGTTATGTGTAACTAAAGCTGGGTTTGTGTGGAAACGCTTTATTCTGTTTAAAGACGGTCCAGACGCGGTTCTGGTACCGGCTCGGTTCTGAAAAAGTTCGAACGAGTTGTTTAAATAGCTAGAAAGACGTTTTTGAGGCCGGGGCGCCGACTCCGTGCAGCTCAAAGCTTGATTCGTGACACTTGTAACAGAAATTGGTGCATTTTGACAGTTTAAAAGACAAAAAGTTGACGGACTTGTTCAGATAAATCTAACATGCTAGTTGGGAAAAACGCTGCGTGATTGGTTGAAAAAGACCGTGTGTAACGTTTTGATTGGCTGACAGACGTGTCAGTAGTGACTAACTCTGACGTGTCAGGTCGTGTTGCTCTGTCATTGGCGGATTCAGTCACGTGACCCGGAAATGAAAACTCGTTTTCATAGGGAATAAAATCTGCTTTTTAAAGTTCAAAAACGCTTTAAAAGTTGATTCTGATACGATGCTTCGTGTCTTCGAAGCATAATTGTTGAAATTTCGCCGCGTTTGAGTTTAAAATCCGTCATTAAATGATGTTTTTGAACAACGCTAGCGATGCTAATTTTAAGCTAACAGCTAACGACCGGATGAGTGACGTGTCACGTCATTTCCTCCATGTCGGAAATGAGCTCCGTTGCAACCGAGAGCTCCGCTGTGCTTAAAATCACTAAATAAAGCTGCCATATGTCCCTAAAACTCATGTTTCATGCAAAAAAGTCGTGCTTGGTGAAAGAACGCCACGTTTACGCTTCAACCGTTCAGAAATGTTAATTTTAACCGAGTTTAGCCGAAGCTAACTTTAAGCTAAGCGGCTAAAAACAGGATGTCAACCGAACGTCACAGGAAGTCGTCATAGACTCCTGCTGGTAGAAAGCTAAACACTGCCCCCTCCTGGGAAACTTGAGATCACAGTTTCACTTCAGTTTTAGGTATTTTAGTGAAATTAAACTTTTTTTTTTTTCTGTAAGGCATTTTTGAGTTAATAAACGTTCCTCAAAGCTGAATAATCACTGTTATCTTGCATTTAAAAAGTAATTAAGGTATTTATGCAAAAAAGGCATTTACCAGGACATTTTCATTCACTGAATTCCTCAAACAAGGAGGTACAAAATGAAAAATTAGAAACTTTTTAAAAGATACGGTTCAAATATTCACAGAGTTGAAAAGTTGACTCATTTGCTTGAAAGATAATGCATGTTTAATTGCTAAATCACTAAATAAGAGTAAATATATCAGGAAAAAGAGACTTTTCTGATCTTATTTTACCACCTAAAAAATAAATCTTCCTATTTAATTTTAAATAGAAGTTACTGGCAGGAGGACAGGAGTAATAACAGTTTTTCTGAAGAAAGACTGATTAATCCTGACACATCATCAACTTTTCTTTTTCTTTTCACCACTTGGTTCTATGAGTAACTGTTAAAATAGCAAATTTCTGGAACAGAACGGTTTAAAAAGTGTCTTTAAACTGATTTGCTGTGAGACTTTTTAGAAAAATTGCAGGTTTATAAAAATTCAGTGCTTTAGAGTAAAATACACTAAAAAGAGCTTGGTAACTAGTATCTGTTAAGAAATAAGCACATAAAAGTAACTCTGCAAAGAAGCATTTACTTAAATATTCATGAATTGGGGTAAAACCTGGACAGGTGCCCACAGTTGAATAAGTGACTTATAACAGTACTTCTGTGTAAACCCAGAGCTTAAAATAGTGTGAAAACTCAAAGACATCTGAATACAAATATTTACCTGTAAAATATCTGAAGCTTGCAACTGTTTTAAACAGATAAAGTGCTACACAGTGAATGAACATGACAGGTGTGTTAGAAAAAGACTTTGATCCTTATGGGATGACGGGCTGTTTAGAATATGCGTTGAAGCTGCTGACAGCACCCTTACATCCATATAGACAGGAACAGGACAGCATGAACCCAAAAGAGTTAGTGGACAATCTGATGGAGGTTGCAGAGAGTGTTACCTCTACAAAAATTTCAATGTCAAACTATGAAAAGCTGGATAAAATTGCAATTTTGCTGAAAGAATCATTCTATGCAGTTGTTGAGAAAGCTGATTACCTTGCAATAAGGTTAGACTGAAAAAGAGGTGGTTCAGAAAATTGAAGAACACGTCCTTCAATTTGAGAGCAAAAACGAGGTCCTCTTGACAAAACATTATGAACAGATGTTTCACTTACAGCAAAATGCAAATGCAGAAATTGATTCGCTGAATAGCAAAATACAGTTACTTAATGCATCACTATCTGAAGCCAGGGATGCTGAAGAGCTGTTGTCCAGTGAATACTTTGCATTAAGACGGGATCACGACGAGAAAATGTCACAAGTTTCCCGCTGCAAAGGTGAAATAGATGTGCTTAAAAAAGATCTGCACAAAAGCAGAGTGGAAAAAGAAGTATGGCTGGAAAAATTCATGCATTTAAAAGGTGAATACCAAACGACCCAGGAACGTTTAAAAACATGTGAGGAGAAACTAAGAGCAGCAACAGATAAAAGTTCTGACGTGGGGCGAGGTGGTCTGGAATCCAGAAAAGACCTTGAACAGTGTCGGGATAATCCACCAAAACCTCCAAAAATCTTTTACAGACCTCCTGCTCGTAATCCACCCTCACCTAAAGTGGTAGGAACAGACCTGAACAGGTTTCCTCCACCAAACCTGCAACAGTGTGCTGTAAATGTATTCGAGGCATGTTCTCATGATAAGACGCCCATAGAGGTGTTTCCTGGTATAAAGGTTAAACCCCACTCCCTAGAAATGGAAGGACGGAGTGCGTTGACACCTCCTCCTAAAACAGGCGAGAAAAGGCAGTATTTTCAAACTAACAAACCACGTAATGAAGGTGCACGCTGGGACAAAAAGGCTCCTCTTTCAGAGGATGAGCGTGATGATTGTAAATGGGATATGCGTAGGACGCAAAGATATGGGATCCAAGAGGACCCATATTATCAGGGGAAATCCGAAGAGGAACCCCCAAAAGACGTACCTAACCCTCCCCCACCTCGGACGGAACGAACCGAGGCGATAAAATCACAAAGGTCCCAGGAACAAGGCCCTATACCTCTGAGCTCGGAAGAGACAGAGAAACTACAAAGGTTGTTAGAAACTTTGAAACACACTGATATGGGAACCCGACCAGGAGCACTATGTAGTGATGCAATCGCTACTAACTCTGAAGGCGCGAATGACAACATTACAGATGTCGGTGAAACACACCAAGACATTGCTGTTATTGCCTCCAACAACCCCTCATCGGACGAAGGGGGGATAAACTCACACACAAACGATGATGAGTCATCGCAAACTGAACACTCAGAAACTGATTTTCATGATTTTGAACTAGGCATTCCAGTTCTGGGAGGACTCCCAGATAACCTGGTACCGAGTCAAGAAGCTGGGCCAGTATGTTTCACGAAACCATCATAGGCCATCGCTCTTTTCTCAACCAATGACGTCGACCAAGGACCACAAACCTATGGTGTCTTACCCATAGACAGGTCCGACGACTCAGAAAAGGATTCGTTGGAGCTCCCCAAGGAGCAAGAACCCTTACCAGTCTCATCACAGATTGAACAGGTGGTCGCCCAAGCCGACACTCTGACATCCGATGAAGAAAGAGACAAACTTTGCCAAGTTCTTCTAAAATATGAAAAGTCATTTTCAACTGACCCAGACATCATCCAAGTTCAGAAGTTGAATGATCCTGCAATTAAATCGATGATACTGTATCTGACTGACCCAGACAAATACACTCCATCGAAAGTCAAACTGGATTCCGATCCAGACCTAAAAGTCCTCTTTCAGCTGCGCAAACAGTTAAAACTACTCAAGGACAACCTAACTTTAGCTCATGGAGCGACGTCCTCACCCGTGTTCGCGGTCTCCCATGACCGAAGGGGGGTGACGCCAGTTAGGATAATGCTACCAGACGTGATAACATGATCAAATCTGACATTCAGAGTGAGTGGCGCACCGAAACGTCGTTTCCTAGTTGCTTAATCACTGCTTTTGTCAATGTTGAAACGTTGTTTAACTGGTTGCTTAGTCACTGTTTTTGTCGATGTTGAGACATCGTTTAATTGGTTTTTGGTATTGTTTTTGAACACCCCAGGCAAGAATGAATTTTGTTGTGTAGTTAAGTTAGAGACTAAGAGGCCTTTAACCATGCCAACATGCAGTTCATTCGTTAAATTGCAATCTTTGCGGAGTCAATGTATATTATTGCTACCTTAAGTACCATAATCTACATTGATCTCACAACGCTTAAGCCGAACCTACTCGAACAATTCTATTCGGGGGGATAGCTAATTCTTTTTGAT
>NC_056501.1:44277102-44279693 GCF_014905685.2 Nematolebias whitei | reverse complement strand
GAACTCCAAGGTCACAGGCAGGAAATGCTTCAGCACTGAATGAAGCCGGTCCTCAGTCTTAAATAGTCCCAGTCTGATTGATGTAGATGGCTGTCAGCTGTGGCTCGTAATCCTGTCTCCCAGGTAACCAGAATCTGTGGAGAGAAGCACAACCGCAACCCCTACACTGATGGATTAATAGCCAAATAAATCTGGGAATTGTCTGCATAAAAATGAAAAAAAAAAAAACAAAAAAAAAACATTGAATATATGAATAACATGACCAAGCGGTAGCATATAAATAGAAAATAATAGTTCCCAAGAATAGACCCTTGGGGGACACCACAGGTGAGAGAAGCTGAACTGGAGGAATTATTGCCAGAAATTACCGAAAAAGTTTTGTCATGAAGATAAGATTTGAACCACCTCAGAGCAATGTCTCTAACACCTAATCAATAATGTAGTCAGCTTAGTAGACTTTTATGATCAACTTTATCAAAAGCAGCAGAAAGATCTAGGAGCACTAAGACAGACAACAGCCAGCATCTGAGTTCATCCTAATATTATTCACAACTTTTAATAATGCTGTTTCTGTACTGTGATATTGACGAAAGCCAGACTGAAACTTTTCAAAAAGTGAGTTTTGGTTTAAATAAGTCCAATGATCCATTTCTAACAATTTCAATACAATTCTCCATGTAGTTTATGCAATATTTTGCTAACGGATATGCACAGATGTAGACAAGTAAAAACCTTATCAAGCTCTTTTGTCTTGCAGTGGTGAGCAATACATACATATGAGTTTTGCAGATGATTCAGCATTTGAAAAAGTTAACGTCTTGTTGCAGTGTGCTGTGGGACTTCAGTGGAACAGAACGGCAGCAGATACATTTGATACAGAGCAAGACTCATGGCTTGGTGATTGATCATTTTATCTTTATCTCTCAGGAAAGTTTGGTTTGTTTTGGCCTGTTGTCTCTTATTTACTATACTTTTACTTTTTGTTTGATAACCCACAATGGCATGATATGATTTACGTTGACTTCTGACCCTGTAGACTCGTGTAAACTTGGCTGACAGAGATTTTGCTGCAGCCTAAAATGCTGTTTACAGTGTTGATAAATTTTTTCCTCAACAGTCTGTAAAGTGTGCATATGGTAGTGTCTCTGGAATTTTGTTGTGGGTTTTCAAAAAATAAAAAAAATAAACAAAACAAATCAATTGGACTTCTATTCTGTAGCAAAGTTTTTGGCTTCCCATCTGGGAGGCTTTATCAATTTGAAAAAAATGAGAGACCATCCATCCATCCATTTTCTTCCGCTTATGGGGGGTCGGGTCGCGGGGGTAGCAGCCTAAGTAGGGAGGCCCAGACTTCCCTCTCCCCAGCCACTTGGGCCAGCTCTTCTGAGGGAATCCCAAGGCGTTCCCAGGCCAGCCGAGAAACATAGTCCCTCCGGCGTGTCCTGGGTCTTCCTCTGGGCCTCCTTCAGGTGGGACGTGTCCGGAACACCTCACCAGGGAGGCGTCCAGGAGGCATCCTAAACAGATGCCCAAGCCACCTCAACTGGCTCCTGTCAACGTGGAGAAGCAGCAGCTCTACTCTGAGTCCCTCCCAGATGATCGAGCTTCTCACCCTATCTCTAAGGGAGAGCCCAGACACCCTGCGGAGAAAACTCATTTTGGCCGCTTGTATCCGAGATCTTGTTCTTTCGGTCGCAACCCAAAGCTCGTGACCATAGATGAGGGTAGGAACGTAGATCGATTGGTAAACTGAGAGCTTCGCCTTTTGACTCAGCTCTCTCTTCACCACGACAGACCTGTATAGCGCCTACTTTACTGCAGACGCTGCACCTATCTGCCTATCGATCTCACGCTCCATTTTTTCCTCATTCGTGAACAAGACCCCAAGATACTTGAACTCCTCCACTTGGGGAAGGACCTCCTCCCTGACCCAGAGAGGGCACTCTACCCTTTTCCGGCTCAAGACCATGGCCTCGGATTTGGAGGAACTGATCTTCATCTCGGCCGCGTCACATTCGGCTGCGAACCGCTCCAGCGAAAGCTGTAGATCACGATCTGATGAAGCCAATAGGACCACATCATCTGCAAAAAGCAGAGATGCAATCCTAAGGCCACCAAAACGGATCCCCTCAACACCTTGGCTGCGCCTAGAAATTCTGTCCATAAAAGTTATGAACAGAATCGGTGACAAAGGGCAACCTTGGCAGAGTCCAACTCTCACTGGGAACAAGCCCGACTTACTGCCGGCGATGCTGACCAGGCTCTGACACCGGTCATACAGGGACCTAACAGCCCGTATCAAAGGGCCGGGTACCCCATACTCCCAGAGTATCCCCCACAGGGATACCCGAGGGATGTGGTCGAATGCCTTCGCCAAGTCGACAAAGCACATGTAGACCAGTTGGGCAAACTCCTGTAGTATGACATATCCTGAGATATATTCATACATTAAACGGGTTCACTCATCTTTCTGGACTGTGTGATGTTCGTGCGTTGAATTCAACAGAAATGTAACGTGAGACGTCATTTTTCTTTGACCCATCAAAATGAATGCGGTCATTTATTTTACAGAATCAAAGTTTAACATCAAA
>NC_056501.1:44258545-44277002 GCF_014905685.2 Nematolebias whitei | reverse complement strand
GTGTTACACACAGCAATAGATGTGGTCCTGGAGTCAAGACTCACCTGGTTCGTGGCTTCCACGGACAGTCCCAAGTTGAAAAATGCAGGAGAGGGTTGAAAATATGCCTGTTTATGGCTAATAGCTTGTCCAGCTATTATGTGGATTCGCACCATTAGGTTAATCACCTGAGGTGGTACTGTGGTGTCTTGGTTGCTAGCAACCTGGCAGGCCTCTGGAATGGTCTGCCCAGCCTTAAGGCTCGCTGTGTCTAGCACAGGAGGATCCTTTGTGGCTGGTTTGAGGGACCACAGCACCTTGTTGATGGTGTCCACATGGACACCCAACCTTACCAAAATGTCAGAGCCTATGTAGGATGCATGTGGTAAGTTTTGGATAACGAGAAACGGGTGAACCAGTTCTCGTTGATTCCAGTTCAGTTTTAGGTTAATGACTCCTTCTGCGGTCATTACCTGTGAACTATTGGGAACTAATGGAAAGCGGAAAGCTTTTTTAATTAGTTCTAGACCAACGTGTTTGTGAACCAAGGTTTCTGTTCAGGGGCAATGATCAGGGTTTCCGTCTTGTTAGAATTTAACTGAAGGCAGTTGTTAGCTAACCACGCCTTAATATGTGAAACACAGTTTACTAATTCAGCTAACTTATGTAATTCTGAGTCATAAAAGGAACAGTACAGTTGAATATCAATAGCATAGAGATGGTAAGACACATTTCTGAAGCTACTGATAATCTTTCCCAGGGGGGTGATGTACAGAAGGAACAGAATAGGACCCAACACTGAACCCTGAGGAACACCATTCAGTAACGGAGTGGTCTTAGACTGTATGTTATTAACAAACATTGAAAAGGTTCTGTTGCTCAGATAAGAAGAAAACCACTTAAGAACAGTTCCAGAAAATCCCATCTCATGTTGCAGTCGATGTATCATAATTTTGTGGTCGACTGTGTCAAAAGCTGATGACAGATCCAATAAAATCTGTGGAAAATGTGGAAAATGTGTGATGAGCCTCCTCCTGTTTACTCTGCTCACGTATGATTGTGCAGCTACCCATCCAGGCTGTCATATTTTAAAAATTGCAGATGATACAGCGGTGGTGGGATGCATCACAAACAATGATGAGTCCAGCTACAGGCAGGAGGTGGAACACCTGGAGAGCTGGTGCAAAGAGAATAACCTTCACGTCAATGTGAAGAAGACAAAGGAGACGACTGTAGATATCCTGATGCATGCTCAATAATCCAGGTAGAAAAATCTAAAAAAGTTAATCTGGTCCTCTGGACATTAAAAAAAAACAAAAAAAACAAAGCAAATCAACAAAAAAATGTAGAAACGTTTCGTCTCTCATCCGAGAGACTTCCTCAGTCTGAGGTGCTGTATTCAGCTCAGTCTCTTAAATAGCACCGTCTCAGAGTGGATCAACCAGTTTTGCTGCTGACAACCAAAACCAGCTGATCACATGCTCAAGAAGGACCATCAGCCTAACAATGGATCATTAGCACACTGATGGCTCTGTGAGCCCTCTGTGAACAGTAAACATCCATCAGTGTGCTAATGATCCATTGTTAGGCTGATGGTCCTTCCTGAGCATGTGATCAGCTGGTTTTGGTTGTCAGCAGCAAAACTGGTTGATCCACTCTGAGAAGGTGCTATTTAAGAGACTGAGCTGAATACAGCTCCTCAGACTGAGGAAGTCTCTCGGATGAGAGACGAAACATTTCTACATTTTTTTGTTGATTTGCTTTGTTTTTATGTTTTTTTTTTGAATGTCCAGAGGACCAGATTTAACTTTTTTAGAGATGACTGTAGACTTCAAAAGGAACAAAAACACCTACACCCCTGAACATAAGAGGATCTGCAGTGGAAGTGGTCTCCAGCTACAAGTACTTGGGTGTGCACATGAATGACAACCTCAGCTGGGGCAACAACACTACCAGCCTGATCAAGAAAGCTCATCAGAGACTCTACTTCCTCAGGCAGCTGAGGCGAGCTGGTCTGGGAAGCTCAGTCCTCACCTCCTTCTACAGGTGTGCAGTGGAGAGCATCCTGTGCTTCAGCATCAACGTGTAAAACGGAGGCTGCACATCTGCAGAAAGAAAAGCTTTGCAGAGAGTGGTGAAGGCTGCACAGAAGTCTGTTGGAGTCAGTCTCCCCACCATTACAGACATTTACACCTCCAGATGCAGGAAGAGGGCCACCTGCATCATGAAGGACTCCACTCACCCAGCACACACACATTTTGCCCCACTCCCCTCAGGAAGGAGGTTGAGAAGCATTAAGTGTAGAACCATTAGACTGAGGAACAGCTTCTACCCTGAGGCTGTTAGACTCATGAATCTCTAACCAGAATAATCACAGTGAAAAAATCACATCATGTTGCTGCTGATCTGTTTCATGTTGCTGTGTTCATGCATGCTCATCTGCTCACACAGACTCATGCTCTTGTTCGTGCTGCTGGTTGATATAATGTTTTTATGCTTGGTGTATTTTTTTTAGTTGATGTTTTTCTTAGTTCATATCTTAGATGGTAGCAATGCTTTTCTTTTACATTTCATTGTTGGATGTAACTGGGACCGTGTGTACATAATTTCGCATAATTGCGAAATGACAATAAAGAATCTCTCACTCTGACTCTGAATGCTCTTCCTTTAAATATTAGACAGGCCTCTTCATTGTCTTCTTTTAAATCATTACTTAAAACTTATTTGTTTAATAAGGCTTTTAATATCTGAATTTCTTTTTTTCTTATGTTCTTATCTATTTTAATTGATTTGGTATACTTCTGTGTTTATGATGTCATGTATGATGTTGTTTTAATTGATTAATGTGAAGCACTTTGTAACATTTGTTTGAAAGGTGCTATACAAATAAAGTATTATTATTGTTTTTTTTTCATTCAACCTTTATTTATTCAGGTTAATCCCATTGTGCATCGAGGACTCTTTTACAAGAGAGACATGAACCATAAGTACATTCAACATAAATTCATTCAGTCAGAGTTGGGTCCACCGGTTGGGTCTCTTCGGTTTCACATGCTTTTAAAGGCTTACTTACCGGGACTGTGTGCGGTGCCTGCTGTTGGGCAGTCTGTGACTGTCTCAGGAGGCATGAGTATTGGCAGGGGTTTGCTCACTCTGGCCCACATTGTCTGTTCACCATAATCTATAATCGCCTCAAAGCGATTTATAAAATCCTGGCCAATCAAAAATGGGAATGAGTCACATGTACCGGGTGGTATAGTGTCATCTCGCCAACCTGCATGTGAACCATAGCTATAGCTATTAGGGTTGTCCTTGTCTCTGCGAGGCCCTGCAATTCTATAGCACGTTCTATGAGAGGTATTTCCCTGTGAATACCGTTAGCGGTGGTCCTGAGCTCCTCGAACAGTTTGGCTGACACAATAGTTATGTCGGCTCCACCGTCCAGTAGGGCTTCATGTGTGAGGACCCCTTCAAGTGTGATTGACAGGTAAGCTTTTTTAGGGACCCCCTTTCTGATCAGGTTACACAGGAACCTTGTAGGTTTTGGCCGACGTTTCTTCGTACGTTTACCTTTACCTGTGTAATCCTGGTTTGTCCGAACCGTTGGTGCAGTCGCTGCTGCTCCTGAGAGTTCGGTTTTTGATGGGCCTCCGTCATTGATGTATGAGATCACCCGCTCTCTGTGTGTTGAGGAGCTCTCATTGTTTGTAACAACAAGGTCCTGGTGGCTGTCCATGACAGGAGCAACGTTGTTGTTTGTGTCACCTTGATTTGTCTGAACCGTTAGCACAACTGTTGCTGTTACTGAGGTCTCAGTTTGTGACGTGTCACCGTCGGTGACGTGTGAATGTACCCCCACTTTTTCTGGTGAGGGCCTGTCAGAGTTTACAACAACAACGTCATGGTGACTGTCTGTGACAGCAGTAACGGTGTTGTTTGTGTGTTCTGACTCATCAGCAATGATATTGCCACACAACGCGTCAGGTTGTTTGTCCGTGGCAATACCTTTCAACATTTCCAAGAACCGACGCACACTCTCTGTCTCGTCCGAGCTCAGAGGTGCGGGGCTCTCTTTCTGGATCCGCTGTTGTTTCTTTTTTGTCTCAGGCTGTTCAGGCCGATGTGGTGGGGGAGCAGGCCCCTTCCTCTGGGGTTCCCAGTGGGATCCCTGGTTGTATGGGTCACCTTTGGTGCCATACTTTTTACCCTTAGGGTGTGTGCCCCCCTTCTGGTACATTCGTTCATCCTCTGGTTTCTTGGGAAACCATTTAGGATCTTGTCTGGACCAGGGGGCACTCATCTGTTGTGGTTTGGCTGCTGGGAAATCTTGTTTCCTCTCGCCTTTTTTGGGAGGGAGAGTCGAAGCTCTCATCCCTTCCAATTCTAATGACTGGGCAGGAATCCTCTCACCTGGGAACACCTCAATGGGTGTTTTGGCCTGTGAACGGGCCTCAAAGACATTCACAGCACAATTTTTTTATCTCACTGATGGTTTTCTCTTTGAAATTAGCCATCATCTGCACTGACATCCTTATGTCAGGGTGGAGATTTTTGCTGAAAACGAACTTAAACGCTTCCTTCTCCTCCATGCCGGTTTCGTTCCTGTAACCAAAATAAGCCTGAAAAATTCTGGAATAATATGCCCGTGGGTGCTCATTCTTACCTTGCATGACCTTGTCGGCGGCTGGATATCCACCTGGTCCCGCGCAAGGGGTATACTCTTTCATAAGAGTAGCACATAACAGGCAGTAATCCTTTCTTGTGGCATCAGGTTGACGCTATATGAAGGAAAACACCGTCCTGGCTGAAGTGAGCCTGATCAAACCTATTTTATCCTCAACTGTAGCGTTGGGATAGCTTCTTAATTGGAAGTCAAGGTCATGCAGATAGGCCTTAGTGTCGGTCGAACCCAACGGCCCTGGCTTAAAGCGTTGGACATATTTCTCTATTTTATGCAATACCGCTATTGAGAGCGAAGGAAGAGGGATTGGTGGAGGCGGAACAAAATAATCACGTGGAAGTGATTCACCAGACTCACGTGGAGGTGGCATAAGGGGATTATGTGTAGGAGGTACAGCAACATCCTTCTGAGGTGGTGATGGTTGGCCTGGACTCTGACCCAGTTCGTCTTTGAGTTCCAGACATCCTTGCCCCTCGTCAGAGATCTTATTTGTGGCTGCGGCAAGTTTTGCCTCACAGGCTGTTAAGCGTTCATGTGATGTATGACACTCACTTTGTAAACGCACGCCTTGTTGGACTAACGCTTTTTCCGATATGCACTCGTCCAGAGATTTTGATGTTAGCTGCAACCATTGGTGCAGAGCATCATTGTCTGAACACAGTGCTTGGTACTTAATCCCTCCTTCACGTAGCTTTTCCTCATATGTGTTTGCTTGTAACAACAGCTGAGCTTGTGAGAGCTCTTTTTCACGTTTCAATTTATCCTCCCAGTTCTCCTTCACCAATTGAAACTGTGCTTTGAGTTTTAGACACTCATAAATTGTTGTTTCTCGGGACTCTGTCTCGCGTTCCAACTTCATTTCAAGGGCTTCTGCCCTGTTGACCTCAAGGTAAAATTTAGCTTTCAGCAAGATTGCTATTTTAGCTAGCTGTTCATAGCCTGACTTTTTTATGGCTGCAGAAGTTACACTGCATGCAACTTCCCTCAGCTCGTCCAATTACTTTGTTGAGTTCATGCGGTCCACCTGGTCACCATATGGACATAAGGAATCGGTGAGCAGCTTCAGGGCTGTCTCCAGCCAGTCCTTTCCATCACATGGAGCAACATCAGCATTCTCAGCTTCTGTTAAATCTGCCATGGTTATATTTACTGTTCAACAAAACCTATCAGGTTAAACCGTTGCAATCTTAGAGTTTTTCAACAGGTAAATGTTTGTATTTAAGTGAGCAGTGAGTTTCACACACTATTTTAGCTCTGGGTTTTATCAACAGTACTGTTATAAGCCAACTTTCCAATAAATGGGCCCCTGTGTTTAGGCCTTACCCCATGTATATTGTAAGAAAACACTTCCTGTGGCAGTGTTACTTAATATGAGCTTAATTCTAACAGATACAAGAGCCAGGCTATTTTAGTGTTTATTTACTCTAATGCACTTAAAATTAAGAAACCTGCAATATTTTCTAAGAAGTCTGAGCAACTTTGTAATTTTAAACGCACCTTAAGCAGTTTAATTTACCAGAATTTGCTATTTAAACAGTAACTCATTGTTGTGAAATAAAATATATTTGTGTGCTTAATTCTTTAGTTTTATGTATTGGTGAAACTTATTTACTCTTCAACAAAATCTGTGTATAGCTGAAGAAGACAGGCATTTTCTGTCATCAGATCCTTTGTTTAAACTCAGCAGAAAATTGAGCACGATAGGGGGAGGTGAACAGAACTTTCTTGTTGATGTTATAGAGGTCTCACCCTCTGATTGGTTTAGAAAGCTGCGTTGCTATGGATACGAGGTTTTACGGCCGGCCAGGACTAATGGATACATTCCAGATGATAAGTTATATGACAGCTTGACCTCATATACAAACATGAAGAGTTTTCCTTAAAGCCTGTTGAGGCAGGGATGATGTTCTGATCAATGTTTAGTCTAATTGTTAGATTAAAATAACTAATACTTTGCAATCTAATGTTAGTTTAATATTTCTGATGTATTAGTATGAAAATTAGAGGTTGCAAGGAGTAGTTAGTGTATTTTGAGGAATAGGACAGATTGAACTTTCTTTGTTCTGATTATCTGAAACTGTTCAATAGGATGCTGCAGTCAAGAGTTATTTAGTGAGTTTTATTGTCTGCATTAAACATGGTTTAACACTCTGGTGAAGTTTGCTTCAGTTTTCATATATATAAAGTAAGTATCTAGGATGAACATTTTTAATTAGATAAAAGTTGTGATTATATAGTTGAAGAAAGACATGCACACTTAATAAAAACGACATTGATATGTTTCATAGGAAAATATGAAACTCCAACAACACTTAGAAGAAAAACTGTGAAAGTTAGACAAAGGAACATTTTGGGGGAGGTTGTAAGTTCTGTGTTGCTCCAAACGGGGCAGAACCACAGCCAGGTTATAAAAGCATGAAGCATCTCCCCCCTCGGCAGAGAAACAGAACCGCCCAGAGCAGATCAGAACCATGCAGCACGAGCTGCAAACAACTGTGCAGGTCGTATTGGTCAGAATGAATGCGAATTCATTTAATCCATCTACTTCATCACTTTTATTTTATTTTTGCAATAATTACTAACCAAAATTGTATTCCTAAAAATGTATCTTGTGACTATTATCTATTAAATATACGTGTGAACTTGAAATAGCGACTCTGTCCTATTTTTAGTGTAACTTAGTTTTTCCTTCCTTGGTCCTGTACAACAAGCCATAACAACGAACTCGGGCGGAGCGAAGACGCAAATCAACATCATAAACCAAGCTTGATTAACATTTTTATCTACCCACATGCGTCTTTTTAGAAATAAAATGAAACGAGTTTGCAGTTCTCAGTTCTGAAAAACTGTTATACTCTTTGTTCAACAGTAGGTGGCGGTGTAAGCTTACTTTTACCGGTAGGAGTCACTGCCGACGTCCTGCGATCCGTCCTATTGACAACTGGTCGTTAGCCGTTAGCTACAATTAGCAACGGTCGAACCCGGTTCAAATCAGCATTTATGGATGGATTTAAAGCTTAACGTGGCGTCGTTTCACAAGCACGCTCTTTATGCATATACTCATCAGTTTAGGAACGAATGTCAGGGCTTTATTCAGCTGTTTTAAACCACTTAAAGAAGACTCCGTTAAAAACGAGCTTCATTTCCGGGGTCACGTGATTCAACAGACACGTGGACATCGGGGGTGGGCTTTTCGCACTGACGCTAGCGTGAGTGGACGTACACGGCGTTACGTTACCAGCTTATCAGCAAATCAGAACGTTCCAAACAGCAGTTGTCGACCAATCACAGCTCTTGTGTACTCGCCTTAAGCTAGCAGTTAGCTTCAACAGTCCGGTCAAATTATCGCCCATTAAAGCTTTGAAAATGCACGATTAACTGTGAGAATGTAGCGAATCAGCATAGAAGCAGCTCTGAGTCGGCGCTCAGCTTCACAGACAACATTTTACCATTTAAAACACGACTTGTTCGAGTCTAGTAACAGAACCGGGTCAGACCCCCAGTCATGCAAGAGTTTCAAACAGAATGAAGCGTCTCTCTTGCTGCTTACAGCTTAATTACACACAGAGAATGACAATTTCCAGCTTCAAAATGAACATCAACGCAATTCTGCATCTTTCTGAACACCACAGCCGTTAAATACGTCGTTATCAACGTCAAAACTCGGACTTTTTTATGCCAACATGACGAGTTTTTCCACAATATCCCAGGTCACACATAATTTATCTCTTCAAAAATGTTACAAGCCACCATTTATGTAGTATGTCAGGACAGCTTTGCTGTGGAAACACTACTAATTAATTATCCTTAAAGCTAGTTCAAGCACAAAAAATATTAATTGTATAATTACAACGGATTCTTTTCTTTTTCGAGTTAAATTTCTGCCATATGACCAAGATAACTGTGAGTGGATTGTTTAATCACTGACATGAGACACCATTTTATCTTTGACCCATCAGAATAAATGCGGTCATTTATTTAACAGAATCAAAATTTAACATCAAAACATGTACACATTGATTTGCTGATCTGTTTCTGATTAATAAACTTGGCACGCTTTTCTAACAAGACAACAGAACATTACTGATTGAGGTCGATTCACTCTGAAGGCATCGAGCTTGATTACTGGCGAATAGAAAGTTTAATAGAGGAAAAATAGATTTAAGGAGTAAGTTTAGATTTAAGGATGAAAGTTATATGTGTGGAACCAGAACATTGCACCCTTCCTCCGACATCCAGTTCAGCTTTCCGGTACACTTCAGGACGTCAACGACTTGTTACCTGAAATGGGGATACTTCCACTCCGGAACAGAAGTCCATTAGTACGCTCCCTTTCTAGCGTCTCCGGTTAATGTAGCTGGGGTCATCATAAATCGTGACAAAGTACTCGGTTCCACCGAATAAGCTTCCTTAGAAGTGGAGCATTTACTGCTCGTGTTGAGTCACAGCCGAAGCAGGCTGTGATAATGCTTAAATGGAGGGACCCCTTGGCACATGGTCCCATCCATCCGCTGCTTAAGTGAGTCTCATCTCTGACCAAAAATTCCAGCAAGACTTAGAAGAGACTAAGTCTCGTGAAGACTAAGACTTAAGACTCCGACTGAGTTCCAGGACTGAGTTCCAGGACTGAACTGAATAGTTCCACGAAGTGTTCCTTTTAAAGGGGTATACACTTCCTGTTACATGGTACTTCCTGATTGGTTGAAACAACCACCAGGGGGGTGGTTCTAGTGATGTCAGAGGGTCACTAGAAGTCAAGAGACAGCAAGAATGTTTAAAAAAAATAGTTAGTACAGACAGGAAAATATTATGACGAGTTGAGACAAACGCAGGTGCCAGTTGAAGTTATTTACTGTCTGCAAGGTTTAAAAACAAGACACTTCGTTCTAATAACTTGTCTCTGTTTGTCTCTGACTTTCGACCGACATCACTACTCCTCATTCAGACAGAAGACTAAATGCACACTTACTTCGTAAATAGGCATTTAACTGTATGATCAAAAATCTGCTGAGGTTTAAAAATCATTAATACTGTTTCACAGTTGATTTAAATGAGTGGTTCACTTCAACATTTAGAAAAGGTATGAACTAAATACACTTTTTGATTATCAAGATATTTTAAAATAGTAATGATAATATAAAAAAGAAGAGTGTTCTTTCAATTGCTTACTTCAGGATACAATTTAATAGTCTCTTGATGAGATAATTTGTATTTCTGGATTCAAATCAATGAAATAGCAGTTCCTGTCCCCTGAAGGTCTTCAGAGACAGATTGTTGTCGGAGGCCTAGTTCACTACACGGGGGTTCGGATGGGACAGGACTGGAGCCGATTAGAAGAGACCCTTTAGTTCCTGGAAGGAGTTCTCTGCCTTGGGGGATCAAGTGAATATGCGTAAGGATGATTTGAATTGAGTGAGGGGTGTGGCTACCTTACTGTAGTTCTTGATGAACCATTGGTAGAAGTTAGAGAAACCCAGGAAGTGTTGAAGTTGTTTGCAATCCTGGGGTGTAGGCCAATCAGTCACTGCCTTAATCTTCTCTTGGTCCAAGCTAACCTGCCCCTCTTCAAAGATAAAATCCAAAAAGCTTATAGAAGACATGTGGAACTCACATTGTTCTGCTTTAACGAACAATTTGTTCTCCAGGAGTCTTTGCAGAATGGCCTTAATGTGTTTTGTGTGTTGAGAGGGGTCCTTGGAAAAGATCAGGATATCATCCAAATAGACACACATGAACACATTCAGGAAATCCCATAACACATCACTAATTAAATTCTGAAAAACAGCAGGTGCAATAGTAAGTCCAAAAGGCATGACTAGATATTTGAAATGTCCTAATGGAGTCTTAAAAGCAGTCTTCCATTCGTCTCCCTTCCAGATTCTTTCCAAATTATAAGCATTGCACAGGACTAATTTCGTAAATATCTTAGCATTCTGGAGTTGGTTGTAGACAGAATCCATCAGGGAAAGGGGGTATTTGTTATTTACTGTTTTACGGTTAAGTCCTCTGAAGCCTATGCAGGGTCTCAACATCTTATCTTTCTTAGGTCGTTTTCACACTAGATAGTCCGGTAGACTCGGTTTGGTTCGGGACCAATATTCATGAGCTTTTGTTTACATTTGAGCTGGTGAGTTTGCGTTCACACTGCAGTGTGCATTCGAGTCAACCTGTAGAACCAACCTATTCCCCCGCTCGCCTGTGGGGGCGCTGCACCAAGAACTACTGAAAGAAACGACACAAAAACCTCTGAAGACACGTCTTCTTCTTCTTCTGTAAATAAAAATAAAAATGAAGTGGCATCAAGTTTTAGCAGTTTTAGGAGTTATATTTTGTCATTTTTCAAAAATGGACTTAGCATGAGCAGAAGATGAGACAGAAGACCATGGAGAATATTGTTTTTCATACAAGGCAGCTGACGGCTCCATACAAGGTCAGAGAAATTCGTGTTTGTTTACCCTGCAGAGCGGGGCTCGGTCTGTTTACATTCACACTGTAATCGAACCGCGCTGGAGTTCGCTTCTACCGGACCGAGACCTAGATTTTAGCCCGGGCCAGAGTTCGCCTTTTTGTTCCATGACAGAGTTCGATGGTGCGTTCACACCTCCCTAAAAGAACCGGACTTTCTAGGAAAACGAGCTAGAGTTCGATTAAAGCGGACTAAACAGGGCTGGTGTGAATGCACCCTTAGAGACAAAGAAGAAACCTGCACCAAGGGGTGATGTAGAGGGCCATATGATACCAGTCCTTAGGGACTCTTCTATCTACTTCCTCATAGTCTCTCTTTCTGGGCCTGACAGATTGTGCAGTCTACTGGAGGACAGAGGATCACCAGGAAGGAGATATATGGGGCAGTCGTACGGTCTGTGGGGAGGTAAAGATATGGCCTCCTGTTTACTGAAAACCGGGGATAAAGAATAGTACGCAAGAGGTATCTTGGAGAGATCAACCTCTTCAGAGGTAGGAGGTGGGAAAGACCCAGGAGAAAGCAGAGCATAAGCATTCACTAGAACAACACTCCCCCATCTTTCAATTTGTTTACTCCTCCAGTTGATCAGAGGGCTGTGTTTATTAAGCCATGGGTAGCCCAGAATGATTTCAGGTCTTGTGCACTCAAAAACAAAGAAAACTCAGTAGATTTGTGATGATTACCTGAGGGAACCAGGTGGAAAGGATGAGTCCTTAGGTAGATGGAGGAGATGGTCTGACTGGTGAGTACAGCAACATTGATATGCTGATTTAAATAAACAGTCAAGAGGTTTTTTTTTTGGTTTTTTTTACAAGATTCAAAATGATCAGATTCTGTTCGGCCCCTGAATCAACCAGGGCCTGAATGGGAAAAAAATGGTATTAGCAATGCACAAGATAGCAGGTAAATATAAATTGTGACCAGGAGAAAAAAGCAAAATTACCCACCAGTATCTCCTGGACTACTGGGGATGCCTTCCTTTAAACCGGAGCTGCAATCTCTCACATAATGGCCAGTCTTACTGATGTAAATACATTTACTGGCTGTAATTCTTTGCTGTTTCTCCTCTGGAGATAACTTTGTCCAACCCACCTGCATAGGCTCTGGTTCGGAGGATGTTGTGGCTGGGGACGAATAATTACTTCTTGTTACAGAGTATTCACGAAATCTGTAATTTCTTTCCATATTCCGTTCTCTAATCCAGTTGGCAATGTGGACTGCGAGACTAATAAGTTCTTCTAAGTCTCGTGGAGCTTCACAGGTTACAATATGGTCTTTGATGTTGTCATTTAGGGCATTTAGAAACACGCCTCTCAGCGCAACTTTACCTCATCCATATTCTTCCGCAATAATGTGAAAGCAGATGGAGAACTTTGAGACAAATCTTGACCCCTGTCAAATGGTGAATAATCTTTGTCCCAGTTCCTCTTGAAGCAACGGGTGATAGAAAGCTAACCGGAACTTCCTAATGAAAAAGGAGTATGGTGGGGAAGCTATGGGGTGAGACTGAAGGTGAACGTGTGCCAATCGCAGAGCCTCACCTTTGAGAGCATTAACAATATATGTGATCCAGGCATTGTTGGATGAGTACCTGATTGGGGACTGGCTGAAAGCAAGATCACACTGCAGTAGAAAGCCTTTGAACATTTTGGAATCATCTTCGAAGAATTTGGATGGCCGCACAACAGGTTCTCAGGTGGAGGTGGTCATTGGTACTGAGATGGGTTCGGGTTGGCTAATAGGGGATGGACCCTTTGCTGTTTCAGCCAGGGTTGAAAGTTGTTGTCCGATGTTGTGGACCGTATTGACGAGTTCTTGCTGCTGGGCAAGGATCTGTTGGAGGGTATGAACATGATTATCAATATGGGTATTTTGCGATCTTAACATCTGAGTAATCTCCAGCAATTTTCAGTCAGGTCATCTGGACAGTTTTTTTTTCTTCTGAAACTTTTCACCTTCTATCCAGAAGGCTTCATCAGTCAAGGAAACACACAACACAAAACTGATTCTTTCCCCAAACAGCTTACTCCAAAGTGGAACAAACCAGTTATGTTGGTGCTAAGATGATGTATTTGGCACGGCCCCTCCTCTGGTGCCAGCCCACTCCCTCATCAACAGTCATGTCAAACTGGTTCAAAACCAAAAAAGTCCATGCTCCATACTCCAGATATACAATCCAACAATTTTCAGTCAGGTCATATGGACAGTCTCTTTTTTTTTTTTTTTTTCTGAAACGTTTCACCTTCTATCCAGAAGGCTTCATCAGTCAAGGAAACACAGAACACAAAACTGATTCTTCCCCCAAACAGCTTACTCCAAAGTGGAACAAACCAGTTATGTTGGTGCTAAGATGGTGTCTTTATTTATGTGTTTATTATTGCTGATTATTTTTAGTTTGATTAATTATGTTTGTAATAAAACTTCAAAGGCAATTTTGGTCTCTTCATTTTTATGAATATTCATTTTATGGTATATTCTCTGTAGTTAACAGATTCTATTTCAGTGACTGAGTTCTGATTATTAAAGGGTGAATGCATGAATTAAGTTGTTGCTGGTCAATAAACTGACTGGCTTGTGTCCCGCTTTAACGAGTGCAAAATAATAAATGTAGTAAAGTGAGGAGCAAGTGTCACTTCTGTCTACATCACTCATATATGCTATAATGGGAACTATTGTTTTTAACTTTTGTTACTCCTCTAATCACTAGTTTGTTCTCATGACAGCAAAGAGTGGGGAATATTGATGACACCAAAACTCTATCCTCACTTCTGTGCTCATTTTTATTCTGCCTGTGCCACACCTTTCTATGCAACTTTACAATTTTGTTATTAGTTGATTTGCATATTTATACTGACAGAGACGCACAGGTCCTGTATGCAGAGAAATATGTGCATTGGTGTGTTGTGTTGCATAAAATATATACAATAGTCCCAACTCTTGAAAGTCCCTCATAAATTGTTAACGCTGGACACTTTAAGAGTCGTGAAGCAGGAACCTGCACAGACCTGCAGGAAATTAATTGGGTGTCACTTTAAGAATGTGAGACTGCTTGTTGTTTAAGTGCAAAGATTGATTACAGCCGAGGTTGTTTTAATGGATGGCAGCTTCATAAAACATTAGATTTTATGCAGAGACAAACTCCAGTTGATACACTCAGGCCTTTTCCTGTGTGAGTGTCATGTGTAATATTCGTATATTGTTAAAATGAGAAATCCATCCATCCATTATCTTTTACCCGCATCTTCCATTTTGGGTCACGGGAGTCGCTGGTGCCCATGTCTGTCCAGCAATCACTGTGCTAGGGGCGGGGTACACCATGAACAGGTCGCAAGTCCATCACAGGGACACATAGAGACAAACGAGACAAACAACTGGGATTGGAACCGGCAACCTTCTAGCTGAGAGGCAGCAGCTCTACCAGTTGTGCCACCGTGCTGCCACCATTAGCTCCACTTTAACTATATTCTAAGTTTAAATTTGTTCTGAAATTTTTTCTTTGATCGGGTCGTACAGAGACAATTTCCAACAGAATGGCAGAAAAACAAAACGAATAAAAGTGTGGCAGTGGTCCAGTTAAAGTACAGAACTAAACTTGAATGAAATGTACTCTAAAGTGGGACCTCAAGAGTTTTGGACAGAACTTGGATTTCCACACTCTCTGCATATATATATATATATATATATATATATATATATATATATATGTGTAAATGTATATATGTAAATGTATGTATGTATATGTAAATGTATATATGTAAATGTATGTATGTATATGTATATGTATGTATGTATATACAGTATATATAAGAACAATAATGTATTTTCTACAGTTTCTAAAGCACTTAAAATACAACATAGTAGCTGACCGAAGTGCAGAACAACAAAAAAAATGGTATAACAATAAAACAATTATATATAAAAAAATGTAAGAATAAAGAAAATATTTGGGTATCTTTAGCTTTGAGAATTATCTGTTCTTCACACACGCCTCAACACACACAGATAACCCCCCACCCACACACACGCACACACACCCATACACACACACTACTACCGCTTTCCAGCATCTGGTTGTCATAGATGTGACAAACGCCGTTGTCATCCACAAGAATCGATATGCCCTCATAAAACAGAAACCAATGACCCGTCAGCAGTTTCAGGAGGAGCTTGCTGCACACCTCCTTGGTGTATCTTTGCAATCTGGGCCTCAAAGGACCTTAGATAGGAAACAACTACTTCCCCCACCAGCAGCAAACAGCCGACAAGTAAGAGAGCCAGCATGGGGCCACGGAGCTGCAAACTCTGCAAAAAGAGCACTGCTTGGAAATGTGTGCGAGTGGGCCTGTGTCTGCAGCCAGGAGGAGCTGCTGCTGGGTGTACCACCAGTTTGCATCCAGAAAAGGCAGAATTTAGTTGGGGGAAAAAAATGTGTGTGTAAAGTTTTCATTTTGAACTGTTTTAGCATTTGTGACACAAATACTAAAAGCTTTTTATAATTTCTATTTTTCAAATTTATCAAACAAAATATTTTCATTACTTAGAACTGGTGTTGCTTTGTTCACTAAAACTTTTAAATCTAGTTTGGGCTTTTTTTTATTTCATTTTAAAATATTAATACACTCTTAATATACATTAAATAGTAAACAACTGTCTAATATGAAAAGTTTAAAGTGAACGGAACCTTCAAAGAAAGGATGGTAATGGGCAAAAGTACAAAATACATTTTACGGCCTTTTTACTGTTGAAATAGGATAAAAATATCTAGGTAGAAAACTGTCTCTGTTATCATGTATATGTTTTGTGTGTGTGTGTGTGTGGGGGGGGGGGGGGGGTTTGGTGACGGGTAGGTGTAGAGCAGAGGTTCCCAATACGTTGATAGCGATCTACCGATTGATAGCAAATATATTATGAGTAGATCGCATGGCATTAAAAAATAGACTTCAGTCTATCATCCATCCTCACTATGAAATTTGTCACTTGATGGACATACAGGGCAACCAATCCAAAACCGGAGCTTTTCTGACATGAGCACATGTACACATGTGCATACAACCATACAAAAAACTAGCAAGCTAGTTGCCTAGTTAACTTCCAATTTAGCATTTTTAACCGATCTGACGAACATGTTCAATGACCTTAATGTAGAGTTGCAAGGAAAAGACAAAACTTCGATCAGTATTGTCTGTTCAGTGCAACATCTCTCCTCAAAGCTGCAGCGCTGTGATTTGGCAAAATTCCAAGAACCTCGGTCAGAGCTGGAGATGCAAGCAAAGGCGTGTGTGCAACTTGACGGTGCATACTACACATAGCAGATTAAGAACTGTCTGTCAGAGTTTGACAAATCCTTTCTAGACTTGTTTTACTGAAGCCAATCGCTACATTCATGTGCTACCCTTTCCAGGGCGATAATGAGGTTGCTTCACTGCCATCAAAGACTGAAACACTGGCTCACCTAAACACCAAAGTTCATGCGCAGTAATCCAGGTTAAAATTCAACAATGTTCAGTCAGGTCATCTGGACGTTTTTTTTATTTATTTATTTATTTTTCTGAGATGTTTCATCCTTCATCCAGTTTTTTTTTTTTTTTTTTTTTTTTTTGTGGCTCCTCTAATTGAAGAAGTCCTTTGGATGAAGGACGAAACGTTTCAGCAAAAAATAAACCGTCCAGATGACCTGACTGAACATTGTTGGGTTTTACCTGGATTATTGAACATGGACTTTGGTGTTTTGAACCACTTTGGCATGACTGTCTTAGAAGAGTTGTCATGGAAACAGCACATAAATTCTGTAAAAACTAAACTATCTAAATCCACCGCAGTACTGTATAAAGTAAGGGACTTATTGAATGATAAAGCCTTGTATTTGCTGTATAATACAATTATAGTCCCGCATTTAATTTATTGTGTTGATGTTTGGGGAACAGCATGTAAAACTATAACGATGCCTATTTTTATTTTGCAGAAAAGAGCTATAATAATTATCACAAGAAAGCATTATTGTCATCCATCTACTATTTTATTTTATCAATTGAAATTACTGAAGTTTTATGATTTGGTTAACTATAATATTCTTTTATTACTGTATAAAGCTCAGAACTACACACTACCTTCAAACATTCAAACGTATTTTTTAAAAAGGAAAAGTTGCTATAATCTTAAGGGAACAGACATTTTTGTTAAACCACAGTACAGAACCAGTTTAAAGGGTCGGTCTACTTCAATTCAGGGAATAGGTCTGTGGAATAGTTTGGAAAACGATGTTAAAAAAGTAAGGTCATTGCCTATATTTAAGAAAATGATTAAGATAAAAATTTTGGAAAGATACATATAAATACGTAAAATTGTGATGAGTTAATTATTTTGTTATATTACTTATAGATGATTATTGTTTGAATTGATTGTTTGAATTGATTTTGTTTTAAACAAGGGGCAGATATGATAAGATTTTTTCTTCTTCTGCTACCTTTCATTTTATGACGTTTTTTTTTTCTCATTTGGTTTCTAAATTGTTTTTGTGTTTTAAATATGAAATGAATAAAAATGACAAAAAAAAAAAAAAAGAGTTGACAGGGCGGGCCCCAGAGGAGAGGGAGGACCCCGGAGGCCATCTTAGCAAACAGTTTTTTTTTTTCCCCCACTATGGAGTATGCTGTTTGTGGGACTACATTTGTTTGGTGGCTCCTCAGATTGAAGACGTCCTGTGGATGAAGGACGAAACGTCTCAGCAAAAAAAGAAACCATCCAGATGACCTGACTGAACATTGTTGGTTCACCTAAACTTTTCTGGAATGGAGGATGGAATTTTGTCAAAAGCTGACATTCAGCTTAGGGCCAAGGCTCATGGACAGTTCTGGAATTTACTCACAGAGGAAAGTATCCCAACATGAGGAAATATGTTACCTCCTTGACTGCATTATTCGGCTCCGCTTATTTATGTGTCTGCCTTTTCCCACATGAAGATCATTAAGTCCAAATACTGTTCACACTGACTGATGATCATTTGGAAGTGTGCTTGAGGCTGGCTATCAGCATCTACTGTCTGGACTATGCATCCCTGTTTGATTTTAACAGTTTTATTGCACAATATAGGTTCATGCAGTTATGCAAGGTAAATCAACATATATTTACAAATAAATAATACCAAATATATTTATAAATACGTATATTTTTGGTATTTTTATAGTAGGTAGATCACTGACTTGTTTTCATTCAACCTTTATTTATACAGATTATAACCATTGAGCCTCAGAGACTCATTTACCAAACAGACCTGAGACTTTGTTATTTTAAAAGAAGCTCACATGCTGAAAAAGTGTGGGCACTCATGGTTT
>NC_056501.1:44246567-44255545 GCF_014905685.2 Nematolebias whitei | reverse complement strand
ATGTACATGTATATGCGGTACGCCACCAACACTATTTATAGTGGAGGTAAATAGATAAATAAATAGAGGTAAATATATAGCACCTTCTCAGAGTGGATCCACTCTGAGAAGTTGCTATTTATAAGACTGAGCTGAATACAGCGCCTCAGACTGAGGAAGTCTTTCGGATGAAAGACAAAACATTTCTACATTTTTTTGTTGTTTTGCTTTGTTTTGTTTTTTTGAATGTCCAGAGGACCAGATTTAACTTTTTTAGACTTTCTAATGATGTTATAAGTATATGTTGCTTGGTGTTGTGGTTTCTCAGTTTTGTCTTTTCTTTTTTCTTTCCGCAGGTCTGGAGGCAAACTTCATCCATCCATCCATCCATTTTCTTTACCCGCTTATTCTATTTTGGGTCACGGGGGTCGCCGGTGCCCATGTCCAGCAATCACTGTGCGAGGGGCGGGGTACACCCTGGACGGGTCGCAAGTCCATCACAAGGCCACACAGAGACAAACGAGACAAACAACCATTCACTCTCTCACTCACACCTAGGGACAATTTAGAGTTACCAATCAGCCTAACATGCATGTTTTTGGACTGTGGGAGGAAACCGGAGTACCCGGAGAAAACCCACGCATGCACGGAGCGAACATGCAAACTCCACCCAGAAAGGCCCCTGGACCGGGGTTTGAACCAGGGACCTGCTCGCTGAGAGGCTGCAGCTCTACCAGTTGCACCACCGTGCTACCCCAGGCAAACTTCAATGATACTGATTTGTGTTCTCTTTATACCTCTGTCTCTCCTCTATTCCTTTACTCTTTACCTTTTAACCCTTCTCCCACTTTTCTGCTTTGTTTTCTTCTTTGTTTTTCATCCCCATGTCCATTACATCTGAAACAAACTCAAAGCAAATTCTAATAAAGTTTTATTTATATATCAAGTGGAGCATTAAGGCCAACCATAATGCTCTGCTTGTGAAAGTAAATCTGTTGGGCTTCACCTTGACACTCAGACAATAATTCTGAGTGTCACAATGCCAGACAGGACATGGGGAAAAAAATACAACAAAGAAGAGAGCTCATCAGAGATGAAAATTTACTCTTAGTGCTTAGTGACAATGTCTTACTAGACTTAGTTTTTGTGACTGCCGATCTGATATTTTTAAACTGCAAATCAAATCAAATTTGTGCTAACAGACAACAATTTTCCCTACACTTAGGTTATCATTTTATAAAATTAACCATATTTAATGCCTTTATGTTTCTCCATATGCTTTTGAATTAGAACATTGCAACATTAATGAATATTTAGAGGTAAAGGTAAAGGCCAGTCCACTTCCATGTTCCTGCACAAATATATGTGTGGAGCCCGGACAAACTATTTACAAAATGTGCTGAGGCTGCTGAATGTATCAGACTGCTGGGAGTTATCAGGTGAGTTTGACTAGACATGCTGATCAGGCAAACTGATAAACTCAGCAGCCTCGGCACCATTGGTGTATACATAGTCCATCTATGCTCCACACACGTACATTTGTACAGTAATGCATACATTGTTCAGTTGAGAAAACAGCAACAAATAAAGCAAATGAAATCATGTAAAACTCTTCTCAGTGATTGTGTCACGTCAGTGCATGTGAGGGCGACATCATAGACATACTGCTACTGCCTCTGAAACATTTCCCGCAGGAATACACCATTGTGCTGTATTTCTAGCACAAAGATAAACCACCGCAGTCTTACTAGAGAAAGTCTGTAAATGTTCAGTTCTGTCTACAATCTATCATGACCTATGAACCTTTTTAGGGTTTTGCATTACTGGCATGTAGAATGTATCTTGAATCATTGCCAAAGAATCGATTCATTCCAGCTACATGGGCACCAAAAACTGATACAATGCAGTCTTTATTGACAATATGATGCACTTCAGCTATCTGTATGATATAATGTGCTTCAATATCAGATCTGTTTTTTTTTTTTTAAATGGCACTCAATGCAGTATCATACAGCAAAGCAAAGGAACGGGCCCTATGACACCTGAAGTAATTTATTTTTGATGCTCATTTCAGCAGGGGCTTCCATAGTGAGTGAACTCACATTGAAGATTTGGCATTTGTTTTAAGCCGGATGAACTTCTTGGTGTAGCCTAAATTTGAACCAGCAGCCCCAGGATTACATAGATGAGCATGTGCAGGTTTTTCTGAGCACGTTGGTTTCCTACCACAGATAAAAAACAAACCATGCATGTTAAACTAATTGGTAACTCTAAATTGTCCCTAGGTGTGAGTGAGTGTGTGAATGCTGTTTGTCTCGTTTGTCTCTGTGTGTCTGTGTGTCTCTGTGATGGACTTGCATCTTGTCCAAGGTGTGTGTCCGTTCCCCCCACCCCCCCACCTCACCCCCCTACACACAGTGATGACTGAAAATGGGCACCAGTGATCCCTGCAATACGGAAAGGAATAGGTGGGTAAAGATAATGGATGGATGGATGGATGGATGGATGGATGGATGGATGGATGGATGGATGGATGGAAGGATGGATGGAAGGACGGACGGACGGACAGATGGATGAATAAAACCTTCTCAAAACATGGCTCCTAGCAAAAAGGTTTTGTTTTAAAATCACTAAATACTTTAATAAAACCTGACCCACCATCAAAAAATAATAAATAAAATAAAAACACTAAATACAGTTTAGATACAATATAAATAAACCTGCCATAAGATGTTTAATACTCCTAGTAATTGTATTTCCTACATTACAAAGAATAAAATATAGGTTAACATTATTCCAGAAGTATGAGGTGATTGACAGCTTTAAGCAAATTTTCAGTGTTTGTTGTTGTTTGCATCGGCACTGCTGCGGTTTTCTTCTGATTTGTAGGTGTTCTTAGAAAGAAAACAAATTACAAAAAGTGCATCAAGAAGAAGAGTTGTCTGCTGTAAGCAATGAAGTGATGGGATCACTCCATACACAATAGTAACAATGTTTAAAACTTTCTGTTAATTTTATATTGGCCCTCTGTGTGTAGAAACAGACCTGCTGCTGACTCTGTTATTAAATGGAACAGCTTTTATCAGTACAAGTCTATTTTACCTTATAAACCTCTCATGTCCTACCACCTCCTCTCACACATTCCACTGCATTCTTAACACACTCCTGAATTTCTTACTAAGACCCTGCAACAGCCTTCAATGTTCTGGCTGATTCTTAATGTTGTTGTTCAAAAAGTGGATGGTGCAGCTTTTGTGAACCACAAAAATGGGGTAAAACTAAATATTTCACATTCATAATCACAAAATTCCTTTCAATGAATGATGCGAGACCCCAGCTTTGCTGCCAACCGAATGGCATCTTGTTTTGTTGGCCCAATTTGCCAACATTTAAATGAGGTTTTCTGCATGCACTGAGAAGAAAAACATTCATATTTATGAAAATTACTGCAGTGGCAAAAAGCTTATAATTCCATCACTGTTTGCCATAAGCAGTTAGTGTGAAATATTTATCGTCTTCTCAGAGTCGTAAGTAATTGCGACCCAGGAGAAGAAACAAAGAAAGAGTAACAATGTGCTTCGTTGCTGATTTTTCACAAAAGAGCAAACATGTCAGGGAAGGAATTCAACATCTATTCCACTGATGAGTATCTGACATTGCAAATTATCTCTGTAATCTGCAAATAAATTGTCAAAATGGTGTAGTCTTATTGTTGTTGCATTCAAAATACAAAACTTTTTGGTCTTAATAATAGAAGAGAAATTATAATGAACATGACTTTAGGTAATTAACATTTTAAAGAAAATCTGGGGTGGGGTGGGCCACACTACAACAGTACGCCCCAATTCTCTATCTAACTGATGAACTCAGTCACTTTTTGTTCTCATTCTGATGTTAGATGCCACCTAAACTGTTGATTTAATCATTTAAACATGCTTGTAAAAGTGTGTTCCAAATATAGTCCTCTGTGAGCACACCATCAATCATACTAAAAGACTGAAAGAAGAAACTGATTAAGTGGGATAAAGTCTAACCTTTAGCTTGCAGGCAGAGCAGATGGTATTAAAACTGGGCCAAACTAAAAAAAATAATACTATAACCACTCAAACTGATATTCTTCCACTTTATTTAATAAAAAGTAGTGCCACTGTGTAATGCAGTTTAAATTGAAGCTAAACACAAGTAAGATCACCAGGTCAATACAAAGATTATGAAGCCTATAAAAAAGAGGAAAGGGCTGCTATTGGCCCCACCAATTGCATTATTATAAACAACCAGACGGTTAAAGAATATAGATGAGCATTTAAAGCAAATATACACTTTGAATTTATTGTTCAGTATTTACAAGATACAAAAAGTTTTTCTGATACAGGATAATGAGGAGTCTGTTTACAGACAGGAGGTGGATCAGTTGGTCCATGTTGCAGTCAGAAACTGTCAGGGAATTTTTGGTTCTAAGGTTATGATGTTTTTATTATTATAACTAAGAAAATTATTCCCTCTGCCCTGAGAACAAGAAGCCCAAACAAGCCGAACTGTCTTCTAAGACTTAGGTCATTTTCACACCAGATAGTCTGGTAGACTCCGTTTGGTTCGGGATCAATATTCATGAGCTTTTGTTTACATTTGAGCTGGTGAGTTTGCATTCACACTGCACTGTGCAGTCGAGTCAACCTGTTGAACCAACCTTTTCCCCCGCTCGCCTGTGGGGGCGCTGCACCAAGAACTACTGAAAGAAACGACACAAAAACCTCTGAAGACACGTCTTCTTCTTCTTTTGTAAATAAAAACAAAAGCGGCATCAAGTTTTAGCATTTTTAGGAGTTATATTTTGTCATTTTTCAAAAATGGACTTAGCATGAGCAGAAGACCATGGAGAATATTGTTTTTCCACACAAGGCAGCTGACGGCTCCATATAAGGTCAGAGAAATGCGTGTTTGTTTACCCTGCGGAGCGGGGCTCGGTCTGTTACATTCACACTGTACTCGAACCGTGCTGGAGTTCGCTTCTACCAGACCGAGACCTAGGTTTTAGCCCGGGCCAGAGTTCGCCTTTTTGTTCCGTGACAGAGTTCGATGCCACGTTCACACCTCCCTAAACGAACCGGACTTTCAAGGAAAACGAGCTAGAGTTCGATTAAAGCGGACTAAACGGGGCTACTGTGAATGCACCCTAAATCTTGGGCTCTATTTACACGGACACGATGGGGGAAACGTAGTTTTTTTCGTATGTTAATTAAAGGAAAAGATTTGCGTTGACACGGTCGGATTTTGTGTTTACATGCAGCCGGAGGAATCCCCCCCTCCTCCACCCTCCCGAATCCACTGTAGTTACCATGCCAGGTCATTAGTTGGCGCTGTGAATTTTGTACCTTTACCTGATGCGCATGCGTGCTGCCTCGGCACGCTCCTTTCCTATGAGCTAAAAGCTCAGCTAACAAGAATTTAACAACAAGCTAAAGCTGGATTTTGGCTGGATTGTGGATAATAGTCGCAGATTTGACGCCAAGCGGGACCGCTTCATCTAACAGCTCCACACCGGTCACTGAGTGGACCAGAACCGAGTCACTGATGTTGGACTTTGGACTCTGTGATAATCAGTAGCTGAATTACAGCAGGTAAATCAAATGTTCTTAATAATGTTTGCTTGTGTTTACTTCGATTACAAAACAACCAACTAAGTTTTTATTTTTTCCTGAAAGAAGAAGAAGCTGTCTCCCACCCTGTGGACCGGTTCTGAAGGAGGCTCGGCCCAGGTGCAGTGCAGGAGGACGTCGAAGAGATAGATGTTGGATGAACTATTTATTTAAAATTCTCCTCAGTTCTTTTATTCAATCTATTGAATGTTTTAAGCTGCATTAATCAAAGGAGTGACAGCCTGAACGAGCCAGAAGGACAACGTGGGACATCCAGGATGAAAACAAGAGTCCAGTTCACTAATGTAGTTTACAGATAACTTGTTTTTAATAGTGTGTTCAGTTTAATTTATGTGTTTCTGTAACATAGTTTGTAATGTTGAATAAATAAAAAAATAAAAATTAAACCTGATGTCTTCATTTTCAACTTTAATAACACGCAATATGTTTGGCATCATTGTAATCACAGAATTTGAATTACATAATGTCCAGATAGCTTAATTTAGCTCAGAGAGCTTCATTATAGATCTCAAACTTAAGATAAATACTGTTTATTATTATTTAAACTTATTATTTAGCACATTCAGTATGTTATAGTGCAGCGCGACTGTTGGATAAATTAAAAAATGTTATCATTTAAAACTATTTTTAAACTTCTTACTATTTTTGTTTAAAACCCCAGTCGTGTGAACTGAAGCCCAGCTGAAACCCCAAACATCCAGAGTTTTGTTCTCAGCTCATGTGCGTGTGTATTAAGACCACAGACCTTGTGTTTTTAAACAACCATGGCTGTTATTCAGATCTGACCTCGCTACTCTGCTATCCTGTGTCCTTATAAAACTCTCTGTTAGTAATCATTTTTGTGTCTCCGCTGCGTCTGAGAAGTCTGTATCTGCTGATTTGTGTCTTGTTTCCCACACCTCCCTCCACCTAATAAAATACGATAGTCTCAGTCGGACCGCCGGACTTCTTCCTTTGACGTTTGGTCAGGCAAGACCTCCCACCTCTGCAGAGGGCCTGTTTTTAAGAAACACGCTTGTCCTATGTGTGTTCTTTCAAAGGTGTTATCAGGAGAATAACCCTTAAAGGTGTTATTAGGAGAATAACCCTTTCAGCGACGTGTGTGCGTTCCTCGTTCTATAAACAGTGATATTAGAACTGGATCTGACTGTCTCTTCCAACACAGATGTCGGTCACAGCACCTGGAATCTGACGTAGATTAACTATGAGATTAAAAATATATTCCATCAGTCGTAGTTCTAAAAGCAGTGTGTCCGCCGCCATGTTGATAGAAATATAGTTTCTGTCCGTGTGTGCATGTGGTTTAACACAAAGCCTCAGCGGGAGATGCTTACATTATCAGCGGGGGGTCAGCGAAAAACCTCCACTCTGGAAGGTGGGTTCAGAAACCTCCGGATTCAAAGAGGGGGGCCACTGGTGTCGTGTAAATGATCAGCAGATCCGCAGAGAGAAAGCTGCGGATGCACTCAAAATATGCGCCGTGTAAACGGCCTCTTAGTCCTCTCATCAACCAGCTGTGTATGTCCCCCAGCTGGCTGAGAGAGACAAACCCCTGTGGGATCTCCTATTGAAAAATGGTAAATGGTTTGTACTTATATAGCGCCTTTCTCTCTAATCAAGATACTCAAAGCACTTTACACTACAATCTGTGTCCTCATTAACCCATTCATACAGCACTCTACTAGATCTCTACATAGCTAATGGAACAAATCATTCTAAAGAGACTAATCAGGGCTTTATCACATTAATACACCAATGGGACACACATGGGAGGCGATGAGGGGTTCAGTGTCTTGCCCATGGACACTTCGGCATGTGACTGCTGGTGGATTCAAATCCCCAACTCTTGCATTGGAGGACGACTGCTCTAACTACTCAGCCACAGCCACCCTAAAAAGAACTGCTGGATGTGGGGTGTCGAGCAGACTAAAGCCTTTCAAGATCTAAAGGATGCACTGACATCGCCACCGGTGCTAGCCTTGTATGATCCCAACAGTGAATGGAAGGTCTCAGCCGACGTCATCATACAGTCTAGGAGGAGTGCTTCTCCAAAAAATTGGACGAGGTGTGGAGGCCTATATCCTCCTTATCGAGGTCTCTCACACCAACCAAGCAGAGATATGTGCAAGTAGAAAAGGAGGCATTAAGGTTGACATGGGCCTGTGAGAGGTTCTGCAACTTCCTGATCGGAAAACATTTTAAACTGGAGACTGATCACAAGCCTCACTTGAGTCTCCTGGGGTCTCAAGCATTCGATGCTCTACCTCCTCAAATCCAACGTTTCAGAATGCATCTGATGTGCTATTCCTACTCCATATCTCATGTGGCAGGTGTGGATGTGTAGACTTGTGTGGACTGCATATATGTTGTCACGAGCACCAATCAAAAGAGGTGAAACACCGGATGACAAAAAGTTGTTTGAAGACATTAACATTTACATAGACATGATCATGGGGATCCTACCTGTGAGCACTGCCTATCTGAAGGAGCTGAGGGACCAGCTGCAAAGGTACGGTGTGTGTGCGTGTGTAATGCAGCTGTGTGCTGAAAGATGGCAAGCATACAACACCAAAGAACATGCATTCACGTCATACTGGGCAGAACAAACTCTCCTTACAGTCCAGGATGGTCTACTACTAAAGGGACACGACTCGTAATATCCTCAACAATGACAAATGATGTTCTTGCCAAGCTGCAAGAAAGATATCAAGGTGTGGTCAAGTATAGAGTCAGTACGGTGGTCAGGGTTCATAGTCATATTCCTTGTCTGTGCACAAAATCTTGGCAAATAAAATTGATTCTGATGCTTGATTCTGGTAATAAACACAATGTTAACACTGGTTTAAAACCATGTAATAAAACTCTTATTTTACTTGTTCCCTCCTCACAATCAACAAACAACTACCCTAACAAATAATAACAAGTGTTAGGAGTGCGCGGGGAACCCAGATGATATGAGACCCAGAACGAGGCAGACACAGGGGAAGTACAAAAGAACAGTGTTTATTATTTACAGTGATAATCAATCCACACGCTGCTTCAGCGTCTCCTGGAAAGGGGGACGACAGGTTAATGTAGGTCCACAGGGGAAGACCAGAGTGGTTTGTTTGAGGAGCGTTTTTGTCCTTACAGTCCAAACCCGAAGGAGGGGAGCTTGTCCTTCAGTCCAAAGAGTGAGCAGCAGAGGGAAATCCAACAAGGGTCCAAGGGAACGAGGAAGGCTGGAAACTGGAGGCAAAAATGGCACGAGGAATAAATGACAGGCCGAGGGATCCAGATCAGGTCACGAGGAGATCCAAAAACACGAAACCAGGAAACTGGAAAAGAGAACACAGGTGAACA
>NC_056501.1:44246246-44246557 GCF_014905685.2 Nematolebias whitei | reverse complement strand
ATCAGCGGCCATCAGCAAGGCAGGCTGCAGGCAGTGGGACCCTTACACCAAGTAAACTAAAAGAAGGAGACAACAAAAAAGGTTGAATCATGTCATCTGGACTTCGTTTTTTTGTTAAAAAGAAACGTTTCGCCCCTCATCCAAGAGGCTTCGTCAGTCTGAGGCCTAGCCATCTGGTATTACCCAGAAGCCACCCTGACTCTTGTGTTTCAAGCCTGCCTCAGATACCCCTGAAGTCTGGCCTTTTCACTAATGGTTTCAAAAACACAAAGTTTGTTTTCTCAGTCATCCAGGTATATAACAACAAAAAA
>NC_056501.1:44241212-44246146 GCF_014905685.2 Nematolebias whitei | reverse complement strand
ATCAGCGGCCATCAGCAAGGCAGGCTGCAGGCAGTGGGACCCTTACAGTATCCCCCCCCCCCCTCAAGAATCACCTCCAGGCGACCTGAGGCGATTCTCGGGGTGGTCTCTGAAGAACCTGGAGATGAGGCTGGGGTCGAGGATAAAGGACCTGGGGATCCATGACCTCTCCTCAGGACCATACCCCTCCCAATCGACCAGGTACTGGAAACCCCTACCCCTGCGTCGCGTGTCCAGGTTGGATCTGACGGTGAACGCAGGGTGGTTGTCGATCGGGCGGAGCGGCGGGGGGGAGGTCAGAAGGGGGGCACAAGGGACTGAGGGAGACGGGCTTGACCTGGGAAACATGGAAGGTCGGGTGAATCCTCATGGCCCTGGGGAGTTGGAGACGGACGGCAGAGGGGTTAATGATACGGGTAATGGGGAAGGGCCCAATGAAGCGGGGGGGCAGCTTGCGGGGGGTGTCCCACAGTTTGATGTCCCTGGTGGACAACCAAATCTGCTGGCCGACCTGGTAGGCAGGTATCGCTGAACGGTGGCGGTCTGCGAACCTTTAGCCTGGGCCACGGTCCTAAGGAGGGCCGCCTTGGCCTGGCGCCAGACGCGACGACAATGCCGGAAGTGATGCTGCACGGATGGGACTGCGCAGTCAAGCTCAAGACTGGGGAAAAGAGGAGGAAGGTACCCAAGGGAGGCCTCGAAGGGGGACATACCGGTCGCAGAGGAACGGTGGGAATTGTGGGCGTATTCCACCCAAACCAAATGTTGGCTCCAGGACGAAGGATTGGACTCGACCAGGCAACGCAAGGTGGACTCCAACTCCTGATTGCAGCGCTCAGCTTGCCCGTTAGCCTGAGGATGGTAGCCGGAGGTAAGGCTAACGGACGCCCCGAGCGACTTGCAGAAGGATTGCCAGACCTGGGAGATAAACTGCGGGCCTCGGTCGGAGACCATGTCCGTAGGGATCTCATGGAGCCCGAAAACATGAAGGGTAAGAAGGTGAGCGGCCTCGAGGGCAGAAGGGAGCTTAGGAAGGGGAACAAATTGAGCAGCCATAGAGAAACTGTCAATGACAGTGATGATGGTGGTGTTGCCGTCAGATGGGGGAAGGCCGGTCACGAAATCGAGGGCGATGTGGGACCAGGGGCGACTAGGGGTCGGGAGGGAAAGCAGAGGGCCAGCCGGAGGTTGGGTACCAGACTTGTTCCTGGCACAGATGGGACAGGCCGAAACAAAGTCTTTAATGTCCTTGGACATGGAGGGTCACCAGAAGTGAGTCTTAGTGAGAGCCAGCATGCGGTTGACTCCAGGGTGGCAAGAGAGTTTGTTCGAGTGGAGCCACTGGAGCACGCCGGACCGCACGCTGGAAGGAACAAAGAGGGTACCGGGGGGGACCACCACCAGGATCGGGTTCGGAGAGAAGGGCCTCCTGAACGATAGCGGTGATGGGCCAGGAGAGGGAGCCGACAACACAGGTGGGGGGGAACAATGTTATCGGAACTCTCAGGTGAGTCAGGAGGAGCAAACTGCCTGGACAGGGCGTCAGGTTTGACGTTTTTAGAGCCCGGACGGAAAGTAAGGACAAAATTAAATCTATTAAAAAAAGCAACCAACGGGCCTGACGGGGGGTCAGACGCCTGGCGTTCCTCAGGTAAATCAAATTTTTGTGGTCGGTCCAAATCAAAAAAGGGATCTCAGTGCCTTCCAACCAGTGCCGCCATTCCTCCAACGCAAGCTTGACCGCCAACAGCTCGCGGTTGCCCATGTCATAGTTGCGCTCCGCTTGAGAGAGACGTCGGGAAAAGAAGGCACAGGGATGAACTTTATTGTCTGAGGGTGCTCGCTGAGAAAGGACCGCCCCTACTCCAGTGTCGGAGGCATCCACCTCCAGAATGAACTGGTGTGTAGGGTCTGGATGGCAGAGGATGGGTGTGGAGGAAAAGAAGGACTTAAGATTTTTGAAGGCGGCCTCAGCCTCTGGGGTCCAGTGAAAGGCTCGGGCGGTGGAAGTGAGCTGAGACAGGGGGGCGTCGACACGACTATAATCCTTAATAAACGGCCTGTAAAAATTTGCGAAGCCCACGAAACATTGTAACTGTTTCCTGGACTCGGGGGTTGGCCAGTCGACTACCGCCCTGGTCTTCTCGGGGTCGGTTCGACAACGTCCGCCCTCAAAAATAAAACTTAGGAAAGAGACGGTGGAGGTATTAAACTCACATTTCTCCGCCTTAACGAACAACTGATTCTCCAGCAGCCGCTGAAGAACCGTGTGGACGTGAGCCGTGTGCTGAGAGGGGTCACGAGAAAAAATAAGAATATCGTCGAGGTAGACGAAAACAAAATTACCAATAAAGTCACGCAGGACATCGTTGAAGAGCGCCTGAAAAACCGCGGGGGCATTGGTCAACCCAAAGGGCATAACTAAATATTCAAAATGACCCAACAGAGTGCGAAAAGCCGTTTTCCACTCATCGCCCTCCTTAATACGCACGAGGTGGTAAGCGTTTCTTAAGTCGAGTTTAGTGAAGTAAGAAGCCAACTGTAATTGTTCCTGCAGCGAGTCAATGAGGGGGAGCGGATACTTATTTTTTATAGTTATGTTGTTTAATCTGCGGTAATCAATACATGGCCTGAGAGTTTTATCTTTCTTAGAAACGAAAAAGAAACCGGCTACCAAAGGGGAGGTCGAGGGTCTAATAATACCTGAGGCAAGGGATTCATTAATATAATTGGACATAGATTCCCTTTCGGGACCAGAAAGATTATAAAGTCTACTTGACGCCATGTAATAAGTCAATCGAGCAGTCGTAGGGACAATGAGGAGGAAGAGACGAGGCGCGTTGTTTGCTAAAGACTGCCACTAGGTTGCGGTATTCAGCAGGAACAGAGGTGAGGTCGATCTCCTCTAGAGGAGATGTGTCCCGAAGGAACTCGTTAATGGCGGAACGAAGGCAGTTACTGAGACACTTGTCGCTCCATTTGTCAACACAGCCCCACTCCCAATTAATAACAGGGTTATGATTTCGAAGCCAGGGAAAACCTAAAATTATCTGGGGCGTACGAGAGTTAAACACAAAGAAATCAGTCATCTCATGATGATTACCTGAGATGATGACATGCAAATCGGTGGTTTCTGATTAATGCGGGCCAATGCGTCTCCGGTTAATCCGGTGACAGAAATCGGGGGAATCTCACGAGTAGGCAAGGAATGTTCTCTAACTAAATCAGCACTAATCAGGTTTTGTTCAGCACCCGAGTCAATGAGGGCTAAAAACGAAAAGCGATGGTCAGGAGTCTGAATGACCATGGGAAACAACAGTTTAAATGGGGAGGTTAACGCAGAAGTTCCCACCAGTAACTCCCGCTTTACTGGTGGAAGTTCTCGTCTTCCCCGAAACGGACAGTGGGGCAGAAAATGACCGGGGTTACAACAATAAATGCAGAGACGGGTGGATACACGCCACTGTCTCTCTGCAGGAGTCAGCTGTGTGCGCCCCACCTGCATAGGCTCGGGTGAGCGAAAATGTGGAGAAAAAAAAGATGATTGGTTGAGACCAGGAAACATGGAGGACTGGGAGTTGTAGTTCAAAGGAGACTGCTTGGGTGAAACGGACTCGTGGCGAGGGGTCGTGAACCCGGAAGTGGGAGGATTCTGGGAAGCGTAGTACAAAGGTGCAGACTTGGGCTCACCTGGAGAAGTCGGAAACCCGGAAGCCGGGGATCGATGGGAATTGTAGTTTGCCTCTCTCCTCCTTTCCTGGAAACGGTCATCGATGGAGATGACAAGGTCTATTAACTTGTCAAAAGTCTCGGGCTCGTCTTGCGTGGCCATCTGGTCTTTGAGAAAATCAGATAAGGAGTTTAAGAAAATACCTTGGAGGGCAGGCTCGTCCCATCCTGTTTGGACAGCAAGGATCCGAAACTCCAGGGCGAACTCCGAAGCGTTACGACGGCCCTGTCGTAAATTTCAACAAACGTTTGCCAGCATTCGACGTCTGCAGGGGGCGATCAAAAATCCTACGAAACTCATGCAGAAACTCATGTTCATAGGTTGCAGAGGGATTTTCATGGCTCAGGAGAAATGAGTGACCCCACCGGAGAGGGTTTCCCTTGAGCTGACTTACGAAAAAGGTGATCTTGGCCGCTTCCGAGGAGAACTGAGAGGGAGCCGCCTCGAAGGCGAGTCTGCACTGCAGCAAGAAGCCGCCACATTGGTCAGGGTCTCCGGTGAAGAACTCAGAAGGTTTAATTAACATTTGTTGAACAGGAGGAATGGAGCCAGGAGCCGTAGGGGCTGGCGGAACGACTGGAGCTGAGGAGGAAGAAGCTTGCAGTTGACGTTTAATGGAAAAAATCATACCTCCGAGCTCCTGAAGGTTGGACTGGACTGTGGTCTGGTGAGTCAGTACTTGCCGTAAAACTCTTTCCAATCCGTCGATCCGTTTCTCCGGGGAACCGGGGGTTGTCTGCTCGCTCTTGGTCTCATTCTGGGTCTTTTGTGGCTAGAGCATTTCTGTTAGGAGTGCACGGGGAACCCAGATGATATGAGACCCAGAACGAGGCAGACACAGGGAAAGTACAAAAGAACAGTGTTTATTATTTACAGTGATAATCAATCCACACGCTGCTTCTCAGCAACTCCTGGAAAGAGGGACGACAGGTTAATGTTGGTCCAGAGGGGAAGACCAGAGTGGTTTGTTTGAAGAGCGTTTTTGTCCTTACAGTCCAAACCCGAAGGAGGGGAGCTGGTCCTTCAGTCCAAAGAGTGAGCAGCAGAGGGAAATCCAACAAGGGTCCAAGGGAACGAGGAAGGCTGGAAACTGGAGGCAAAAATGGCACGAGGAATAAATGACAGGCCGAGGGATCCAGATCAGGTCACGAGGAGAGCCAAAAACACGAAACCAGGAAACTGGAAAAGAGAACACAGGTGAACA
>NC_056501.1:44238968-44241112 GCF_014905685.2 Nematolebias whitei | reverse complement strand
TTTTTTGTTGTTATATACCTGGATGACTGAGAAAACAAACTTTGTGTAAAAGAAGGAGAGTTTTATAAAAAAAGAAAAAAAAGATTAATCAAGTATCAATAAAAATGTATAGACACTGTTTCACTGGTGCCCATGTCCAGCTATCACTGTACCAGAGGCGGGGTACACCCTGTACAGGTCACAAGTCAATTCAGTTTAATTATATAGCGCCAAACCACAACAAAGTTGTCTCAGGGCACTTTACAGAAACATTCACATACATAAAAGCCAATTAGTAAAGTTCTCTATCCAAGGAATCCAGCAGACAAGTTGAATCTTGGCTTTGTTGCAGTCTCCCATCCTGAGCAAGGACAGTGGCAACAGTGGAAAGGAAAAACTCCCTTTTTAAAAGGAAGAAACCTCCAGCAGAACCAGGCTCAGGACAAGCGGCCATCTGCTTTGACTGGCTGGTTTGAGAGGACAAGAAGGAGAGACAGACGAACACAGAGTGGTAGGTCCAGGTATAGGTCCAGGTGTACCTGAAAGACAAAAAAAAACCACATGTTAAGGATAGAAAAAATAATTACAAATGTTAGAGTAAGTAAAGACAGTAGCAGAGTGAAAAGTGCGGTCAGTTTGTCCTCCAGCAGTCTAAGCCTATAGCAGCATAACTAAGGGACAGCTCAGGAAACCCAAGCCGACCCTAACTATAGGATTTAGCAAAAAGGAAAGTCTTAAGCCTAGTTTTAAAACTGGATAATGTGTCAGCCTCACGGACAGAGATTGGAAGTTGGTTCCACAAGAGAGGAGCCTGATAACTGAAAGACCTGCCTCCCATTCTGTTTTTGTAAATTCCAGGAACCACAAGTTTTTAAAACTCGTTTAAAAACACATTTTTTTTCATTGGCTTTTAACCTAGAGTGAGTCAGCATCTGTGTCTTAATGTTGTATTATTTTACTTATAATGATCTGATTATTTTTTTAATATATATTTAGGTGTTTTTATTGTTTTACTGTTTTTTGTTCGTTTTTAATTTTGTACAGCACTTCGGATGGCTGCTTGTTGTATTTTAAGTGCTTTAGAAATAAATTGGTATGGTATGGAATGGTATAACATGGAGCTAGGTTGTTGAGAGCTTTGTAGGTTACAAGTAAGATTTTGAAATCTATTCTGGATTGGACAGGGAGCCAATGGAGAGAAACAAAACTGGAGAAACATGATCTCTCCTAATAACTCCAGTTAAGACTCTGGCAGCAGCATTTTGGATCAACTGAAGACGTTTTAAAGTCAAGTCACGTTTATTTATATAGCACATTTAAAACAGTAACTGTTATCAAAGTGCTTACCAAAAAAGATCACAGCATAATAACAACATATTACAGCAACATGAATAAAAGCATAAAAACATTAAATATAATGAGAAACACTGAAATACTAAATCAAATCACCCTGCGTTAAATGTCGGGGAGTAAAAGCAAAATGGATGAACACAATCATCAACAACGAAATACCAAATGAGATCCCACTGTGTTAAATGCCAATGAGTACAGATGTGTTTTGAGGAGAGATTTAAAAATGCCTGTCGAATGTTGATGGGCAGATTATTCCAGAGTTTAGGGCCCATGATTGAAAACGCCCGATCTCCTCTGAGCTTCAGTCTGGTTTTTGGTATGGCCCGAGAAGGAGTATAAGGATGAAGGAGGTCGGAGAAGTATGAGGGTGCAAGGCCATTAACACACTTAAATGTCAGCAGAAGAATCTTAAAATCAACTCTGACACGCACAGAAAGCCAGTGAAGAGAAGACAGAGCTGGAGTAATGTGCTCAAACCTGCGAGTTCCTGTTATTAGCCGAGCTGCAGCATTTTTGACAAGCTGGAGACGTGAGAGAGAGACCTGACTGACCCTAGCTAAAAGCGAGTTACAGTAGTCCAGCCGGGTTGTAATAAATGCATGGACTAATTTTTCAAGGTCGGATCTGGACAGGACGGACTTGAGCTTAGCTATCTGCCTTAGCTGAAAGAAGCTTTATTGAAGATGTCGTGGATGGCTACCACGTCGTGTTCAACACAGCTGAGACGTCGCCCTCGGTATAAAAGATTTATTTGACAAAACATGAGTTACAGATATTCAGAGACAAACAATTACATTAATAAGATATATGCA
>NC_056501.1:44231916-44238958 GCF_014905685.2 Nematolebias whitei | reverse complement strand
CTTTTTATACTTTTGCTGTTGTAGCTTACTGTGACAATTAACTAAACCGACCCTGTATTCAACAATGATTAAATGTTAATGGTTATTAAGAGGAATCCTGAGGGATCTTATTTAGTCAAACTATATTGTCTAAATTAAAGAAATGTGTTCTAGCTTTATTTATGTTAATCAGTCTGCTATCTGGCATGATTTGATTGCTTGTAATATTTCAAATGTGAACTTGTAAAATTATCCTTAACTAATATGAGATTATATTTAGAGGTCAACTAGATAGAATTAGCAAACATTTTCTATAAATATAGTGCAACCCTGGAAGAAAGACACACACACTTTGTATAACATGACATTTGAATGCTTGACAGGAAATATAAAAAAGGTATAAAAATATGAAATCCAACAAAGAACAGAATTTATCTGCTTATTAAACTTAAAGTCAGAGTCTAAAAGTATTCCGAGATTGGTAACAGACTGTTTTTGATGTGGCTGAAGGGAGTCCAGGTTTGCAGGATCAGTGACAGTGGCAGAGCTAAGGTTAAACACAATGACCTCAGTCTTCTGATCATTAAAACTCAAAAAGTTCACAACCATCCAAGTCTTGATGTCATCAAGACATTTTAACAAAGGGTGAATGGAGGAGGAACTGTTAGGTGTTAACAGCAGATAAATCTGAGAGTCATCAGCATAACAATGAAAGGAAAGACCATGTTTCCTCGGAATAGACCCTAAGGGGAGGAGATATAAAGAAAACAGAAGGGATCCAAGAATGGAGCCTTGCGGTACCCCGCAGAAAAGAGGCACTGAAGTAGATAGAGTGTTAGCAAAATTAACACAGAAACTCTTGTCGGTCTGGTTTGAATGGAACCATTCTAACGCTACACCAGTAACCCCAACCCAGTGTTCTAGCCGGGATAAAAGGATACTGTGGTCCACAGTATCAAATGCAGCGATAAGGTCAAGGAGTACTAGGACTACAGACTGACCAGAGTCATTTGCCAGAAGAATGTCGTTGCAGACCATAACTAAGGCTGTTTCAGTGCTGTGTAATTTCTTAAAGCCAGACTGAAAGATCTCAAGAATAGAATTTCCACTCAAGAACTCATTTAATTGAGTGAAAACTATTTTCTCCAGGATCTTAGAAAGAAATGGAAGTTTGGAGATGGGTCTGAAGTTTGAGCAGGTTGAAAGGTCAAGTCCGGATTTTTTTATTAAAGGAGTTACGACTGCATGTTTAAAAGCGTCAGGAACTACACCTGTAGCCATACTTCTGTTTATAATGTCAAGAACAGTGGGTCCAATGGAGGGTAGGACTTGTTTAAAATACGATGCAGGGATGGGGTCAGCAGGGGAACCTGAGGGTTTCATATGACCAATGACGTAATTTAGAAATGAGAGGGAAATGGGTTCAAACTGGTTAAAGACTGATGTGGAGGGGGCGAAGAAAGAGGGGTCAGCTGTGGTGTGAGGAATCAGTGACCTGATCGACTCAACCTTTTTAACAAAGAAACTGGCAAATTTGTCACACATAACTGTAGAGGCCTGCCTTTTGGCAGACTGAGGCACAGTTAAAATGGCGTTAATGGTATTGAAAAGAACGTGGGGATTGTGGCTGTTTGAGGCGATGATTTGGGAGAAATATTTTTTTTTCTGATTTAACAATGGCCTGGTACTCTTTGTAACATGATTTTAGCATGATAAAAGAAATGTGAAGTTTGTCCTTCTTCCATTTACGTTCGGCTTTCCTGCATTGACGTTTGGCTGTGCGAGTGATCTCATTCGTCCAAGGGTGTGGAATGCGCTTTGGATGCCTGATTTTTAATGGTGCAACTAGGTCAAGCACCTTTTAGCACAGGTCTCTTGATGTACAGTGACTAGTTCATGGGTGTTCATGGAAGAGGATTCACAGACTGAGAGAGAGTTTTTAGTAAAATCAGATGAAAAGAGTGCAGCAGTGGAAGGGTTAAATATTCGACAAGGCCTTGCTGGATGGGGAGGGGGTTTGGACTCGTTGACAAAAGAAGTGTTGAAAGAAATGGGTTTGTGTTCAGAGAAAACTGCATCCCCAATTTCTAACTCAGAAAAAGATAAACAAAAGATTAATACTGTGGGATTCCTGGGTTTTTTGCCTGTCACTCACTCTTCCTTTCACAGCCAATTAACCTCAACTCACTCCACTTGCTGCTGCTCTGAGGAGGACTGCCTGATGGGGTATTTAAGCATCTGCCAGATACCTCTTCAGTGCTGGGACATCATCTACCAAATGGTAACTCGTGTACAGCCTACTAACCTTTGTTATAGCTGGTTCTCACCAACTTTGACTCCTCCAGGACCTTCCACATCCTGCCTCTTCAGATCCTCCCTAGGATCTCATCGCTCCACTGGACTCTACCTGTGGATCAACGGTGTCCCTTCAACAACCACCATTAAGCATTCTCAACTTGGTCAACCTGCTCCTCTCTCCACCGCCAAGTACCTCAGGACTGGATCTCTTGCAAAAACCCAGGACCTCTCCTCACCTTCTCGGCCTCCACCTGCAACACAAACAGTAAGGAGTCATTTCTCTATCTTCAAGAATTGAAACATTTTAAGAGACAACCAGAACCCATACTTCAAAACTTTTATGGACAGAATTTCTAGGCGCAGCCAAGATGTTGAGGGGATCCGTTTTGGTGGCCTTAGGATTGCGTCTCTGCTTTTTGCAGATGATGTCGTCTTATTGGCTTCATCAGATCATGATCTACAGCTTTCGCTGGAGCGGTTTGCAGCCGAATGTGATGCGGCCGGGATGAAGATCAGTTCCTCCAAATCCGAGGCCATGGTCTTGAGCCGGAAAAGGGTAGAGTGCCATCTCCGGGTCAGGGAGGAGGTCCTACCCCAAGTGGAGGAGTTCAAGTATCTTGGGGTCTTGTTCACGAATGAGGGAAAAATGGAGCGTGAGATCGATAGGCGGATAGGTGCAGCGTCTGCAGTGAAGCGGGCGCTGTACAGGTCTGTCGTGGTGAAGAGAGAGCTGAGTCAAAAGGCGAAGCTCTCAATTTACCGATCGATCTACGTTCCCACCCTCATCTATGGTCACGAGCTTTGGGTTGTGACCGAAAGAATGAGATCTCAGATACAAGCGGCCAAAATGAGTTTTCTCCGCAGGGTGTCTGGGCTCTCCCTTAGAGACAGGGTGAGAAGCTCGATCATCCGGGAGGGACTCGGAGTAGAGCTGCTGCTTCTCCACGTCGAGAGGAGCCAGTTGAGGTGGCTTGGGCATCTGTTTAGGATGCCGTCTGGACGCCTCCCTGGTGAGGTGTTCCGGACACGTCCCACCGGAAGGAGGCCCAGAGGAAGACCCAGGACACACTGGAGGGACTATGTTTCTCGACTGGCCTGGGAACGCCTCGGGATTCCCCTGGAAGAGCTGGCCCAAGTGGCTGGGGAGAGGGAAGTCTGAGCCTCCCTACTTAGGCTGCTACCCCCGCGACCCGACCCCGGATAAGCGGAAGAAAATGGATGGATGGATGGCAGAACCCATACTCACCTATTCTCTTCTCCCTTACAGCTGCGACGACACGATCACCTGTAAATAAAGTTCACTTACCTTTTGTAGTTCTGACTTTGTCTTTATTGTATCAGCCTGCTCACTTGGGGATCAATGTGGATAAAATCCTGATAAATACTAAATCCAGTGTGTGGTCATGCTGGTGAGTTGGTCCTGCAACATTCTTTACAAAGTTCAGAGACTGTATCAGATCTAGAAAGTCCTGAGTCAGTGGCTTTTCAGGGCAACAGACATGTATATTGAAATCTCCCAGAATCAAAACCAGATCATATCTGAGCAGAATCCAAGTTAAAAATCAGAAAGTTCAGCCATGAAGTCCTTATTATATTTGGGTGGCCTGTATAACACAGCAGAAAAAAACAGGATTTGAACGGCCTACCTCAAACCACAGCAGTTCGAAGCTCAAAAAAATAGCTTGTATCCATACCAGTTTGCAGTTCCATCGTTTTTTGAAAATAATTAATAATCCACCACCTTTGCCTGATGTTCTCGGAGCATTAAAATAAGAACAGTCCGGTGGTAAAATTTCCGAAAGGGCCATGAACTCACCACAGGAGAGCCACGTCTCAGTCATGCAGAAGAAGTCCAGACCGGTGGAAGAGAAAAAGTCCTTCAAGATTAACATTTTATTAGCCAGAGATCTGGCGTTTATCAGTGCAATCTTTGTAGGAATCACAGCAGGAGAAGTTGTCCATGAATATAAGACCAGCGGTCTCAGATTTGTGGAGTTCAACCCGCTACTCCAATGACCGGAAGCCCAGCCGCGGCAAACAGGTCTGCTGTGGTAGTACAACCCGACCTGTGGGACCTGGAAGGACTCAGGTGGATCGGCGCAGCACCAGGACAGGTGATTTAAGATGTGGTCCTCGGTTGAAGAGGGAGCTGCAGCAGCAGCCCAGCAGGCTTTGACCCTCACAAGACGGCCGGCCCATTTTCCACGGCGCCTGGAGCGATGTCTTCGAGCGGGCAGGATACCACGGCGGAGGTAAACAGGAACGTCTTCAAGCAGAGGTGGGGGTCCAAGAGGGGGTCCAGAGTTACGATCATTATGATCAAACAAAGCGAGACTGGTGGCAGATAGTCGGAGATTTAGGAGTTGATGACGTTCATAAACCAGCAGTGTGTCGATGTTGTAGGTGAAAAATGACAAACAGAAAAATCACAATCACTGCAGACAGAGGTGAAGGGCAGGCCATGCACAGCGGCACCATCTTCCTGGAAGAAGTATTTGGACATCCAGATAATAAACCATTGCAATAGTCCAATCTAGACGTGACAAATGCTTGGACCAGTTTTTCTGCGTCATTTTTAGATAAGATGTTTCTAATTTTAACGATATTACGCGGGTGGAAGAAGGCAGTTCTAGTAACATTTTTAATGTGGGGGATAAAAGACATGTCCTGATCAAAAATAACACCAAGATTTTTAACATTAGAGCTGGAGGACCGATTAATGCCATCTAAGGAGGGAGAAAGACTGAAAAATTCATTCCTAAGGTGCTCAGGTCCAAAAACCAAAACCTCAGTTTTGTCTGTGTTCAACAGGAGAAAATTAAGGGTCAGCCAGGTTTTTATGTCTTTAAGACATGCTTGTAGTCTAAGTAGCTGATTGGATTCATTGGGTTGAATGGACAAATATAATTGTGTGTCATCAGCATAACAATGAAAATTTATCCCATGCTGTTTAATAATTTTACCTAATGGAAGCATATATAAAGTAAAAAGAGTATTGGCCCAAGCACTGAGCCCTGAGGAACTACATGACTAACTTTGGTGTATGAAGAAGATTTATTAATTACATTTACAAATGGGAATCTATCAGATAGATATGATTTAAACCATTTTAGAGCTGTCCAAATCCATCACAGGGACACAGAGATAAACAAGCATTCACACTCTCATTCACACCTAGGGACAATTAAGAGTTGCTAATCAGCCTAACATGTATGTTTTTGGTTTGTGAGAGGAAATTGGAGAACCTGAAGAAAACCCATGCATGCACAAAGAGAGCATGCAAACTTTACCCAGAAAGTTCCCCAATGGAGTTTTAATCTGGCAACCTTCTCCCTGTGCAGCAATGGTTCTCTTTATTTATTAGCTTCTCAAAGTACTTCTTCCAGCTTCCCATCACACTCCCCTGGCTTGTTAGTAAATTACCATTTATATCTTTAACAAGCCTAACCTGCTACACATTCTTTCCAGCCTGATTCCTTTGTCTTGCCAGCTTATACAAGTCATTCACCCTTCCTCAACCTCTTGTACAACTACAGTATGAATGTGCAATACACCTTCTGTTTAGCCTTTGCTACCTCCCTGTTTGCCCAATGTTGCAACTCCTTATATTACTATCTACTCTTTTTAGTCCTTTCACTGTCCCATTTTTTCTTGTCTATCGTCTTCCTCTGGATAACTTCCTTCACTTCACTATTCCACCATCAGGTTTCCTTATCTTGTTTTCTTTGTCCAGATGACACACTAGGTACATTCCTACCTGTCCCTCAGGTTCCCTCTTGTACACAGAATATAGACAAACTGCCCACTCCTGCCTCTACTCTTGCATGATTTTCTATGTTTCATGAATGTAGGTATTTGATCAAACTCTCAACAAAGTTTTCTTTAAAGTGGGTTTTGGTAGGTCAAATAGTCAGTCATTAAATTGTAGTGTACTTTTTTAAACAACTTTATTCATTTATTTTTGTTAACCTTAAAAAACATTAAAAAAAAACTGAGTATAATTTATAAGACAGTTCTGCCTTCAACCAATGATGCTGCAGCCTGTGGTGTTTTTTCATAATGTTGCGCTAAAGCTGCATATTTTTTAAACACAATTTACCCTCATTCTGTACAGGGTGATTATTACCAGTCCGACAGAATTTAATATGAATACATGTTTGTATGGAGAGAACACTCTGTGTACTTGAACGTCAGGTATTTCTCTAATAAAAGACCTTTGGTCACCACCGATTCAAAACCCCAGCATGATGAAAAGAAAAGAGGTTTTGGTTCAGGGACGAAGACGAGTTGAGTAGGGTGTAAAAAGGAACTTCAAAAGAAAAAAAAATGAAAAGGCAAGGATAGCTCCAAGAGAGAGATGGAAGAGCTCCATCATCAAAACAATGTGAAGGAGGTATGATGAGGACTGAGAACTATTTCAGGGTATAATAACTATATGTGGGGGATGGGGGTCAGTTCCTGGAGATTTAGAGCAGGCCTACAAACTGAACGTGCTGTTCAACAGGTTTGTTTGTGACTTCTCTTACTAAACCTTTTAAACACTGACCGTCTTGCATCTCAACAACTTACACTGTAGTGAACTTGACCTGATGTCAAATCTGGCCAGATGGACAGAAACTGTTATTTCATTGATCTGCATCCAGAAATACAGTTTGACCCATCCTGAGACTTTCTTTCTTGAATTAATCAAGTAGAAATGACAATTCTCTATGATCATTTGTCATAGCTCTGCTCTCTGTCAGCTCCTCTGTCATGCTGCACACTC
>NC_056501.1:44224744-44231816 GCF_014905685.2 Nematolebias whitei | reverse complement strand
TGCATATATCTTATTAATGTAATTGTTTGTCTCTGAATATCTGTAACCCATGTTTTGTCAAATGAATCTTTTATACCGAGGGCGACGTCTCAGCTGTGTTGAACACGACGTGGTAGCCATCCACGACAAAATGGTGACCCGACGTGCAGCGAGACGGGGCCTGGACTGAATTGGATCGAGGTGGCTTGCGGTGCACACACAGAGGAACTGGGCCCATTAATTTCAGGTAAGCTGGTTAACTGTTTGGACCTTAAGGTCCGGATTTTCTGGCTTTTCGGCCGTAAACCAAATTAAAACTAAATTCAAATTCCTCTGTTAGTGTGCATGCAGCCATCTCCGGAAAATAAAGATGGTTTATTTAAGCTAACTTCCGGTGATTCGTGTAATTCTGACGAGGTGGGTTACGATACTCAGACATTTTAAGCGCCGAACGCTTTCTTTTACGTTTAGGTAGTGTTGAGTTAGATTCACAAGTTTAACTTGTGGCCGGAGGAAGGCGAGACGGCCTGCCGGGGGTCACGTGGTGACCGACGCATTTCCCCTGTTCTCAGCGGACCTAGCCGTCACTCCCTTAATTTGACGAAATTAAGGGCCGCCCAGAGATGGGTGTGGCTGAGGCGCGGGTACTCCTCGTTTCGTGTGGACTGCGTCACAAATTGTACTCCATTTTTAGATAGTTTTACGGGGAAATGTTTTAGAATAGAGAGTTTACCAAATTTCATGTGATCAGGGATCGCATTAGTTTTAGGACGTTGTTATAACTTTTGTTTGTGCCGTGTTTTCTATGTTGTGTAACAGCTTCAAGGCCGGACACGTTGAGAGAGACGTAACAATGGAGAGAAGAAAAAAGGGGGAGTGAGCTATGTGTGGGGCGGAAGCGAAGGGTTACATTTCTCTTTTTTCTGTGTGTCTGTGGGTGAGTGGAGCTTCCATATCCTGACCGCAAGGGGGCGCTGTTGTATAAGGCAAGGACAAGTCTGGACTGTGGGTTGGTTCATCCCACAGACTTGGATTTGTTTAATTACAACTGCGGCCAGAAGTGCATGAAAATAAAATATTTGAATGCCTGAGTGTGTGAATGTTGTTATCAGGTGTGGAACTCATAAATGTGGAACATGTGAAGCCTGTGGAAAATCTACAGGATCAATATCAGAGACAAAATGCACAATTTATGGGAGGTGTCAAAAAGCAGAGGCAATTAACTAAAAGACCAGCAGACCAATAGCTAAAACAAGCAGAAATAAACTTATAATACCAAAAGTAAGTGGGTAGGGCTTGGTGTTCCTGGATTAGGCTGTAAAAGTTGGATTAATTTAAAATAAAGGTGGAATTAGCTGATATTGCCATGAAACGGCTACATGGTATCTGTAATGTTAGCTGGTGTATCTGAATCTTCCAAACATTAGCTGACAGGAGCTTGAGGTTCAGGAATTAACAAAAATACGTCAGTAGAAGTAAAAAACGTTGAAGTAAGCTGAATACAGCTTAAAAGAGGGAGGAGGTGGTACATCAACAGGGGTGATCGTGGCAGGAGGAGATCAGAACACCATTTTCAGTCACTGAACGTTGGGAGAGGAACTTCATACATCGTTTAAACTAGGGGAAAGGTAATGCATCGTTTAAAACAACACTAGTAGGAGAGGCGGCGGAGTTAGATAATGCGAGCACGCAGTTGATTACACCACAGCTGTCTGTTGCCAGACATAAACAGGGATAAGCTGTACAATCAGAGTTGACGGTGAGGAAGGAGGCAGTGACCTCGGGAACAGTTGATCTGTAGCAATGGCTTGAATCTCAAGGCCTGAGGGGACATCACGTGTACGAGCTGTAATTAACCAGGAGATGGAGTCAGAGTGAGTCAGCTGGAGGTAAGGTTAGAACATCTCACTGTGTGGGAAAAGGTAGATGTCAGACAGCCAAAACAGATGGACAGCCACTCACTGAGCGGGCGAGGTACAGAGGTGAATTGATAACAAACGTATTGAACATACAGGCGAAGGTGAAGAGCTGCTGACAGAGAGCTGGTGACATTATGCAGAGAAGGAAGGTAGATGGTTGAGGTGTCAAAGAGACCAAGTGGAAGAGCAGCAAGGCTCACAGCAGTCGTGATGGGTTCAAACTGGTTTATCAGGGTGTGGATAGAAAGAGAAATGGAGTAGGGGTGGTCTTGGAGGAAGTGAGGCGTAGGTCTGACGAAGGCCTAAGAGGAATGATTCGTTGTGGTGACTTCTGAAAAGGGTAAAGCCGACGGAAGCAGGACAAATAAAACAAATAAATATCATAAACAGGTCAAATTAAGTTTAAACATTTCTGGATGACACATTGTAAACAAATTAGCCTAAATTACTTCTTGAAATTGACAATAATATCAGGTTTTAAATTCAACTAAAAAAAAAAAAAAAAGAAAAACGACAGAATAAAAAATAAGTAATAAACAAAATCCTTGACACTTGTAAAACAAAGAAAATTTTTTATTCTGGTCAAAGAAACTCTTAACTAAACTCAAATTGAAATGATTAGATCAAATAAATTAGGACACTAAACTCGAGTTGAAATACTTGGATTAAATTAATCAGTCTTAACTAAACTCAAATTGAAATACTTGGATTAAAATAATCAGTCTTAACTAAACTCAAATTGAAATACTTGGGTTAAATTAATCAGTCCACATGAGTTTATCACATATTGAAAATGTTTAGCGTTTAGGAGCTGTTTCCTTCTAAGAGCTGCCGGAACTAGGTTAATTATGGGACAACAACAATTCTAGTGGGTAAATGGCATGACTTTAACTTTATGACTTGAGATTTCACACAGGTCCTAGGAGTGCAAAAGGACAACAGAGATGTGTACATGGTGAGTTTAAGAAGTTGTACTTTGTGAACAAAGGTGCATGTAGACGTTTTTGTGCAGTGACAATGGACTCTGTGATGTCTTGAAGGGTATACATAGTCTTAATTGATTTGAATTACAGGTATTTTGTTTGAGATACAGTGAACCAGCATAGTATGAGATGAAATGATTTGCAGATTTGTTATATAACAAGAAGTGATTACATATTATCATGCGGCCTAAACCTTTACAAGGTCTGAATGGATAATGTGGACCTGAGAGTGGACTTCACTGTCAGGTGGTGAGTCAAAACACATATTCTACAAGATGGAATACATTGTTTTGAAGGGAATATCTTATGCAGTAGGGGTAAAGACTTAGATTGTGCAGGGTTTAATGGCAGTTTTCACTCTTATGTAATTGAGCGTTTAACACATCTGTTGTACAATCCAGGACACCGGAATGACTCCGTTGAAGGTAAACGCTGCAGTTCCAGAGTAGAACTTGCTAACAGATGATTAATGTGGATAACAGATGACTGTTGAATCAGATTTTAATAATTGGATTGTTTATTTTTCCTTCTCAGCGGCCTGAGAGGACAGACCTGTGGATTGGGAAGATGAGTCTGGCTAGGCCCACAAAACACAGAAGTTAGCATTTAAATGCATACAGCATCCATCTGAGTTTTGATCAGGACTCTCTGGTGCTGGGGGGGTCGGATCAGATACCAGAGGTGTTCAGGTGGACGCTGAAGTTGGGCCTGTGAAACTGACCAATGAGACGGTTCAAAGACGTTGTCAGTCAAGCACCACTGACACAACAACAAAGAACTTGTCAGCCAAGTAACGTGACTTTTCAAAGATCTAACAGTCCAACAACAAACTGTCCAGAGGGGGTCCTGGAGTTTGTCCACAGCAAGAATATCCAGTCAAGTCTTGCTGTATGCTGAGATATGTACTGTTGCACAAAGCTGAACTGGTCTCCAGACCGAGGGAGACAAACTGAAGACTGAAAGGCTGAAAGAACGAGCTGGTGGTCAATCTGTCCATGGTCACTAACATCAATTGCAGCCTGACGGAGGTGTCAACCCCACATTTGGTCTGTGATGGTCATCTAGGCGCCTTGGTGTCGTGATCAAAACTGCAGTTGGCTTTGATAATAATCACTCACATAGACTCATTTTAAGACAGGTGACACAACATGACACAGAAGTACTGATGTGGGAGTGCTAGATGATTCACCCTTCTCCAACTGCTCTGAGATGAAAATTGTTTTATTACCTCTAATGCTCCACACCCCTGAGCAAAATATTGATTTTTAACTTTCCGTTTATACAAGTCAGGATGTCTCATTCAAGAGAAACCTGTACCTGAGACCTGATTTGGATGAAGTTCACTAATGTTTTCTAGAATAATACTAAATGATTGTCTTTGCCTTGAAGGAGCTCATTTGGTGGGTCTAGTTTGATACAAGGGATGAAATTTATTTAATGGTTAACTCTTTGCTAAATTATAGGAGAGCTTGGGTTGTATTTGGCTATTTGTTTGTAGAACCTGGGTTGAATAACAGTAGTGGAAAGATTAAAACTACACCATATTTTATAGTTCTGAAACTAATACTCAAACTGGGTGTTAGTGGATTATAGAACGTAATACTTCATATTTGAAACATAAAACTGTTTCAAAGGGGGGGGGGTAGGTGAAGGCGGTAGGTGAAGGCTGCTCTTAGCAGGGAACAGTTCATACAATGATTAGATCATTACAAAATATACAAAAATAAATTCTTAGGGTTTTATAATTAAAAAAAAAGTAGTAAGTCTGAAGCGTTTAAAGGATCATTTAGGATAATCACATTGACATTTGAAAAGTGGAATAAATCAGAAGCCTACAAAACGACATTGCACTTGTATATTGTAGATATCGGTTTAACAACAGTATTTTTTTTCTTTCTTTGTTGTAATGTGTACAGATTCCATAAAAGGGGGACGCCCCTAGCCTGAAGTGGATTTGAGCAAAGGTTAAGGGGAAATGGGGTGGTTTGATAATTTTAAACACAACTGACTTGACTGGACTGGACTGGACTTATAGTTTAATTGGGCTAATAAAAGGTTTCATGAACAAAGTATTTTAACCACATTTTTTTCCCGTTCTCTCTCTCTTTTATTTTCCTCTTTCTCTCTTTTTCTTCCTTGCTCTTTCTTCCCCTCTCTAGCACAGACAGGTACCTGGATGGAAGATTAAATTCTTTTTTCCTCACAGTGTTGTATGTCAGTTGTTTAAACTTTTAAGGTTATATTGTATTTTGATTGATGCTGTTGGCGCAAGCGATTTAATGAAGTTACTTCCACAGGCTCCAGGAGGAGGGAGGCCGGCGTGGGGGATGATTGCTTATTGCAGGGTGTTGTTGTGTATGTTTTAACTTTACTAATTGTAGGTAGACCTGTTGACTGCAAAGGCTTTGAAGGATGAAAGAAGAGACGAGAGAACACAGGTATCCCTGGAGAAGTCCAGTATGTACCTCATTTCAGTTTCAAGTGTATATATGAATGTAAGAATAGCATTTTATTTCAGTTTTTCAAGTTCTGTTTTATTATAACATTACAGTGTAAGAGTTCACACTAGCAGTAGCAATAATGACCGTCAGGGTGTCCCATAATTAAGAAACAAATTTTACTCACTAGGAAGTAACCACAGTCATTTTTCCAGAACCACAAATGGGTCATGGATCCCACAGATAAAATAATCAAAAGGCCATGCAGGGTGCTTAACAATTCGCAAGCTTTGGTGTCCAGCTTTTCTCACCAGGAGGGAGAATCTCTGACTGAGGAGACAGACTAACATCGGACTGGGTCCGGCTGAAAAGAGGGACAGGACCCCACCAGGTGGTGGAGAGAACATCACACGCCATCAGTCTCCAGAATGAGACTGACACCTGTTACGACCACAACCAGTGCACCCCTGGAGAGGAGCGGAATCGATTGCTGGACCTGATTGAGGCTGATCTGCTGGAACATCAGTTCCCCACTACACCTGGAGGAGGTGACAGGACCTTCGTGGGAGCTCATTCTTTGCCCCTTTGTTCTGGTTGGAAAAAGGCAGTAGCAAGTGTTAGAGAAGGAGTCTCCGCTCTGCCTGAAGTCGGTCAGTTAGGTGGATCGGGTAAGGACGGAAGATTACCAGCCCTGACCGTGAAGAACAGAAGACGCGTCAAACTGATTTTAGTTTTGTCCCAATACACACACGTCATTTAGAATGTCTGATCAGACTGATAAGGTTCTGAGGACTTTACATGAAGATATCTCCGCGGGCCGAATCCCGCCGAGCACCAAAGGACCCTTGTAGATGAACAAGGCCTCCCACCGCAAGCTCAAGAACTGAAGACCTGCTAGATAGTATTGTTTAAATTGAGGGTGTTGGCTTTTCCTGTTTAATATGAGTGTCTAGTCTTTCCTTTCAGTCATTCTGAAAAATAACCAGAGAAGGGTCGTGGATTCAATTGGAAGCTCTTAACTATTCAAAATTTTACTCCATTCAATTAGGCATTTCATCATTCTAAAATCCCACGAGGTATTTTAAAGGTGGTTTAAAAGAGGTCAATTTTGGTATTAGGGTGGAGTTTTACTTATTTTAGTGTGGGACACTTATCTCTTACTAGGAGTGTTGTAGTTTTTTCATAATTTTATAAAGGTTTATGCACTTGGTATTTTTTTTTACAGGTTTTGAAGGGTTTGAACCAGGGGTCTGGTCCAGGACCCCTGGAGGGTTGCAGTAAGTTGGGTCATTTCCATCTGGACAAATCCAAAAAGGGGTGATCTCCCATGAAATGGGGAGATCAAAAGAGGGAATGTTGGATTTCATATTTTTATACCTTTTTTATATTTCCTGTCAAGCATTCAAATGTCATGTTATACAAAGTGTGTGTGTCTTTCTTCCAGGGTTGCACTATATTTATAGAAAATGTTTGCTAATTCTAACTAGTTGACCTCTAAATATAATCTCATATTAGCTAAGGATAATTTTACAAGTTCACATTTGATATATTACAAGCAATCAAATCATGCCAGATAGCAGACTGATTAACATAAATAAAGCTAGAACACATTTCTTTAATTTAGACAATATAGTTTGACTAAATAAGATCCCTCAGGATTCCTCTTAATAACCATTAACATTTAATCATTGTTGAATACAGGGTCAGTTTAGTTAATTGTCACAGTAAGCTACAACAGCAAAAGTATAAAAAG
>NC_056501.1:44224258-44224644 GCF_014905685.2 Nematolebias whitei | reverse complement strand
AAGTCAGAGTCAGAGTCAGAGTCAGAGTTTCTTTATTGTCATTCGCACCTCATGTGGTACATGTGGTGGAGCGAAATTATGTACGCAGGGTCCCAGTTACATCCAACAATAAAATGTATAAGAAAAACAATAATGACATCTAAGATATGAACTAAGAAAAACATCAACTAAATACACACTAAGCACTCATAACATAAAACATTGAACATCAGCACAAACATGAACATGAGTCTGTGAGCAGATGTGCACGCATGAACACATCAACATTGAAACAGATCAGCAGCAACATGAAACAGATCAGCAGCAACATGATATGGTTTTTCACAGTGATTATTCTAGTTAGAGATTCATGAGTCTAACAGCATCAGGGTAGAAGCTGTTCCTCA
>NC_056501.1:44218219-44224158 GCF_014905685.2 Nematolebias whitei | reverse complement strand
TATATGTATATATATATATAAAAAAAACATTTATAAACCCCTCCTTAATTTTTTTTTTTTTTGCAGAAGTTTATTTTTCAATTATTTAAATTTATATTTAAATGCATATGACAATTTATTTCAGTATGTATGACGTTTTGAATGAAAAAATATATATAGGACAGTATTTTGGCTTATGGCTTGACCAGTTATAATCCATGGACCTTAGACTATTTGAAAAGTATATTTGCGGCCTTCAACATTTTTATTTGCGTACCCCTGGTTTCAGTGGTAACACTGTGGCAGTAAGTTGAAAGTGAAATTGCTATATGCGGTCAGGATTGTACATACTATTATACTGTACTATTTCAATTCAATTCAGTTTATTTAAATAGCACCAAGTCACAACAGAAGTCATCTCAGGGCACTAAGCAGAAACATTCACATACATAAAAAGTACGTTAATAACATTATTTATCTGAGGAGCAGACTCTCATCTTGAACAAGCATGAAGGCGACAGTGGAAAGAAAAAAACTCCCTCATTAGGAAGAAACCTTTAGCAGAACCAGGCTCAGGACAAGCAGCCTTCTGCTTCGACTGGCTGGGTTTGAGAGGAACAGGGCGGCTGTGGCTGAGTGGTTAGAACAGTCATCCTCCAATGCAAGAGTTGGGGGTTCAAATCCACCAGCAGTCAGTCACATGCCGAAGTGTCCCTGGGCAAGACACTGAACCCCTCACTGTCTCCGATGTGTGTCCCATCGGTGTATGAATGTGATAAAGCATTGATTAGTCTCTTTGGAATGATTTGTTCAATTAGATTTGTAGAGATATAATAGAGTGCTGTATGAATGGATAAATAAGGACACATATTGTAGTGTAAAGCGCTGTGAGTATCTCAATAAGATAGAAAGGTGCTATATAAGTACTGTCCATTTACGATTTAACAGGAAGGAGAAACAGATACACAATGGCAGGTTGTGAATTTCATGTTAAATAATTTCAAATGAAAACTATTAAATTGTAACAAATGTTTTTTTTTTCATGTTCACGGGGACCCATATAGTATGAGACTGAACGAGACAAACTCCAAGACGTAAAAGGTTAACAGTGTTTATTTACATTGATATTAATATACTCTGAGTGGGGAAGGTCTCTGGAGCCCTGGGGAGCAAGGAGAGTGGTCAGGTAGGTATCGTCCATAGATGGAGGGTTTAAATCTTCTTCTTCTTCTTACAGTTGGTGGTTTTGGACTCGGGCTTGGAAGGCAGTACCAATGAGTTCCAGAGCATGGACCTTGGGAAACGCAGGCATGGCAGGGAATTGGACAGAGGGCAAGGAGAGGCTGTTCATCAGAAGGGTGGCATGGCTCAGGAGGATCAGGACCCGAAAGGGATTCGGACATGAAAGCTGTAACACGGACAGAATAAGGTAAGTTAAATACTGGTCTCTTAATACTTAAACAGGCCAGAAGCATAAATACCAGTAGACAGTGTAATGTTGCGATTGAGAGTTGGGCTCATCTGCAGCCTTAAGTACTGTTGGTCCGTCATTAGGAGATGGGTCACAAGTGTAGTGAGATAGGTCGGTTAGCTTCGTTTAGCTTCGGAGCTCCACTACACGTTATAATATCTGGACTAGTTCAAGTACCTGATATTATACTTAATTTAAACGGGTTCTCTCTTTTTCGAGCTACTTGACAGATATGTGACAGAGATACTGTGTGGGAGATGGTTTAATCAGTGACGTGAGACGTTAAGTTTCTTTGACCCATCAAAATGAATGTGGTCATTTATTAACAGAATCAAAATTTAACATCAAACATTGTACACGTGATTATTCTGATTGTACGCAATAACACAGCTTAACTAATTACAACAGACATTTATGAAAATATCTGGATGATTTACTGGCAGATAGAAGAGTTTTAAAGATGGGAAATGAAGGAGTTTAAATGGAGAGAGATGGATGAGGGAAAAGTGGGTTGATAACGAACGGCACCCTCCATCCGAACCCAGCTCCACCTCGGTACACTTAGGTAGTGAGGGACTCGTTACCTTGTAGAAGATGTCTCCACTGGTACGGAGTTCCATTTAACGCTACCTTTCCAGCGTCTCCGTAGGAACAGCTGCGAATCGTCCGAAGTAGTGACGGTACTTCGTTCAACACCACGCTCACCTCTCAGGTGGACTCACATGAGCTGTGAGTCCGTCAGAGGTTCCACTCAGATGTGGAAGATTCCATAATCCCCACAAGACTCGGAACTTTGTTCTTCGTAGTTCCCGTTGTTCTGCGTTCCTCGTTCTGCGTTCTGCTTGGAACTAGGAAGTGTTGACCCTTTTAAAGAGGTCAGTTCCGGTTCCTCTGAGAACTTCCTGATTGGTTGAAACGAACCAACAGGGGTGTGGTTTTAGTGATGTAAGAGGTTATTAAAAGTCAAGGAGAAAGAGTAGATTGTTTTAAGAACAGACAGAAAGATGTTTTGAAGAAATGAGACTTTTTGGTGCCAGTCCTCTTCTATCTATCTGAAAAAGTTAAACATGACATTTCTTTCCAGTAAACATGTTTTTGACCGAAACTTGACTTCTGACCCACATCACGACTTGCTCATTTCAGACAGAAGATCAAAATGCATAATTACTTTGTAACAAACATTAACTTGATTTCTACTTTGAATGAGGATTAAAAATCATTTATACTGTTTCACAGTTGATTTAAAATGAGTAGTTCACTTCAACATTTAAAATGGTTTGAACTAAACACACTTTTGATTATCAAGACATTTGTAAAATAGTAATGATAATAAAAAAGAGAATGTTCTTTCAATTGATCAGTGCAGGACACTTAGAAAGTCTCTGGAAGAACTTAATTTTGTGTTTCTGGACTCAAATCAATGAAATAACATTTCTTGTCCCAGGAAGGCCCTCAGGGCCAGATTTGACCTGAGGCTTAGTTCACTACACAAGTGTTGCTCATTAGACGCCATCTTGGAACCTGGAGGCTGCAGAAGGCTGAATGCCCATTATTTTGAGAAATGAGTAAATTTGTCCTCCAGTAGTTTAAGCTTAACAAGCAAATCCTGACTATAGGATTTATCAAAAAGGAAAGCCTTAAGCCCAATATTAAAACTGGACAATGTGTCAGCCTCACGGACAGAAACTGGAAGTTGGTTCCACAAGAGAGGAGCCTGATAACTGAAAGATCTTCCAAACCATTGCAATAGTCCAGTCTAGACATGATAAATGCATAAACCAATTTTTTTTTTCTGCAATGCATGGCATCTCCTTAAGACACCATGCATTGGCCAAAAGAAAACCTCAAATACAAATATATCTTTGCATTATTTATACTTGCTAACTGTCCCCCTTTTTCTACCACCTGGAGTTTTAATTTCCCTGAAGAAATCTTCCCAAGGGATCAATAAAGTTTGACCTAATCTGATCTGATCTAATCTAATCTAATCTTATCTAATATTCCAAAATCAATTCAAATATACAAATGAGAATGTTGTGACCACAATGCAGAATGGAGATTACAGGAAGTTTTATAAAGAGGAGCTAAGGCAATTTACTCAGCTCTTAACCAAAGGTAGATTGTTTTTACAGATCCCTCCTGAGAATACAAAATCATCAGTTGGGAATTACAGTAAATACATGTTGTTGAGTATTTAAGGGCAGCTTTGGCTCAGTGGTTAAAGTCATTCTCCAGTGAGAGTCAAACATTTGATTCCATCATAATGCAGTGAAATTTCTAAGTGTCTCTGAGCAAGACACTGAACCGCTTATTGACAAGTGTATAACTGCAATCTAAAGCACTGGTTGATCGAAAGAAGCTATTCAAGTACAATCCATTTACAATTTGTGCTATCATGGCTTCCACCCCAGGATGTCTGTGTGGGTGAACTAGTCCATTTTGTAATAGAGTTGAACACCAAGTGATCACCTTCTCCCTTTGTTCAGCGAATGTTCTGTCCCTGCTCCTGTAGTTGTTTCTGTCTTGCTGTATGAAGCAGCTGAATGAGGAATGTTTTGGGAAAGGTGAGTGTGACTTGTCTCCAAAAAATGTTAAGCAGGAATTATCAAAAGTAATTTCATGATGTGGCCTTGAAGCAGGTTTTGCCAACAGAATATTGTGCTTTTATAAAATTAAAAACATTCTTCAATTTGCTAGCCAATGTTCAAATGTTATGACTCGTTGGTGTTGTAGTATGACATATACTGGATATATATTCATACATTTCACGGGTTCTTCATTTTTCTGACTGTGTACATGTCGTGCATTGAATTTAACAGAAATGTAACGAGAGACGTTATTTATCTTTGACCCATCAAAATGAATGCGGTCATTTATTTACAGAATCAAAGTTTAACATCAAACATTTACATTAATTTGGCAAAATATGAAAACAATAACATGGCTAGTTTCACAGGAAGTGAGAACAATACGGCGATTGTTGTCACTTTTCAGCAGAACAGCAGACATCAATCACACGGCGGTGATTGAGAAACTTTGCTTCAGACATTTCTAAAATATATGTAATGATTTTTAGGAGAAAGGAGAGTTTAAGATGGAAAATGGAGATTTATCTTACAGAGAGATGTGTGAGGGAATTTATCTGTGGTACCAGAACAACACGCTCTTTGGAGAATAAGCTTGGCCCATGGTACGCTTGGTCGAATAGGACTTTTACCTGGCAGATGATAATCAGCGTCGGTGTAGAGTTCCCTTCTGACTCTTTCAGCGTCTCCGTGAGGACAGCCAAACCCCTAGGAGTCGTGTGAGGTTATCCAAACAGAAGTTATAATCCCCAAAACCGTCTCTGGATCATCTTGAATGCGTTTGCATCCAAGAACTCTGAACTCTTTACGTCTCCAACTCTTTCAAAGCTCTTTTCATCTCGTCACGTCTCGACACGACAACGGAACTTTTAGACGACACTTCTCTTGAGAACTGGGAAGTTGCCACATTTAAATGGGTTCGACTTCCGGTTCATTTGAGAGCTTTCTGATTCGTGGATGGACCAGAACAGAGGTGTGGTTTGTGATGTAAGGTGTTATGAAAAGACAAGGACAGAGATTAAGTTTGTTTAAAACAGACAGAAAGATTGTTGGAGAACTTCAGACTTCGTGGAGTCTCTCCTCCTAGTATCTGCTGTAAAAGTTAAACATGACATTTCTTTTCAGTAAACTTTTTAGTTGACCGAAGCCTGAACTTTGACACACACTTACAAACTTGCTCATTGAAGACAGAAAAATCAAGAAATGCATATTACCCTGATTTCTTCTTTGAATGAGGAATAAAAATCATTACTTACTGTTTATGTAAATAAAAATGAGTAGTTCTCTTCACAAGCTGTAAACATTGTTTGAACTAACACAATTTGATTATCAAACATTTGTAAAATAGTAATGATCATAGAGAATTGTCATTTCTACTTGATTAATTCAAGAAAGAAAGTCTCAGGATGGGTCAAACTGTATTTCTGGATGCAGATCAATGAAATAACAGTTTCTGTCCATCTGGTCAGATTTGACATCAGGTCAAGTTCACTACAGTCCCCCCTTTGGAAATCATCGCCTGTCCATGGGGATGAATTCCAACCGTGAACTTACGCCTTCAAATGTCCTTGAGCTTGATGTAATCCAGCAAGGAAGACCAAAGTCAACAGTAATCCAGCAAGGAAGACCAAAGTCAGAAGTAATCCAGCAAGGAAAACAAAGTCTAGGTAATTCCACAATGTTCATGGTAATTCCATTGTGTTGATGATAATTCCATAATGTTGTTGGTAATTCCATTGTAGCAATGCTTTAACCCCTTGGGAACAGAGTCTGTAATCCATTGGAAAAAGTCATATAATCCACAACGGTAAATCCACAACAGTTGGAAGTGTTGATTAATCAGCATACAGAGGGGTACCCTTGGATTGAACTGAAGATGCGGCCACTGGATGAAGAGTGGAGAC
>NC_056501.1:44215729-44218119 GCF_014905685.2 Nematolebias whitei | reverse complement strand
AAGAAGGGGAATTGGTAATATCCTGCCTAAGTGCTTATTGTGAGCATGAGAACTTGAGAAATAAGTGAGATACTGACTTCAGTTGTGTGGTGTGGCTACATATACATCTAGGGATAGGACAGGTTCCTTCTAAAACTGGATTGCCAAATCAAAATCCAAGATGGCTGCCAATGTGTCTGTAATTGTTAGTTGAATAATTTGAAACTTAGGCAATGGGCCAACTTCTATTTTGTTGTGTAGCTCTATCTAAGCATAAAAACGGTCTCTATCAGAAACTGGGTTGTCATGACATAATCCAAGATGGCTGCCACCACATATGTCCAACTATCTTGTGAGCTGGATAACTAGAAAAATAAGCAATATGATGGCTTCCATTTTGGTGTGTGGCTGCATCTAGTTGTAAGAAAGTTTTCTCAGATGATTGGGGTGGCTGAAGATTATTCTATGGTGGCCAGGGGCACTATCGACCACCCCCTGGCTCCGGGTAAAATCGGGTAAAATGGTTCCAAAAGGCTGGTTCCTACAGCATATCCCATGATTGGATCGGTTTTCCAGGAAAAGGAGGAATAATTCCTACAGCCTTTGTTGAAAACGGTCATCAAATGAAATTAGTTCCAATCAGATACTTGTTCAGAGTTATCTGGGGTTAGGCGAACTAGGAGTGAGGACCTCAGCGGGCAAACCAGGAGCGAGGATCTCAGCAGGCGAACCAGGAGCGAGGACCTCAGCAGATGGGTCAGTGACGCGGAACTCAGCAGACGAGTCAGCGGTGAGGAGCTCAGCAGACGGGTCAGCAGCGAGGAGCTCAGCAGGTGGACCAGGATGAGGAGTGGAACCAAGGCAAGGTGTGGTCCCAAGACGAGCCGGACGTGGAGACCTCGAGCGTATGGAACCCTCATGGGATTAAGCAGGCGTAGTTAAAGAGGCAAAGTCTTCTGCGGCCGGATCTTCTGCAGCTAGATCTTCTGCGGCTGGATCTTTGATGGCAGGATCTTTGGCGGCAGGAAATTGAAAAGATGTGGAGCTCTGGACCAGAGGTGGTGGAAAGGAGTCTGTCTGAACCCCCCATGGCAAAGCAGACAGGAGCAGAGTCAGTATGGACCCCCATGGCAGTGCAGGCAGGAGCGGAGTCCGTCTGGACCCCCACGGCAGTGCAGGTAAGAACAGAGTCTGTCTGGACCCCCACGATACACCTGAAGGTGGTAAGAACTCTGGACCGACCCCCATGGAGAAACACACAGGTGGGGCATCAGGACCAGTTCCCATGCACACAGGAGGAGATGGAGGGGCTTCTGATCCAACTCCCACGTTGATGCTCAGAAGTGAGATGTCAGGACCAGTACTATGGGAGGTTGTGTAGGGTTGAGGAACAGGGTCATACTCTGGGGCAGAGTCAGGGGCTGGGACTGGGGCCAAGTCAGGCACTGGGACTGGGGCCGAGTCAGGCACTGGGACTGGGGCCGAGTCAGGCACTGGGACTGGGGCCGAGTCAGGCACTGGGACTGGGGCCGAGTCAGGCACTGGGACTGGTTCTGGAACTGGGACTGAGATTGGTTCTGGAACTGGTAATGAGACTGGTTCTGGAACTGAGACTGAGACTGATTCTGGACAGGCTGCAGGTTCTGTGGTGGATTGTCTTATGGACCTGATCTCAATCAAAAGCTGGTGATATGCTGGGATAGAGGTGAGGCCGGGTAAATAAATTAACAGTTTCTCAGCTAACCTAAGAAGTGTGTCTGAACAGTGCGGGTTATTTTTAGCAGAAGTCAACAGGTTTTGAAGGTTGGTGTTTATGTGATTGATGTCAGAGCCATCTATCACCCAAGACGTGTCTTTTTTGGTGACCTCTGCAGGATTGGTGTGGGACTGCTGTATAGACTGTTCTCCGGGGTGGTCCCCCTTCGTCAGGTCTTTAAACAAACGGGGAATGGAGAGTGGGGTGACAGGACTGATCCTCGTGGGAACTTTGTGCAGGAGTGAGGTGCTAGATTCCACCATCACCAAGGTCCTAGGAGGTGAGGTGTCCAGATTGGCTCTCTCAACAGCACCAGAACCAGGTCTCGGAAACTCAGCCTTGCCAGACCGAGTTAAATCTGCAGTCGCTGTCAGGGATGTCGGCAAAGGTTCCAAGGATTGTCTCTGGTTTTGTTTCGTAGATGAACATATGCATGAGATATATTCATAAATTAAACGGATTCTTTCATTTTTCTGGACTGTATATAATGTGCATTGAATTTAGAAATGTAACGTGAGACGTTAATTATCTTTGACTCACCAAACGACAGTGGGTCATTTATTAACAGAATCAAAATTTAACACATCACACATTTACATTAATTGGCTAAATATGGAAAATAACAACATGGCTAATTTTAGCAAGCTGTACAATT
>NC_056501.1:44213734-44215629 GCF_014905685.2 Nematolebias whitei | reverse complement strand
ATATATGAGTCAAATAATTATGGAAGAGTACTTGTAAAACTCATAAAATAAAACGTTACCCACTGGTGTGAACTGTAGCATCATTTACCTCACCAAGTCCTGGTAGATGTGTCTCAGAGTAAAGTAACTCTGAGGTCTGACTGGTTTCCACAGCAGAATAATTAATTCTTTCTTTGCTTTAAAGTTCCTGTTTAAGTTAAATGTCTTCTCTCAGACTCTGAGTATAGTGCTGACAGCATGTCATTAATTCTTCCCTCATTTGTCAGATGGGTAGTTCTCCTTCAGTTTGTAAATGTTAGTTCAGGCTGAAACAACTAAACTGTCTGCCTCCACAAGGCAGCTTTAACAAACAGCATGCGTTTCATTATTTAACGCTTTTTTTTTTCTTTTTTTTGGTTTGGTTGGAATCTCAACTTACTTTTACTTTTTCAGAATCTCTGTTCTAAAACATTTGGTGAATTTTTTAGTCACCCCCTGGTGAGGGGATGACCGATGTGTCCCCTGTCTGTGTATGACTGAGCTACTCATCAGCTTTTTAGAGATGTAGCAGAGTGCCGTATGATGCTGTGGGTGGATGGGTAAATAATGGCGCAGATTGTTGTAAAGTGCTTTAAGAAGCAAGGTTGGATAAAAAGTTGCTGTAGGAGTAAAGTTCACTCACCATTTGAAGCCACAGATGACTTGTTGGTTTACTGAAGTTTGAAATTTCTGTTTTTATGGGCAGCTAGTCGTAGCTTTTCATTACTGTAAGTTTATTTAAGTGCCACTCTCATAAACTCACTAAGTTTATGATAAGATAAGATATAACTTTATTGATCCCGCAGGAAATCGTCATGCCATACTTTCAGTACAAAGGAACATACACAAGGAATCACATAAGATATATATAAAAAAAATGACAGAGAATATAAAAATACCAGCAATTTAAATTTAAGAATACCTTTTAAATATTCTACCTTTATTCTAGGTAACACAGAATGTTTACCTGACAATGCAAAATAGTTGTATCAAGTCTTAATTACAGCTTGTAAGAAAACCGTCACCAGACGCTGGCTCCTCCCTGACCCCCCCATAAAATAATGGACAGAGTGTTTAATGAAATCTATCAGATGAAGAGATTAACATTCTTAGTCTGTTTACAGATGAACAAGTTTACAATCCTATGGCCAAAATGGGTATCCTATGTTAACCAAACACAACAAGAAAGAATATTGGATTGATTAATAAGAAAAAGTAGTAAAGAGCAGGTTAATTTTGTAGGAAGTGTATATTTGATATTTATTTTCCTCATGGTTATGGTTAAGTATTTAGGTATATAGTATATAGGTTAAGGATTTGAAGCTCTCGACCTTGACCTCTCTAAGTGGCTTCAAGAATCTGTTGGACTCATGGCAGGGACCAATGCAGACATGTTCCTGTTTTTAGTTTTCTACATTTGCCTTAGAATCTAGCTGTTTTTTGTTACTTTTCTTTTTTTTAGCCTTCCTATTTGTAAAAAAATAAATAAATAAAAATAAATGACTTTTTATGTTTATTGTTGTCGTTGTTGTCCATAGTTGTCATCATTCTTTGTTGAAATCAGGTCTCTCTTGTAAATGAGTCCTCGAGGCTCAATGGGATATACCTGTCTAAATAAAGGTTGAATGAATGAATAAGTACATGAAAGTAATATATTTTCAAATTAATTCCCCCTTGTTAACTCTTTTTGTTCTTGTTTTGTTTTTTGTTCGTTTTGTGTTTGTTTGTTTGTCCGTTTGTTTTTGCTTGTTGTTTGATTGATGTTGTAAATGGACATGTTAAAGAGAAGGAATTTTGACATTGATCACAGAATGGAACTATGACCCTGAGGTGATATGAAGCTCTTGTAATCGTCTAAATGTTTAATAAACATATAT
>NC_056501.1:44196589-44213634 GCF_014905685.2 Nematolebias whitei | reverse complement strand
CCGGAGGCGTATCTATTGGCAGTGGTTTGCTCACTTTGGTCCACATTGTTTGATCACCATAATCTATAATCGCGTCGAAGCGATTTATAAAGTCCTGGCCAACCAAAAATGGGAATGAGTCAACACGAGACACGTGTACCGGGTGGTACAGTGTCATTTTGCCAATCTGCATGTGAACCATTGCTATAGCTGTCAGGGTTGTTCTCTTCTCTGAGAGACCCTGCATTTCTATAGCACATTCAGAGAGAGGTATTATCCTGTTAACACCTGCAGCGGCTGTCCTCAGCTCCTCGAACAGTTTAGCTGACATAATTGTTATGTCTGCCCCACCGTCCAAGAGTGCTTCGTGTGTGAGGACACCTTCGAGTGTTACCGACAGGTACGCCTTTTTGGCGACCCCCCTTCTGATAAAGTTACACAGAAACCTCTTGGGTTTTTTCTGACGCTTCTTCACGCGTTCAGCTTTGTCTGTGTAATCTTGGTTTGTCTGAACCGTCAGCACAGCAGTAGCTGTTTCTGAGTGTTCAGCTTACGATGACTCGTCATCGGTTGCGTGTGTGTTTACCCCCCCTTCTTCTGATGAGGGGTTGTTTGAGGCAACAACAGCCATGTCTTGGTGTGTTCCACTGACATCTGTAATGTTGTCATTCGCGCCCTCAGATGTAATAGTGATTACATTACTGCATAGTGCTCCTGGTTGGGTTCCCGTGTCAGTGTGTTTCAAAGTTTCTAACAACCTGGGTATTTTCTCTGTCTCTTCCGAGCTCAGAGGTGTAGGGCCTTGTTTCTGGAACTTTTGTGATTTTTTCGCCTCGGTTCGTTTCGTCCGAGGTGGGGGACGGTCAGGTACGTCCTTTGGGGGTTCCTTTACGTACTTTCCCTGATTATATGGGTCCTCTCGGTTCCCATATCTTTGCGTCCTACGCTCACCCCTTTTACGATAATCACGTTCATCCTCTGAAAGAGGAGCTTTTTTGTCCCAGCGTGCACCTTCATGACGCGGTTTGTTAGTTTGAACAGACTGCTTTTTCTCAACTTTTTTAGGAGGAGGCGGCGAAGCACGCCGTCCTTCCAGTTCAAGATAGAGGGGTTTAACCTTTACACCAGGAAACACTTCTATGGGCGTCTTAGCATGAGAACATGCCTTGAACACATTCACAGCACACTGTTTAATCTCACTGATGGATTTTTCTCTGAAATTTGCCATCATTTGTACTGATCGTTTAAAATCAGTGTGGAGATTTTTGCAGAAAACAAATTTGAAACCTTCGTCTTCCTCCATACCAGTTTCATTTCTGTTACCAAAATAAGCTCGGAAGATTCTTTTGTAATAAACTCTTGGATGTTCAGTTTTGCCCTGCGTGACCTTGTCTGCAGCTGGGAAACCAGCAGGTCCCGTGCAGGAGTCGTACTCTCTGATCAAAGCTTCACACAGAAGGTTGTAATCCCTTCTCGTTGCCTCAGGTAGACGCTCGATGAAGGTGAACACCTCTCTGTCTGAAGTGAGCCTTATCAGACTGATCTTATCCTCAACCGTAGCATTAGGATAACCTCTCAATCTGAATTCAAGATCTTTCAGGTACGCTTTTGTTCCAGATGAACCCATCGGTCCAGGTACAAAGCGTTGTACATATTTTGAGATTTTCTGCAAATCATCCATTGAAGGAGACAGTATCAACGGTCTCACTTGCGTGGTTGGTGGTGCAAATTGGTGTAGGTCTCCCCCTACCACCCGAGATGGGGTGGGGGTGACAGAATGGGATTAAGAGTAGGAGGTGCAAGTCGGTGCAGGTCTGTCCCTACCACCCGAGATAGGGGTGGGGGTGTCAGAATGGGATAAAGAGTAGGAGGTGCAACAGCATCTTTCCGGGGTGGTTGTGGGTGACCCGGACCCTGACCTTGTTCGTCTTCGAGTCCCAGACCAGCTCGCCCCACGTCAGAAATCTTGTTTGTTGCTGTGGCCAGATTCTCCTCACAAGCCTTCAGGCGTTCCTGTGATGTCCGACATTCACTTTGTAAAAGCAGACATTGCTGGAGTAATCCCGTTTTCACCAGTCTGCATTCGTCAAGTTGTGCTTTAAGCACATCTTTAGCATCCCTGGCTTCAGATAGTGATGCATCAAGTAACTGTATTTTGCTGTTCATTGAATCAACTTCTGCACGTGCATCTTGCTGTAATTGAAACAACTCTTCATAATGTTTTCTTGTGAGGACCTCTTGTTCGCTTTTAAATTGAAGGTAGTGTTCTTCAATTTCCTGAACCACCTCTTTTTCACTGTCTAACCTTTTTGCAAGGTCATTAGCTTTCTCAACAACTGCATAGAATGATCCTTTCAGCAAAATTGCAATTTTAGCCATCTGATCATAACTTGACTTTGTAATTTCTGTAGAGGTCACACTCCCTGCAACTTCCATCAGATTGTCCACTAACTCTTTTGGGTTCATGCTGTTCACCTGTATATCATATGGATGTAAGGATTATGTTAGCAGCTTCAACGCTTTCTCCAAACAGTCCTTCATCTCATAAGGATCAAAATTATTTTCCACCACACCTGTCATGTTCATTCACTGTGTAGCACTTTTCTGGTTAAAACAATTGCCAGCTTCAGATACTTTACAGGTAAATATATGTATTCAAGTGTCATTGAGTGTCACACTCTTTTAGCTCTGGGTTTACACAAAAGTACTGTTATAAGTCAACTTATTCAAGTGTGGGCACCTATTTGTAGGTTTTACCCCAATTCATGAATATTCTTAAGTAAATGCTTCTCTGGCAGTGTTACTTAACGTGCTTATTTCTTAACAGATACTAGATTACCAAGCTCCTCAGTGTTTCTTACTCTAAAGCACTGAATTTTTATAAACCTGCAATTTTTCTAAAAAGTCTCACAGCAATCATCAGTTTAAAAACGCTTTTTAAACCGTTTACTCCCATAAATTTGCTATTTTAACAGCTACTCATAAAACCAGGTGGTGAACAGAAAAAGAAAAAAAAATGTTATGAGGAATTTCAGTCTTTCTTCAGAAAACCGTTATACTCCTCTTTCCCAGCAGGTGGCGGTGTTAGCTTTCTACCAGCAGGAGCGTATGACAACGTCCTGTGGACGTTCTGTTGACATCCTGTCGTTAGCCGCTTAGCTTAAAATTAGCTTCGGCTAAAACTCGGTTAAATCAACATTTCTGAACGGATTTAAAGCTAAAACGTGGCGTTGTTTCAACAAGCACGACTTCTTTGCATGAACATGAGTTTTTGGGACATGTGGCAAATTTTATTTAGTGATTTTAAGCACAGAAAAGTTCGGTGCAACCAAGCTTTACAATCTGACATGGAGGAAGTGACGTGACACGTCACTCATCCGGTCGTTAGCTGTTAGCTTAAAATTAGCATCGGCTAGTGTGGTCCAAAAACACCATTTAGTGACGGATTTCAAACTCAAACGTGGCACAATTTCAGCGATTAGTCTTCGAAGAAAGGAAGCAGCGGATCAGAATCAACTTTAAAGCGTTTTTCAACTTTAAAAACAGATTGAAATTCCCTATGAAAACGAGTTTTCATTTCCGGGTCACGTGACTGAATCTACCAATGACAGAGCAGCACGGGGGTGGGCTTTACGACCTGACATGTCTCTCAGCCAATCAAAACGTTACACACGGCCGTTTTCAACCATTCACAGATCGTTTTTCCAGCTAGCGTGTAGCATTAGCCTGAACTAGTCCGTCAACTTTTCGTCTTTTAAACTGTCAAAATGCACCATTTTCTGTTAAAAATGTAACGAATCAAGCTCTGAACTGCCCGGAGTCGGCGCCCCGGTCTCAAAATGTCTTCCCAACCATTTAAAACAACTCGTTCGAACTTTTCAGAAGCCGAACCAGACCAGAACAGCGTCTGGAACACAGTTTAAACAGAATAAAGCGTTTCTACAGCTCAGCAAACTCGTCACACACCACAGACGTACAATTTCAGCTTTCAAACAGACACGTTGACTCACAATTTCAGCTTTCAAAACACCAGTAGCATCTAACATTTCCGTGAGCTGTCTCTGAGCATCGCAGCTCAACACGTTGCGCTTCACCACAGCAAAATCTGCACTTTTCATCACAGCATAATCTGCAAATTTTTCTTTCATGCCAACACGATATCAATTTTACACGAATACACAGTCCATTTATGAACACGTAACGGGCCACCAGATGTAGTAGAAACGTACGGACGGGCCACCAGATGTAGATGAACATATGCATGAGATATATTCATAAATTAAACGGATTCTTTCATTTTTCTGGACTGTATATAATGTGCATTGAATTTAGAAATGTAACGTGAGACGTTAATTATCTTTGACTCACCAAACGACAGTGGGTCATTTATTAACAGAATCAAAATTTAACACATCACACATTTACATTAATTGGCAAAATATGGAAAATAACAACATGGCTAATTTTAGCAAGCTGTACAATTTTGATTACCCACACGGCGGTGGATGAGAACTTTACACAGACATTTCTAAAATATCTGGAATGATTTCTACCTGATAGAAGAATTTTAAAGATGGAAAGATGAAGTTTAAAGGGAGAAAAAGATGGGTGAGGGGGTTTGTTTGTGTCAGCATTCAGAACGGCACTCTCCGGGCTTTTCTCAGCTTCTTCCCCAGTACACTTAGGTGTTATAAATCAACTTTTTACCTGGAGATGTCCCTGGTACGAAGTTCCATTTAACGCACCCTTTCAGCGTCTCCGTAGGAACAGCTGTGAATCGTCCGAAGTAGTAACGGTATTCCGTCCGACACAAATTCGCCTCACGAGTGGACCACATGAGTGGAGTCCGTCAGAGTTCCACCCAAAGGTGGAAGATGTTATAATCCCATAAGACTCGGAAGAGCTCTGTGGTCATGTCAGGATCTTCCTGATTCCCAGCACGGGAGCTGCAACGACTCCAAACTCGACTCTCGACCCGACTGGAAACTCCACGAAACTGGTTTGAACTAGGAAGTACCGACATTTTAAAGAGCTCTATTTCTGGTTCATTTGGGAGTTTCTGATTGGTCAATATCGACCAGACAGGGGTGTGTTTTGTGACGTAAGAGGTCACTAAATGTCAGAAAAACAGCAAGGATGTTATGGGACAGATTGAGCATGTTTTTAGAGACAGAGAGAGAAATGTTTGGACGAGTTGGCGGAAAACAGGTGCCAACAGGTGCCAGCTTCTCTATTTACGTCTGAGAGGATGAAAAACAAGACAGTTCGTTCCAACATTTGTCTGCGTTTGACTCCAACCTTGGACCACTTACACTTGCTCATTCAAAGACAGAAAATCAGAAAATGCATAATTACTCTGTAACAGACCTTAACATGAATTCTAACTTTGCATGAGGATTAAAAATCATTGTTACTGTTTCACAGTTAATTAAAAATGATTAGTTCACGGCAACATCTAAAATGGTTTGAACTAAAAACACTTTGATTATCAACATTTGTAAAACAGTAATGATAATAGAAAAGAGAGTGTTCTTTCACTTGAATTTTCAAGAAAGAAAGTCTCAGGATGGGTCAACCTGTATTTCTGGATGCAAATCAATGAAATGACAAGTTCTGTCCCATATGATCCTTAAGGTCAAATCCTGACCTTAGGCTTAGTTCACTACAGTCCCCCCTTTGGAAATCATCACCTGTCCATGGGGATGAATTCCAACATGAACTTACGCCTTCAAATGTTCTTGAGCTTGATGTAATCCAGCAAGGAAAACAAAAGTCAAAAGTAATCCAGCAAGGAAAACAAAAGTCAAAGGATGTAATCCACAATGTTTTTGTAATTCCATTGTGTTGATGGTAATTCCATAATGTTGTTGGTAATTCCATTGTAGCAATGCTTTAACCCCTTGGAAACAGAGTCTGTAATCCATTGAAAAAGTCATATAATCCACAACGGTAAATCCACAACGATTGGAAGTGTTGATTGATCAGCATACAGAGGGGTTCCCTTGAATTGAACTGAAGATGCGGCCACTGGATGAAGAGTGGAGACCAACGTCAGGATTGCAGGTCTCCTCCAGCAAAGGTCGTCGCTGGGTGGATGTCCAGCCTGTGCCGTTCTGGTTCAATGTGACATGCAATTATGTGGTTTAAGGTGGGCTTATGAAGGGGATTTTACATAAGGCCTTAAACTATATGCACCTGGTGTGTAAGCTATTATGATTGGGAACAGCTACAGTTACCAGTTAAGGGATGGAACATGCTGAAAAGGGTAACTACAGGGGTTTATACCTATAGAAAAGGGTTCCAAACTATTTTTCCATTTCTAACTTGGTTTAAGTTAGCTTTACATGGCAAAATATAGTTTGGTTCAATTGTCTGTTGTCTTTTAGATGAACGACTTGAGATTGGGTGTTTGGTTTCCCCATAAATGTTTTGGAAGTCTATGGCGAGACTTATCAAAAAGAATTAGCTACCCCCCCGAATAGAATTGTTCGAGTAGTTTCGGCTTACGCGTTGTGAGATCAATGTAGATTATGGTACTTAAGGAAGCAATAATATACATTGACTCCGCAAAGATTGCAATTTAACGAATGAACTGCATGTTGGCATAGTTAAAACCCTTTACAGTCTCCAACTAAAATTTACACACAAAATTCATTCTTACCTCAGAAACAACCAAAACCAATTCAACAACGTTTCAACACCGACAAGAGTAGTGACTAAGCAACTAGAAACCTCGTTTCACTGCTTCACCTCACCCTGGTTGTCAGATTCAGTCACGCTGTCCCGTTTGTTTGTTTCTTTGCACACCTTGTGTGGTTTAACCTGGTTACGATGTACCCATTTAACAGTTGGCTCTTTTTGGCCTTTACTGATTTTTATCTGATAGACAACTGGAGACAGTTTGTCTGTTATCAGATGGGGTCCAGTCCATCTGGGCATCAGTTTACGGGCGAGAGTTCCGGTCCCGGACTCTCTTCTCCCAGTTGTGGGGGCATTACGGCAAAGACTGGTTCATCCCAAAGATCCAGTCCCCCGGCACAAACAGAGTAATGTTGTGTATGCTGTTCAATGTCAGGAGGGCTGTGATCAGTCTTACATCGGGGAAACTAAACAGCCACTGGCCAAAAGGATGGCCCAGCACAGAAGATCAACATCATCAGGCCAGGATTCTGCGGTCTACACTCATCTCCAGGCCAGCGGTCACTCTTTCAAGGATGAAGATGTTCACATCCTGGACAGAGAGGAACGATGGTTTGAGAGAGGAGTAAAGGAGGCCATCTTTGTGAAAAGAAATCGTCCATCATTAAACAGGAGTGGAGGCCTCCGGGTTCAACTGTCCCCCTCTTACAATGCTGTGATTGCTAGTATCACTCAGCCCTCTGTGAGTAGTAAACAGCCATCAGTGTGCTAATGACCCATTGTTAGGCTGATGGTCCTTCTTGAGCATGTGATCAGCTGGTTTTGGTTGTCAGCAGCAAACTGGTTGATCCACTCTAAGAAGGTGCTATTTAAGAGACTGAGCTGAAAACAGCACCTCAGACTGAGGAAGTCTCTTGGATGAGAGACGAAACGTTTCTAGAATTTTTTTTGCTTTGTTTTGCTTTTGTTTTTTTGAATGTCCAGAGGACCAGATTGAACTTTTTTGGGTTAAGACTGAAGAGTTTTTTTTAGTAGTATTTGTTGTCAAAAGGTCAATTCATATTGACAGATTTACAACAGCAATAAAAGTTTAAACATGCAATTTGCTTTTTAAAGGCACTGTATATCCACTGGATTCAATGCACAGAGTACAGGGAGGGTAAAACAAAAACAATGCCTTGTGATTTTAATTACCAGGCCTGATCCCTGAATGGTTACTTTACACCTTCACCATGTGAGATCTGGAACAAGAAAAGAACACTGTCCTTAGTCACCACAGTGAAGCTGCATGAAGCCTCAAGTCACCAATGAGCTTTGAGCTTTTCTGAGACATTACAGGGAGGGCAGGAGTTATACATGGAAATAAAAAGTGCTTCTTTAAAAGCTGTTGCTTTGAACAGTATGAACAACAATTTAATATAAAAATACTCACAAGAACAGTGTTTTTGTGGTCTAGTCACCATCGAACTTTGTTCACTTTCTAACACTGGTTAATCAAATTTAAGGCTCCAGCCATCATCATCATCGTCTCAACATTTTAGTGGCTGTAAGCTCAGATCAAGTTGTTGCCAGTAAAGTAACCTGAGATAATACTGCCCTGGCATGGAATTACATTCAAATCAAATTATTATGACTTTAACAGTAATATCATACCACGATGCAGCCACAGGGGGTATTCATCACTTCCATTTTCCTCCTCAAGAACTCAGCTGATGTCTCAGATATAGGGTTTATCCAGTTACAATCAGTCACATCAGTATGACTATTTTATTTTTAAATGTATTCATGCTTTTAAAAATCAAATAAGAAATGCTAAAGTAGTTATTTGTATATGCTTTTGCTGTGGTAGTTCAGTGGTCTGTGTTTGCGTCAGAAAGGGCATTCAGTATAAAAACAATTTCCAAGTCTTCATGCAACTTATTTTGCTGTGGCGACCCCTGGGGAAGGGAGCAGCCTAATGAAGAAAAAAAACAACAACACTTTACCAGTATACCAGGGTTCCCAGCGTTTCATGGAAACAAAATTCTCTGAGTTTTCCTTTGATTTTTTTAATCTCCCTGTCAATTCTGAATTTCCACAAAATATGTCAGTCACACAAATCACTAAAAACTTAGCGTCAGGTGGTGGGCAGTGTCACATTCAGATGTAGACTGTAGCCTTCCATGTGTGCTTATAGCCATCATTAATATTAATCATTATACTGTATAACATCATAGACTAAAAACACACCATAACCATTCAGTAAGGATGCATGTGCTGTAGAAGCAGAAATGGACTCAGCGATACTAGAATGTTAGCATTAACACATCTACACATCAAAATGTTAGAAAGCATCTTTTAATCAGCAGATCAGTGTTCAAATTCCCTTACTTGTCCCTGTCTGGAGAATATGAAAATCATTTTTCCAGTTTTTCCTGATTTCCTTAGTCACTGGGAACCCTGTGTAAAGTGTCTTTCCACCAGTTACTGCAGTGCTTTTTCACAGCCATGACTGCAACTGGATAAATTACTGTTCTGATGGACCGACTTTGTCTTCTGGAAAGTTTCATCACTGACTGTTTTAGTATTGATCTCCACGGCCCAAATCCCTTCTATTCCAGTTTCAACAATCGATATCAACGGAAGGCTTAGACACCCACATTGTGCTCTGTTGACCACAGAAACTCTACTCCTGCTCTCCCAAATGGTGCTTTGTTCTCTGCTCTATTCTAAAAGTGTTTATTATCTCATTTTTCTCTCCCTTTCTGTCTCTTGTTACTGATGTTTTAAGAGGAAACAAAGACAGTAGTCGCTGGGGAGGTGGTGAAAAACAACCACTTGTGTCTGCACTCATTAACCCACAACTGTAGCAACTCTTAATTTCATCCCTCCTTCTCAGAAGACACCACAGTTTGCACCATATTTACTGGGCTTGTTACGATATTCCCTCCTGGCGCAGAGCAAATAGCAAATCAAACCCAACCTTTTTATTTACTTGGCTCAGCAACAGATAAACATGACCTCTCCTATCCTTGCAGTTCAACAAATGTAAACCTTGATTTTCTGGACATTACCAAATCCCAGTAGCCAAAAGCAAATAAGCTTGAACAAGGACAGTGTGGTAGATTATTGGAGAGCCCTTGGCTTTTACTCCAAGACACAGCTTTGACATCTTTGCCAGAGGTCAGTTAGGTTGAACACCCTGGGATTTCTTGAAGCAGTTTCATACATTCATCCTCTAAGAACAATCTGTATACAACAGGAACGAGACATGAGCTCAGCATGAACTGTGTGAACTGTGCCTACTCAGTTCTTGGAGGGATGAACGGCATGAGGCAAGAGCAAAAACAAACACAGGGAACTTTGGTTTCAGCTGTTTGTTTGTTTTTTAATCTTTTTTGTACAGAATATTTTCTCAGACGAGACCTTGTGATTCACAATGTCACAAGTAATTAGGAGTAGAATAAAATACATTTACACAATAAGATGGTGCATGTAAAAGAGGAGTTCAATTCAATTCAGTGCAATTTACAGACAAGCTAAACATGTATGCAGTTATTCTGACTTCAGCTGCTTTTAAAATATGCTTTTTTTTTATTAAATCAATCAATTGGCATAATTTAAGAAAAAAATTGCTTATTCTGAAATATCTAAAACCCCATAAGAAATAATAACTCATTAAACCAAAACCAATAAAATGGTCCTTTTACTTTTTGTTCCTTCTTTCATTTGCTCCCTTCTTCAAGGGTCGCCACAGCAAGCAAACTCGCCTGAAGGTTTTGTAATTGTTTGGTGCCGGATGCCCTTCCCGACGCAGCCATCGCAAGCCAACACATCGCCCATGTAAAGCAGAGAGCTGACATTTGAGGTGCCTGGAGGAGCAGCTGGCAAGTTAAGGGCCTTGCTCAAGGGCCCAGAGTGGGGAAGCTGAAGGTGGAAGCAAGTCCATGCGCTTCACCTTTCCCACCCATAATTTTGGTAACTGTCCAAAGATTCAAACTTGCAATCGCCCAATCATAGACTCACCTTTTCTAACCTCTTCACCACCTCTACCACAATTCTGTGATATGGTTACAAAATCAAATCTCTCTGTATGAGACATTATATAACTTTAAACTTGAGACTGTGTAAAAATAAAAGAATGTAATCATCTGAAAACTTCATGAAGCGACCTATTCACAGTAAACCTTGAAATGGGGAGTGGTGGCGCAGAGGTTAGAGAGGTGGGCCTGTGATCCGAAGATCGCCGGTTCACGCCCCAGCCCCTACAACATCAAAATTGTGGGTGGGGTAGGTAAAACACCCACACTTGCCCCCACCCTCATTCGCCCCACTCTGGGCCCATGAGCAAGGCCCTTAACCCCCACCATGTGCTCCCTAAACAGGTCTCTCTTGAAAATGAGTTGTCGTGGCTCAATGAGACTACCTGTATAAATAAAGGCTAAATGAAAAAAAATTTATATATATCATCAACTATTAAAATGACAACATCTGTTAAAACTATATATAATTTTGTTGTCATGGCAGCAACACATCTCAAAGTTCAGACATGTCCCTGTTTCCAACAGTAAATCTTCCCCATGTCTTTAAACATCCATCCATCCATCCATCCATCCATCCATCCATCCATCCATCCATCCATCCATCCATCTATCCATCCATCCATCCATGTATCCAGTTAACCACTCTTTTTTGTTTGTCCAAACAGGTCTCACTTGTAGATGAGTCTTCGAGGCTCAATGTGATTTATCTGTTTAAATAAAGGTTGAATTAATCCATCCATCCATCCATCCATTATCTTTACCTGCTTCTTCCTTTTTGGGTTGCAGGGGTGACTGGTACCCATGTCCAGCTATCACTGTGTGAGAGGTGGGGGACACCCTGGACATGTTTCCAGTCCATCACAGGGACACATAGGGGGCGGATGTGGCTGAGTGGTTAGAGCAGTCATCCTCCAATGTGAGAGTTGGGGTTCGAATCCACCAGCAGTCACATGTTGAAGTGTCCCTGGGCAAGACACTGAACCCCTCATAGCATCTGATGTGTGTCCCATCAGTGTATGAATGTGATCTAAAAGCACTGATTATTCTCTTTAGAATGATTTGTTTGATTAGCTTTGTAGAGATCTAGTAGAGTGCTGTATGATTGGGTAAATGAGGACACAGATTGTAGTGTAAAGCGCTTTAAGTATCTTGAAATAAGATATATACAGCAGTGTTTCCCCTAGATAACTTGCCATGGCGAGGCGCTCATCTCGTCCGTGATTTTTGTCGTGGGGGGGCTGGAACGGAGACTCGTCCTCAGCTAGAGCAGGGTGTGTGAGAGGAGAGAGACAGACATATCTCAGCCGCGTGCTGCCTGAACAGCAGTTTTGTTGTTATTTTTTGGAGGGGGGGTGTCGGTGCAGGGGAGAGACAGATGCACATCTGAGCCGTGCACTGTTATTACCGAGAGATTTCGAGTGGAGGGGGTGCGTTCAGCGTAAGGGTTCAGCATGAAGGAAGAGGCTGCCTTTAGCTTTTTAGCTAGTGCATCTGCATTGCAAGGTGCTAGTTCAGCGTTATGTCAGTGCCGACAGGTGGTTGGGGGTGGGGTTTGGTAGACGGGGTGCTCGGTTCTGTTGGCGGGGCGCCTCGCTTGTATAATGGTAGAGGAAACACTTTTCCCCTTCCATTATACAAGTGTTGATGGGGCGGGGCACCCCGCTTGCAGAAATGACATAGGAGTTCTAGAATTCACTTCACCACTTGCTCTAGCTGAGATCGGATGCTTCCCTCCCTCTCCACTTTGCTTTGCTGCTCTGTCTGTCTGTGAAATTGCTGTGAGCCTCTCTTGCATTTCTTCCGAACCATAATTATGGACTGTTGACCAGTTGGTCCCTCAACTCAATTTACAACATTTCTTCGAAGAGAAGACAGGCTTTAGGCGAGCCGATTTGCCCTGTTGGCACGCACACAGCTGGATATCTCATCGACTTGGAAGACTTGATGATGTGTCTTTCTCTGCTGCCATCTGTGGATTTTAAGGACGCATATTTAATTGGATTTTCGATAACTGGTTCCTGCTATTTTGGATTCAGCTGGTGCTGGTTTTATCTACAATCAAGGAAGTCGTCGGCAGCAAATTTGGACCTGATCACGCTGCTTGCCTTTTTGATGGCTTGGTTCGTGTCTCGTGTACCCGGACTCAAATGCTTTGGGCTGAATGGATCAGAACTTGGGGATTTTACACAGTCACGTTCCATCGGTGTGGCCATGTTATTTTGGACATTTCGGAACTGAGTTGACCAACACAGACTCAAGGTAGATGTCATTAAGTTCTGCCTGTACCCAAAACAACTGTGTGTTTATCTAAGTTGGCTCCCCTTGGAAGGCCTTGAAGGCCACCTTATCTGAATTTGCCTGGAGAAAATGTGATCTGACGCTCACCACACCATCCCTGAGGAATTTCCAACTGATAATCAGATGAACCAGCTGAATAAACTTTGTGTCATCATTTCAGGACTCTTGGATTCCCATCTGACCACTGAGATCCTGGAACTAGCAGGAAACATGGCTCATGACAGTGGAAGGACAGGATAGTCCCTCTGTACCTACAGTTGGCTGTCTGCAGCGACGAGGAGCTCAGCAGGCTGCTGGGAGGAGTGGCCATCGCTCTGGGAGGAGTTCTGCCCAGCATTCGGGGTGTCCTACAGCCCGGGGGAACCAAGAGGCCAGCCGAGTCTGGGTGGACGGATCAGACGGCATCTGCAGCCAGTTTCTTAGGATCCATTGTGGGATGGTCCTTTACAAGAGATCCTCCCTGCCTACAGCCATCAGTATATGTAACATCTATTAATGAAATGAGGATAACGAGTTACAACAACAAATAATTTCCCTTTGGGATTAATAAAGTATTTTTGGATTGGATTGGATATTTTGGCTGTATTTCAAGACTACAAACAAGAGAACGATGAATGTTTCCTGTCAAATCTTTAGGTTAGAGATGGAAAAAAGCCCAACACAATATTTAGTAGGTTTGTTAGTTAAACTTGGAGTAACTTTCAGGAAGAGAGGTTAAATGGTGAAGAAGGCTTTGGGTCACCTCAAAACGTCCAGCAAGCACCAAGACTGTTTCTTAAAGTTGCTTCAGCTACAGATTCATAAAGTGGCTTTTCTTACTAATGTCCATTTAAATAAAGATTTTCTTTTATTACATTGTCTCCTGTTTTATTTTATTCAGATTTAGTTTAGGTGTGAGTGAACATCTGTTTTTTACAGAATTGTTTCTACACTTCCACATTTGCACATGATCTTAGGAAAAAAAAAGTTCAATTACAGATTGGAAGCATTCATACACAGAAATTATGTGTACAGATTCAGATCAAACTGTTCATCATAAGCATTAATTGACTCAAAAATATTCCAAACACCACAGGTCAGAAACAGTTTGCTGTTAAATATTCTTAGATCTAAAAAAAAAAAACACTTAACACAATTCAGTACATTAGAACAATGCGGGATTTATTTCACTAAATTAGCTCACACGTGAATATTGCCTGAGTATCACCCAGTGGTCAGTACTGGGTCCAAAACTGTTTAAATGTATATAAATAATATTTGTAAAGCAAAGAAACATGCAAAAAATTGTCCTAATTTAGACAACTTTACAAAAATATTTCTAAAGTTTAGTGCAGTAGTAGCTGATAGTTATGCACACCTCATATTATGCTAACAGATGTACAAGTGACAGAAGCCTGTTGTCCTGTCTATCCTGGTACTAACGTGTCTGTGTCAGAAACATTATATGTGCAGCTGAGTGGGCGTCCTCCTTCACTCCTGTTCCTGCCCAGCTGTGCCCAGTTCATTTCTGATGATGGGTATTTAAAGCAGAGCTGGACCAGTACTCACTGCTGGAGTGTCATAGGCCCCCAGTAACATCCCGTGCTGATCTGAGTGAGATCCAAGCTGGACCTGTTTTTTTGACAAAATTTTATTTTATTTATTTATTTATTTATTCTTTTGGCTGCTCTTCCAGGAAGGTGGTGCAGACAGAAAGGACCGTGGCAGGAAGGTTGGCCCACGTGCACGTGGCCTGCCGTCAACCTCTGTCTGCCGTAATTGTGGTTTTTTTCAGTTTTTAATCATTCTTCATGTGTGACATCAACACATTACTAGTTTATGAACGTCAACAACTTCTACATCTGCAATTATCTGCCACCAACCTCACCTTTTTTTTACCATAATGATGGAAGCTCTAGACCACCACCCCTCCCACCCCCCGCCCCCCACCCCGCAGGATGACATATCTGTTTACCTCAGATTTGCAGCGCTCCTGCCCACTGGAACACATCGCTCCAGGTACTATGGGAAATGTGCCGGTCGTCTTGTGAGGATCAAAGCCTGTCTTGCAGTTTCTGCTGCATCGTCTTCAGCCAATCACCACCTGATATATCACCTGTCCTGGCGCTGCGTCGATCCTGGTTCCATTGGTGGGTTACATTTTTCACAGCGGGCCCATTCGCAGTTCTGTGCTTCCAGTCTTCGGAGGCGTGGGTTTGAACTCTATAAATCTGAGACAGCTGTTCTGATCTCCACGGACAACTTCTTCTCCAGTTGTGGTTCCAAGGATCACCCTGCTAAATTCCAGGTCCCTGGTTAATAAAACTTCAATCTTAAAAGATGTTTTCTAATTGACCTCCTCTGTGTGACTGAGACTTGGCTCTGCGCTGGAGAGTTCACGGCCTTTTCTGAATGTTTGCCTCCGGACTGCTCTTTTTAATGCTCCGAGAACATCAGGTGGATGTGGAGGATTATTGACTGTGCTTAGAAAACTTTGGAACTGCAGACAGCTCCAGACACGAGCAAATTATTTGAGCTTTGAACTGCGTTGTTTTGAGCTGGGTTGAGCTCCAATCGGGTTCTGTGCGCCTTGATCTACAGACCACCCAAATACAAGTTACGGTTTCTATTTTTGTTGTTGTCGACAACAGCAAGAAAAAAAAAAGAACCTGTCCAGATGACCTGACTGAACTTTGTTGGTTTTTTGACCAGGATGAACTTCGATGTTTTGAACCACTTTGGCCATGGCTGCCTCAGAACAGTCAACAGGGGAGAGGACAGACTCTAGAAACCATCTGAGCACCATCAAACTGGTTGGCCCACTATGTGCGTGTGCTGCTTGTTGGACTGAGTTTGTTGTGGCTCAGCAGACTGATGGAGTCCTTTGGATGAAGGATGAAACGTTTCAACAACAAAAAAATAAAACTTTCCAGATGACCAGACTTTGTTGGAATTGAAATAAAATTATTTATACAATCTTTTTGACATAAAACAGGTACAAAAGGTTTAATTTAGAAGTCCCAAGAATATTCTCTGACAAATGGTCCCAGGAATCATTAGTTCGTGCAGGGAAAAATGGTTTGATTAATAAATAAATTAATAATAAAACTGTCTTATTAATTAATAATGAAATTAATTAATACTGTAACCTCCAGTTATAAAATGGCATCAATTAACAGGATTGGTGATGTAGTTAGAATGTGTTTTAGCCCTGTTAGATATACATTTTCCAGCTCTAATTAAGCCATTCTTTATTTCTAGCTTCAGCTAATTACATGAGCTAAAATTAATCAGGACATGGTGAACTTCTCACTGTTCGATGTTGTATTTTAGGATGTTGTCTGTTCTTACAAAATGAAAAAGAACCTGAAGCTTACCAGTCACCAGAAGCCAAAGAGTATCAAGAGCTCTTAAATAGTAACTACATTTGAGGCTACCTCTGGACCTTCTAGAAACCTGGATGTGATGGTTTTGCTGGTATATGCATAATGTCAAATATCCAAATAAAAATATTGCACAAATTCGATTTTAGCAGTGATCAAGACAAACATTTATTTATTTGACATCTTATGGTGCAGTTTTATTTTTACTTTGAACCTTTTAGCTCATGTTTGTTCTGTGAACATTTTACATTTATAATTGTACTTTGATCACTGACACCATGCTGATCTCATGGTTTGATGCATAGCAGGGTGTTTTAAATTGAGATGCAGAAGACAGAAGTTTTCTTGTTTCCACCCAGCTGTACCAGCAGGAACTGTCACATGAGACATTACCTTAAATCTAGGAGTGGCAATGGATCCTAAAATAAAAGTAAACAGATGTAAACACAAGAGTCAAATCCTGCTTCTTCCAGTTGAGGGGATGCTCTGAATTGAAGTCCATCTTGTCTAAAATAAACCTTGAGAAAGTAATACATGCTTTATAACAAATCATCTGAATTATTCCACATACATCCATGCATAAATACATCCACCCATACATCCAACCATCCACACTTTCATACATACATACGTACATACGTACATACGTACATACATACGTACATACATACATACATGCATACGTACATACATACATAATACATACATACATACATACATACATACATACATACATACATACATA
>NC_056501.1:44167444-44191589 GCF_014905685.2 Nematolebias whitei | reverse complement strand
ATGTATATATATATACACCAGCAATTAAGTTCCAAAACAGGTCAGATGCAGACAGAAACATTAAAGAGTTTATTATGGTACATGATTAATTTTATTGTCCTATGTGTAGAGTTGGGGGGGGGGGGGGGTTGAAAAGGTTGATAGCCACAGGGAGAAAGGACTTCCTGTGTCTTTCTGTGGATCACCTCAGTGATCTAAGTCTATGACTGAAGGTGCTGTAGTAAAAGTCCAGGGTGTCATGCAGTTGGTGTGACGTGTTATTCAGGATCTGGAGCAGTTTCCTCAGCATCCTCTGCTCAGACACCTCTGTCAGAGACTGCAGGTCCACTCCCAGAACTGAGCCGGCTCTCTTGATGAATTTATCGAGTCTGTTGGCATCATCTTTCTACACCCTGCTGCCCCAGCACACCACAGCATAGAAGAAGAAGCTGGAGACCACAGAGTGGAAAAACATCTGCTTCATGGTCCTGCAGATGTTAATGGACCTGAGTCTCCTCAGAAGAAAAAGGCAACTCTGCCCTTTCTTGTAGAGGGTGTTGGTGTTAGCTGTCCAGTCCAGTTTATTGTCTAGGCGGACTTGTAGCAGACTCTTCCACAGTGTCCATCTTAGTACCCTCGATGTTGATAGGGCTGGGGTAGTTTATTATATTTTGTGCATTCTTACTGTGAATACATTGTCATACACAAGTTAGAGCTTTGAATTGTACACCCATCCACCTCCTAAAATGTTCTCCTTGAATTTGAGTCGTAGAAAAAAGGGAAAATCTGTCCCTCTTTGTCCTTTAAACAAAACAACTCATGAACCTCAGGACCATTTTATATGCTTATTTGTCCGCCATCACAGAGTGAAGAGGGCATACCGGTTGACTGTCTGGCTATATGTCCATGTTGAGAGTATAATAACTTGAAAAATAAGAGATTTATTGTCTTTCATTTTTGTCAGAGTCAGAGTTTCTTTATTGTCATTTGCACCTCATGTAGTACATGTGGTGGAGCGAAATTATGTACACAGGGTCCCAGTTACATCCAACAATAAAATGTAAAAGAAAAACAGTAATAACATCTAAGATATGAACTAAGAAAAACATCAACTAAATATACACCAAGCACTCATAAAATAAAACATTACGTCGAACATCAGCACAAACATGAACATGAGTCAGTGTGAGCAGATGAGCACGCATGAACACATCAACATTGAAACAGATCAGCAGCAACATGAAACAGATCAGTGTGTGGAACAACTAGATGTACGAAAGATTCTGTCATAGCGCGGGGAACCCAGATTTGTACGAGACCAGAAAGGACAAAATGCGGTTAGAAAAAGATAAGTGTTTATTATATACAGTGATATTTACAAGTGGTCCTCTCTTCGGAAGATCCTGGGGAAAAGAGTTGGTTCAGTGAAGGTCCACTGGCAGGATTGTACGTAGAGAATGAATGCTAGTATTTCTCTTACAGATGGAAGCGTCGATGCTGAGCACGGATGGACAGGTGAACTGGCGTGTGGCTGGAAGGTGAGGAACAGAGATCAGAAACCAGAGACAACGGGGATCCCAGGACAGGACAGGACTTGAGGAAGCAGGATGACTGCGGGCACAAGAATAGAAGGTAAGTAACACTTTGTCTATCACAATAAATTACAGGCCAAAAGCATCTATGCCAAAAAGGGTACAATGCTCCAGCGACGAGTCACACTGGACTGCAACCTTAAATAGTAGAGGATCCTCTTAGGTGGATGGATGACAGCTGGTGGTAATCAGCGGCCATCTTGAAGGAGGAGCTGCAGGCAGTGGAACTCTTACAGATTCATTTCAAATATTGGGTTGCCATGTTAAAATCCAAAATGGATGCCAACATAAACATACAACAAGCCACCCTAATTATTTGAGGAAAATATGCCTTCTAGTTTAGTTTTATTTTTTCTAGTTTAGTTTTAGTTTTCTAGTTTTTTTTTTTCTTTTCATTTCTTTTTTTATTTTGCTTAAAAGTATAGTGTCCTTAAATGACTATGGTGGCTGAAGATTAATCTGTGACCACTGGCCAAACACCTGGTTCCACCATTGTGCTTGGTCAAGATAAAATTGCTCCCTACGCTCACCAGGATACATCACTCTGTGTTGCTTCATACAGTAAAAAATAAAAATGAAAACTACTTCTGTTCTTCTACACCATGTAACTACTACTACTACTACTACTTGAATATCTTGCACCAAAACCTTTAAGGTTTACGTGTATTCCCTGTTTTATTCAAGTTCAGAAAAATGCTCATCCCAAAAATTACAAACATTCAAATCCTCAACTGATGAGGGACATCAGCAAACCACTTGTTAAGATTGGTTGTGGCAGTTGAATGTAATCATCCTGAACCCACTGACAGATCATGGAAGATGATATGGACAGTCCTATCTTTCCAAGATGGCGGTGCATAGCGATGCAGTGGCTTGGTGCTTTCCTGGACATTGATATTTTGTTTTTTGGATTACAATGTGTGTGCGTTTTGTCTCACATTTCATTGTATTTATGTGCAATGACAATAAAGGTTGTTTTTCTTCTACAGGATGTTGCTCATGGCGTTACTGTCAAGTTGGATTAAAATATTTATATCTGTCATTTTCAAAATAACAATCTCAGTATAAAAGTCGGTCCTGAAAGAAATGCATCTCTTCTAAGAATGTTTGGCTTTTAAACATTTTTATTTTTTATATTTTTTATTAAACTAATGTAGTAGTCTGTGGCTGAGATGTCAAGGTCTGTATGGAATATTAGCAATAATAAAAATGATGTCTTCATGTTAAAAATCTGACGAGCTCCTCGTCTTCATCTATGACTCGAACAGCATTTACATACTTTTTCATATCAAACACTTTTCCTTTCTTTGAGATGTGCTCCTTCCTTTTTGTTCTTGGTTCGTCCTTCAGGAGCCGCTCCTGTGCAGATCTGCCTCTAACTGCGCACACGAAAGAGCTCTGAATGCAAATCAGGCTTTAGACCCAACACTGTGAACTGGCATGTAAATAATGTGTTAGTGTTTCAAATCAACACACAAGAAAACCAAGACTGGAGGCTCAGCAGCTGCTCTGCTTTTTTTCTACTGTTAACCTGAGCTGAAGAAAACACTTAAAAAATAGAAAATGGCCAAAATGGGAAATGGACTGGGCAGCACGGTGGCGCAACTGGTAGAGCTGCTGCCTCTCAGCGAGCAGGTCCCTGGTTCAAACCCCGGTCCAGGGGCCTTTCTGGGTGGAGTTTGCATGTTCTCTCCGTGCATGCGTGGGTTTTCTCGGGGTGCTCCGGTTTCCTCCCACAGTCCAAAAACATGCATGTTAGGCTGATTGGCAACTCTAAATTGTCCCTAGGTGTGAGTGAGAGAGTGAATGGTTGTTTGTCTCGTTTGTCTATGTGTCCCTGTGATGGACTTGCTACCCGTCCAGGGTGTACCCCGCCCCTCGCACAGTGATTGCTGGACATGGGCACCAGCGACCCCCGTGACCCAAAATGGAATAAGCGGGTAAAGATAATGGATGGATGGATGGAAATGGACTGTGTTACAGAATATTTTTATACAAATTTTCACTTTTGTTCAAATCCAATTCCAACCAAGTTAGAATGTGTTAAATGATTTTAAATAATAATAAAAATAATAATAATAATTTAAATGTGCATAAATCTAGATTTTTTTCACAACGGAAGAGTGAACATACATTGAAACTAAAACACTACTGTATACAAACTGGATTCCAAAGAAGTTGGGACACTAAACAAATTGTGAATAAAAACTGAATGCAATGATGTAGAGATGGCAAATGTCAATATTTTGTTCGTAATATAACATAGATGACAGATCAAAAGTTTAATCTGAGTAAATGTAACATTTTAAAGGAAAAATATGTTGATTCAAAATTTCACAGTGTCAACAAATCCCCAAAAAGTTGGGACAAGTAGCAATAAGTGGCTGGAAAAACGAAATTGAGCATATAACGAACAGCTGGAAGACCAATTAACACTAATTAGGTCAATTGACAACATGATTGGGTATAAAAAGAGCTTCTCAAAGTGTCTGTGTCTCTCAGAAGCCAAGATGGTAAGAGGATCACCAATTCCACCATTGTTGCGCAGAAAGATAGTGCAGCAATACCAGAATGGTGTTACCCAGCGTAAAATAACAGACTTTTAAGTTATCATCATCAACCGTGCATAACACCATCAAAAGATTCAGAGAATCTGGAACAATCGCTGTGCGTAAGAGTCAAGGCCGTAAAACTCTACTGGACGCTCATGATCTCCAGGCCCTTAAACGTCACTGCACCTCAAACAGGAATGCCACTGTCAAGGAAATAACAGAATGGGCTCAGGAATACTTCCAGAAAGCATTGCCAGTGAACACAATCCACTGTGCCATCTGCCGTTGCCAGTTGAAACTCTACAGTGCAAAGAGGAAACCATTTCTAAGCAAGCTCCACAAGCTCAGACGTTTGCACTGGGCCAGGGGTCATTTAAAATGGAGTGTGGCAATATGGAAGACTGTTCTGTGGTCAGATGAGTCACGATTTGAAGTTCTTTATGGAACACTGGGACGCCATGTCATCTGGACCAGAGAGGACAAGGATAGCCCAAGTTGTTATCAACGCTCCGTTCAGAAGCCTGCATTACTGATGGTATGGGATTGCATGAGCACTTGTGGCATGGGCAGCTTGCATGTCTGGAAAGGCAACATTATTTCAGGGAAGACCCTGCATTTTTCAACACGATAATGCCAGACCACATTCTGCAGCAATCACAACATCATGGTTACGTAGGAGAAGGATCCGGGTACTGAAATGGCCAGCCTGCAGTCCAGATCTTTCACCTATAGAGAGCATTTGGCGCATCATAAAGAGGAAGGTGTGACAAAGAAGGCCCAAGATGTTTGAACAGTTAGAGGCCTGTATTAGACATGAATGGGAGAGCATTCCTATTTCTAAACTTGAGAAACTGGTCTCCTCTGTCCCCAGACGTCTGTTGAGTGTTGTAAGAAGAAGGGGGGATGCCACACAGTGGTAAAAATGGACTTGTCCCAACTTTTTTGGGATTTGTTGACGCCATGACATTTGGAAACAGATTTTTCCCTTAAAATGATACATTCTCTCAGTTTAAACTTTTGATCTGTGATTTGTGTTCTATTCTGAATAAAATATTAGATGTTAGCACCTCCACATCATTGCATTCAGTTTTTATTCACAATTTGTTTAGTGTCCCAACTTTTTTTGGAATCCGGTTTGTACTATTTTTTTAAGTAATATTTAAAAATAAGGTTACTGAATTGGATGGCAGAAGCACATTACAACGTATTCCCAGTGTGACGCTTCTGCTCCTCCAACAGCCTGTCAACGTCAAGAAACTGAGGAGACTGGAGACACATGCACAGTTGGGACAGATGCACATGTCCCAACATTTTTGTGATGTGTTGCTGCCATCAAATTCAAAACTTCCCTACTCGCACAAAAAATAAGATTTTTGGGGGGTTTAAAGCTTTAATATGTTTATACTGCTCTTATGTGAATAAAATATAAGTTAATCCATCCATTATCTTTACCTGCTTCTTTCTTTTCAGGTCGCGGGGGTCACTGCAGTCGCTGTGCAAGAGGCACAAACAAGACAAACAAACGTTCACTCTCTTGCACACACCTAGAGACAATTTAGAGTTATCAATCAGAATAACGTGTATGTTTTTGGTCTGCGGGAGGAAACTAAAGTACCTGGAGAAATCCCACGCATGCACGGAGAGAACATGCAAACTCCACCCAGAAAGGCCCCTGGCCGGGGCTTGAACCTGTGACCTTCTCGCTGAGAGGCAACAGCTCTACCAACTTCACCACCAATATAAATTTATGAGCAAAGCAAATAATTTTATTCTGTGTCATTTATATTTTACACAGCCCACTAACTCTTTTAAGAAATAATGATGTCTATTATTATTTTATGTTAGATGACAGACTGATTTACTCCATATGCTCTAATTGTGGTGACTCACAACAGCAGATGAAATTGAACAGAACTGTATTTTCAAAGCTTGACCAACTTGACTATAACTCAATCTTTTCTTATTGTGAGATTATTTTAATTTAAAACTCTGGCAGGAAAGCCAGTGGGTGGAGTGTATTCCTTCAAGAAATGCTAAGCTTTTAATTAAAGACGGATTACATAAAACCAACCAGAAACAAACTGAACCTTTCTGTCTGTTAAAATCTCTGCATTTTCAGGTAATTTCTGATATATGTAAAAAACAAAAGTTTGCTTCGGGAACCAGGCTTGGAAGCTGCCTATAATTCATGTTCTCCTCTCATTAGACACTTTGATTGGCATAATCAGGTTACAACGAAGCTGAAAGGAAGAGGCCATCAGCAGGAATTAGCATCAACCATCACTTATGTCAACAGGCTCCTTGTCAGACATGGAGGAGGGAATAAAGAAGCACACGTGACTGCAAAGCCTCGGTTTGGGACCAAACCCGATCCACCACAAAACAACTGCCGGATGAAATCTAACAATAAAAAACTGTCTTTCGAAGACAAAGCGTGTTCGCAAAAGAGGGGAGGGTGAAGGCGTAGAAAATAGCAGTGGCAGACAGATTTGAGGTGACAAGGCACGTACAAAGCCCTGTCAGGAGGCTGCGACGTGAAGAAAGGCTGTCATGATGCTGGGAAAGGCAGGCGTGCCGGGGGCTTTTGAAGGAGCTTGTCATTACAACAAATTGTTTCTTCAGGTTTGATTTCTAAATTAGTCATCTATTTACAGCAATCATTTGAATATTAGGTGATGATCACCCCACAGAACCAATTTGTACGTTTTGCCTGTTGGAGGGAGTTTGGTGTATTTTTGGAGGAATTAGAGCTTTTTTTCTGTCTGGGCTGACATTGATAGTTACTGTAGCATAGCCGGGTTAAAGCTGTTACATCAGTTTAGTTTATTTGTTGGCATATTGGTGAAGAATCAATGCAGGTTAATTCATACTTCCACCAGGTCAACGCCCCACCTCATACTCAGGCAGTTTACAGTTTCGCAACAACGCTAGTGTTAGGCACGTTCAAATCACCTGAGTCAGGCTCGTCCGAAACGATCATTTAGATTTAAAGTTCATTTTATACACATAAAGTACAAAATTCAGTGCTGGAGCACAGTCGCCAGTCACATCAGCGTCTCTCATAAATTTTTTGTACAGCAACATTTTTCAATATTTCTAATTAATGACCTAAAACATCATCAGATTTTCACACAAGTCCTAAAAGTAGATAAAGAGAACCCAGTTACACAAATAAGACAAAATATTATACTTGGTCATTTATTTATTGAGGAAAATGATCCAATATTACATATTTGTGGTAAACGTATGTGAATCTTTGCTTTCAGTACCTGATGAGACCCCCCCCCCCCCCCCCGGAGCAATAACTGCAACTAAATGTTTCTGGTAACTGTTGATCAGTTCTGCTCACCAGCTTGGAGGAATTTTAGTCCATTCCTCTGTACAGAACAGCTTCAACTCTGGATGTTGGTGGTTTCCTCACATTAACTGCTGCTTCAGGTCCTTCCACAACATCTGGATTGGATTAAGGTCAGGACTTTGACTTGGCCATTCCAAAACATGAACTTTATTCTTCTTGAACCATTCTTTGGTAGAACAACTTGTGTGTTTAGGGCAGTGCTTAGTTTGTAAACTGATCAATGCCGGAACGCATGGTTTGTAACCTTTTCTATCCTGATGAGCATCAACAACTCTTTATCTGAGCTCCTCAGAAATCTCCTTTGTTCCTGCCATGATCCACTTCCACACAATGACGTGAAGAGCAGACTTTGATAGATCCTGTTCTTTAAATCCAACAGTGTGCCCACTCACACCTGATCATCATCCCATTGATTGAAAACACATGACTCTAATTTCCCCTTCAAATTAATTGATAATCCAAGACGTTCACATACTTCAACCACTCACAAATATGGTAAATGGACTGTATTTACATAGCACCTTTCTAACTGATCAAGACACTCAAAGCGCTTTACACCACAATCTGTGCCTCATTTACCCATTCATACAGCACTCTACTAGATGTCTACAAAGCTAATTGAACAAATCATTATAAAGAGACTAATCAAAGCTTTATCACATTCATACACTGATATACACTGACACATTGGAGGCAACGAGGGGTTCAATGTCTTGCCCAGGGACACTTCAGCATGGGACTGCTGGTGGATTCAAACCCCCAACTCTTGCATTGGAGGACGACTGCTCTAACCACTCAGTCACAGCCGCCCAATATGTAATACTGGATCATTTTCTTGAATAAATAAACGACCAAGTATAATGTTTTTTGTCTCTTTTGTTTAACTGGGTTCTCTTTATGTAATTTTAGAACTTGTGTGAAAATCTGATGATGTTTTAAGTCATATTTATGTAGAAATATAGAAAATTTCAAAGGCGTCATAAATTTTGTAGCACAACTGTAAGACTCCCGCAACTTATTGCATTTTTCATTGCCTCTTGGCAAGTTCCCATTTGAATTTTGAGTATGACGTAGCCAAGAAGTGAATCTTTCATCACGATTTTGATTGGACAGACTCTACCATTTCTTCATGCAGTTCATGGGTGAGGAATATGTTGCTCTAGTTCAGGGGTGCCCAACCTTTTTTGAACCAAGAGCTACTTTTGAAGTCGGCAATTTGCCGAGAGCTACTCGTCCAGTCTCATTATCAACAAACATAATTTTTCATCAATCCCTACTCCTCACTTATTTAAAGTAAATAAAACAGAACGTGATGTGTCTATAGGAGACAACTTTTTATGCAAGCTGTATAAAATAAATGTGTCTCTACCTTAGTGGGACTTCTGACACTGAGAGGAGGAGGCCAGGGTCTCATAAGCTGGGCAGTATGAGGTGGTTGGGAGGCGCAGGCAGGTCTCCAGATGATCATCATTCATTGTGGATCTGTTTTTGGACTTGATGATTTTCATGTGTGAAAAAGCAGACTCACACAGGTAGGTAGATCCAAAAAGTGCTGTTAAGTTCAAAGCACATCTTCGGATGTTAGGATACTTTTCTTCTGACAGCAGACTCCAGAACTCTCCATCCACGCCAGGTGATGCTCTGGATTTGATCCCAATGTCATTTTGCAGAGTCAACATCTCATTTTCAACACCAGAGCTGTCCAGCTGAAACACGGACACCAATTTGGACACAATGTCATCCACATCAACATTTCCAAAAGGATAACACATGTAGCTGGTAACAGGCTCGATGGAGGAAAAGTTAGTAAATCGTCTCTCAAATTCTGCTGAGATGCTCTGAACCTGCTTAGAATAGTGTGCACTGTCCAGTTGTGGGACCTCTTTCCCTTGGCGCTGTAGCTCTGCCTCCATGTGTGGGAAGTTTCACAGGTCCCTGCATTGCAGCCGACTTGTGAGCAGTTGCAGCCTGCTTTTGAAGGTGCTCACAGAACTGATCATGTGGATTATGTTTTTGTCCTTTCCCTGAAGCTCTAAATTCAGTTCAATGAACAGGCTGGTGAGATCTGTGAGGAAGGCTAAATCCAAAAGCCACTGGGTGTCCTATAGTTTTGAATGTTCACCATGATCTGACAGCTTCAGAAAATCCCTGATCTCAGGCAACAGCTCACTGAATCTGTCCAGAAATTTACCTCTGCTTAGCCACCTGACGTCCATGTGCAGCAGCAGGTCTGTGTGGTCTGCTCCTGCCTCCTCCAAGTGAGCTAGGAACAACCTCCTCTGCAGACTCCTGGCCCTTATAGAGCACGCAGTTTTCATGGCAACATCCATCACTTCCTTCATGTTTAAAATCTTCCCACACAGGGCTTGTTGGTGGATGATGCAGTTGTAGATGAACATATGCTGTGATATATTCATAAATTAAACGGATTCTTTCATTTTTCTGGACTGAATAATGTCGTGCATTGAATTTAATAAAATGTATCGTGAGACGTTAATTATCTTTGACCCATCAAAATGAATGCGGTCATTTATTTTCAGAATCAAAATTTAACATCACACATTTACATTAATTTGACAAAATATGAAAATAACAACAGGTTAATTTAGCAAGCTGTACAATTAGAAACCATACGGCGATGGTTTTCTCTCTTCACAACAGACATTTCTAAAAATATCTGGAATGATTTCTAGCAAAAAGAAGAGTTTTAAAGATGGAAATTGAAGTTTAGGGGGAGAGGAAAAGATGGATGAGGGAAATGTGTGTCGGCATCAGAACGGCACTCTCCGGTGAGTTCCCAGCTTCTTCCCCGGTACACTTAGGTGGTATAAATCAACTCTTTTACCTGGAGGAGGTGATTCCACTGGTACGGAGTTCCATTTAACGCACCCTTTCAGCGTCTCCGTAGGAACAGCTGTGAATTGTCCGAAGTAGTGACGGTATTCCGTCCGACACAGGTTCACCTCTCGGTGGACTCACATGAGTGGAGTCCGTCAGAAGTTCCACTCAGATGTGGAAGATTGCATAATTCCCACAAGACTCGGAAGAGCTCTGGATCATGCCTGGACTTCTGGTCTCCCAGCACTGGAGCGGCAAACGACTGAAGCCGAAGCCTGAAGCGACTGGTTTGAACTAGGAAGTACCGACATTTAAAGAGTTCTATTTCCGGTTCACTTGGGAGGTTCCTGATTGGTCAATATCGACCAGACAGGGGTGTGTTTTTGTGACGTAAGAGGTCACTAGGAGTCAGAAAAACAGAAAGTGTTTTGGAATAGATTGAAAATGTTTTTAGAGACAGAGAGAGGAATATTTAGGCGAGTTGGGGGAAAACAGGTGCCAGCCTCTATATTTACGCCTGAGAGGATTTATAAACATGATAGTTCGTTCCAACAACTTGTTTTGCGTTTGACTCCAACCTTGGACCAACTTACACTTGCTCATTCAAAGACAGAACATCAGAAAATGCATAATTACTCTGTAACAGACCTTAACATGATTTCTACTTTGCATGAGGATTAAAAATCACTAATACTGTTTCACAGTTAATTAAAAATGATTAGTTCACTGCAACATCTAAAAGTGGTTTGAACTAAACACACTTTGATTATCAAACATTTGTAAAATAGTAATGATAATAGAAAAAGAGAGTGTTCTTTCAATTGATCAGTGCAGGACACTTAGAAAGTCTTCTGGATGGACTTGATCTTGTGTTTCTGGACTCAAATCAATGAAATACAGTTCTTGTTCCAGGCAGGCCCCTCAAGGCCAGATTCGACCTGAGGCCTAGTTCACTACACAGTGATAGTGCAAAATGTCTGGGAAAGCATCATTCTGCTTGCAGAGTGCAACAAATCCACTGGTGTGACCAGTCATTGCTGGAGCGCCATCAGTTATAGAAATTAGTTTAAAGAGGGGCAATTGCTTTTATTAACAAACTCCATAAACGCATTAAAAATATTTTCTCCTCTTGTGTGTCCCTTCAAAGGCAAGATGGTGAGCAGCTCTTCTTTTGCACTCATGTCTGCAAAGGCCATTCTGTTAAAAACACACAGCTGGGCTACATCCACCATGTCTGTCGACTCATCAAACTGAAGACAGAAACACTCACATTGTTCCACGTCCTTTTTTAGCTGCTCCTCCACATCCACAGCCATTCCCTCACATCACCGTGTCACTGTTTGTCTGGACAACTGCACGTCTTTAATAGCAGCTACGATCTCACTTTTATTTTTAAAATCATGAAAAAGCGCATCTGCAGCCTCAATAAACGCTTCTTTCATAACTTGTCCATTGCTGAAAGACTTCTTATGTTGAGCCAGGATGCGGCTAACACGGTAGGAAGCTATCGTAGCAGCTTTACCTTTTGTGCTGGGCCGAGTGAAGACTGATTGCTGGGCTGCAAGCTTGTTTTTTAGCTCCCGCACTTTCTGAGTCCGTAAAGAACTTTTAAGAGGGAAATCTGTCTCAAACCGTTTGTGCATCGTCTTGAAATGCCACTCCAAGTTACACTTTTTGGGTAATGCAACGCTCGAATTACAGATGAGGCAAATGGACTTCGAATTAGAATAAACAAAAAAATACTCCTCCTCCCACTCTGTGTGAAAATAATAAGTTTTCGTTTGCTTGTTCGCTAGTTTTCCATCCATGTTTTCTGCGCACCGACATTACTCCACTACTGAGCCTAAAGTCTCGTGAGAGCGCTGTGTCACCGCACCCAAAACTCGCGAGACTATGTCTGTGAGAATACAAGTCAAGGTTTCGCTTCGCGGGCGACTGGGAACCAGCTCGCGGGCGAGCGACTGGTTGGGCACACCAGACTTAATTAATACATTCACCCTTTAATAATCAGAGTCAGTCACTGAAGTAGAATCCGTTAATTACAGTGAGTTCCATACCAGATTAAATCAATATTCATCTGAATGAAGAGACCAAAGTTGTCTTTGAAGTTTTATTACAAAAATAATCAAACTAAGAATCAACAACAATAATAAACAAACAATAGTAATGAATAAATCAAGGTTAAATTATCTTATCTAAGGCAAAATTGTCTCTTTGAGCAGGAATTATTTTAGTTTTATACGCACATGAATTTAGACAAAGTTTGACTATTTTAATAAATAGTTTACTTTGGATTTTGGTTTAAATAAGTTATTTAATCTGATCAGATAAAGTCATTTATCATCACTGCAAGCCAATAAATTATTTACCAAGTTGCATCAGCTTAAAATAGCATAGCAAGACCAAGGCATCATGTCACCAGGTTTCTGCTCCTTACCGGGTCAGTGTTGACAGCAACACTCGTCTTTCTGGGTTCTCTGGTGGATCAGACCAGGATACACCACAAGGAGTACTCGCCGCAAACTGCCCAAGGTAGCTGAACATCACTGTGACAGCTTTGGGGTCTGTGAGTGCCATAGCTGATGTGAAGGTGCACTGTCCATTAGCACCTTCTGACAGCTTGGACTTCAAGGAGAGAACGTGAGACTTGCAGTGAGAAAGGGCTTCATCTTCTGCAGTTGTTTAACTTCTAACAAATGTAATTGAGCAACATGTTTATCTGTTCAGGAACTAAACGAGTGGACCTCGAGACTACCACCAGGATCGAGTCCAAAGACGAACCGCTTTCCGGTTCGAAGCCGAAGACAATCCGCCCGGTTCGGGAGTCCAAAACAAATTGCCTTTCACACAAAGGATCTTTGTGTAAAACAACAGCTCTGAGAAGATTGTTGTTACTACTCTAGGGAACATTATGACTCCCCTCTGAAGCAAACAGTTCCAGTTCAAAGAACTTTTAGAACAGGTTTCTATGAAGGAATAATCACTTTCTAAAAAATAGAACAGAAATATGTTAAACACATTATAATATTTCACATGATTTCATTATAATGATTGAAAACAATATTCAAAATCATTCAAGGACGAGAAATGTGTGGAAATCAAAAGTAACTTTTAAATAAAACAGTCCATGGTGAGTCTGGAAGATCTTGAAGGATCAAGGGTCATAGTTAGAGCAGTGCAGCTTCATGCTACAAAAGTACCCAAAACACAATTTGACAAAAGCTAATTGGTCTGTTAATCTGGTAACAAAAAATAGTTCCACTATAAGCTGTTAGATTAGAGGAACTGTGCCCATCACTGTCGGCAGCCATCTTGGATTTTGACTTATGAAGCCAATTTTTGATAGTGGCTTTTCTTACACATACTGTAGTTGTAGCTACACACCAAAATGAAAGTCTTTAATGTGTAGGGATGGCGCCTTCTTGTGGGTCTTCTTTGTCTGTGCACCCTTATGTGTCTCATTTAATCTTGATTGATTTCTCCTTTGGCTGGTCCCAGCTGTTTGTAATTATGTCCTGTCCTGTTTGTGTATACAGGTCCTTCTCAAAAAATTAGCATATTGTGATAAAGGTCATTATTTTCCATAATGTAATGATAAAAATGAAACTTTCATATATTTCAGATTCATTGCACACCAACTGAAATATTTCAGGTCTTTAATTGTTTTAATACTGATGATTATGGCATACAGCTCATGAAAACCCAAAATGCCTGTCCCAAAAAATTAGCATATCATGAAAAGGTTCTCTAAACAAGCTATTAACCTAACCATCTGAATCAACGATGTAACTCTAAACACCTGCAAAAGATTCCTAAGGCTTTTAAAAACTCCCAGCCTTGTTCATTACTCAAAACCGCAATCATGGGTAAGACTGCCGACCTGACTGCTGTCCAGAAGGCCATCATTGACACCCTCAAGCAAGAGGGTAAGACACAGAAAGAAATTGCTGAACAATAGACTGTTCCCAGAGTGCTGTATCAAGGCATCTCAGTGGGAAGTCTGTGGGAAGGGAAAAGTGTGGCAGAAAACGCTGCACAACGAGAAGAGGTGACCGGACCCTGAGGAGGATTGTGGAGAAGGGCCGATTCCAGACCTTGGGGGACCTGCGGAAGCAGTGGACTGAGTCTGGAGTAGAAACATCCAGAGCCACCGTGCACAGGCGTGTGCAGGAAATGGGCTACATGTGCCGCATTCCCCAGGTCAAGCCACTTTTGAACAAGAGACTGCGTCAGAAGCATCTCGCCTGGGACTGCTGCTGAGTGGTCCAAATTATGTTCTCTGATTACAGTAAATTTTGCATTTTCTTTGGAAATCAAGGTCCCAGAGACTGGAGGAAGAGAGGAGACACAGAATTCACATTGCTTGAGGTCCAGTGTCAAGTTTCCACAGTCACTGGGGTGCCATGTCAGCTGCTGGCGTTGGTCCACTGTGTTTTTTCAAGCGCAGGGTCAATGCAGCTAGCTATCAGGAGATTTTGGAGCACTTCATGCTTCCATCTGCTGAAAAGCTTTATGGAGATGAAGATTTCATTTTTCAGCACGACCTGGCACCTGCTCACAGTGCCAAAACCACTGGTAAATGGTTTACTGACCATGGTATTACTGTGCTCAATTGGCCTGCCAACTCTCCTGACCTGAACCCCATAGAGAACCTGTGGGATATTGTGACGAGAAAGTTGAGAGACACAAGACCCAACACTCTGGATGAGCTTAAGGCCGCTGTTGCTGCATCCTGGGCCTCCATAACACCTCAGCAGTGCCACAGGCTGATTGCCTCCATGCCACGCCGCATTGAAGCAGTCATTCATGCAAAAGGATTCCCGACCAAGTATTGAGTGCATAACTGAACATAATTATTTGAAGGTTGGCATTTTTTGTATTAAAAACACTTGTCTTTCATTGGTGGGATGAAATATGCTAATTTTTTGGGACAGGCATTTTGGGTTTTCATAAGCTGTATGCCATAATCATCAGAATTAAAACAATTAAAGACCTGAAATATTTCAGTTGGTGTGCAATGAATCTGAAATATATGAAAGTTTCATTTTTATCATTACATTATGGAAAATAATGACCTTTATCACAATAAAGGACGGTGCGGAGTCAGGCACGGGAGCTCCCTTCTCTCGTTGTCCCCAAACCAAACCGCAGATCTACAACACTACTGATGGAAAGCTTATAGTGGAGGATGAGTTTTTAAACTTTCTTGTGGTCAAAATCAAGACTATGTGCCAGGAAGAGCTTGTGCTGCTCGCATCCAACACGTTCGACTTTGAGTGGATTGAGTCCTCTAGAAAAGTCCTGTTTGAACTGTGTTCCAATTCCAAACAGCGGTATGTGGCCTTCAAAGGAAGTCAGAAAGCTGTAAATGCCATTAAAAGCTGTTTAAAAGTTCTGAATGAGTGCGGGGAAGCTATACCTCACTTTGTCTCCCACTTCCTGGATGAGCTGCCGCCTGTGACGTTCAACAGCCTGGATGTCTCCAACTTACTCAGCAAGATGGAGCGTCTACAGAGCGAGGTTTGTGCCCTGAAGCATACAGTGTCACGCCAAGTGGACGTTGAGGAGAAGTTGCGTGAGGTTACCACCACCATTGACCGCAGAGTCACGGCAATGGAACGACATTTGGTCCTTGGAGGTGGAGGATCCAGCAGTGTGAATACGCCTGTTCCAGGAATACCCAACGCCAGTGACTTGACATTGGCTGCGGACGGCTCCGAGGAGGTGGTAACATGCATGGATTCTGTTCGAACAAACTGTGTTATTGCTGATAATGCCGCTTTGGCCGTGAATGGGACCTACACCGACGATCCCAGGATTATTGGCGAGTCTGCGGTGAGTGATAACCGTAACCGAAGCTGTGCTGCAGATGCGCCCATCAGTTCGCCCACATGGAACTTGGTGGTGAAACAAGGGCGGCGTTTGAAAACTGAGAGCCATTCAGCTACATTAAAACGCCAAGCTAAACCTGAGCGTAAAAGACCAGCACCTATTATCGGTACTGGTGCTCAAAGCACCATAAAAGTGGTCAGAACGAAGCTTGTAACTGTTTTTGCAACTAGATTTATTCCAGATCTTGATGATGAGACACTAATGAACTATCTTAAAGGAAAACTTGGACGCGATGTTCAGTGCCGGCGTATTGTCACTGGGAACACCAGATATAGTTCTTTTAAAGTCAGTGTGGAGTGTGAGAACGTTGCAGAAGTGTACAACCCAGAGCTGTGGCCAGAGGGTTCGGTTGTGCGCCGTTACTATGAGCCACGGAATAAACCTACAACGTCCAAAGGGCTTGGGGTGATCACTTCCAGTGATGCCAAAGGGATGGATGCAACGGCTGCAGTGAATCCTTCATAGACTAATTAATGCGTGTTATTTCTTACAATTGCCGGGGACTGCGTGTCGGTAACACAGCTGGAGATAAAGCACGACGTCTGGTTGTGGATAGACTGTTGCAAAAATGTGATATCCTTTGTTTACAAGAGACATTTTTATCAAAACAGGATTTGGGAAGTTTGAACTGTATTAATGACTGTTTCTGTGGAGCTGGTGAATCTACTGTGGATCTTTCTATGGGGATAGTGAGAGGACGCATCGCAGGAGGAGTAGCCATTCTATGGCACAAAAAGCTGGACCCAGTTCTTAATGTCATCAGAACTGGTGTTGACTGGTGTATTGCTGTACATTTAAAAGTTGAAAAAAAGAATTTGTTATTATTAATGTCTACACACCATACGAGTGTCCCCAGAATGAAGACATTTATTTGAATAGACTTGCTTTCTTGAACTCTTTCATTGATGACCATTATCTTACCTCTGTGTATGTAGTAGGTGATATGAATGCAGATATATCTGATGAATATTCCTCATTTGCTAAACATATGCATCAGTTTTGTGATGATAACAGTTTCATATTGTCCAGTCAGCAAATGCTACCTGCAGATAGCTATACTTATATAAGTGAAGCTTGGCATACAACGTCATGGCTTGACCATTGCATTAGCTCTGCTGATGCCCATGCTGTTGTAAAATCAATAGAAATATTATATGAGTATTCTATGTCAGATCATGTTCCATTTTTAATGATGCTGGATATTAAAAGTCTTCCAGAGTTCATATGGGGGGTAAATAGTGCCACCACAGTTAAATTCCAATGGTCCAGACTCTCTAAAGATGACCTATCAGTATATCATATGAAAACTGATTTTCTTTTAAGTAAAATAAGTCTTCCTCTTCAATCTATTATGTGCTCAGATGTTAATTGCAGTAATATATCTCACTGTATAGACCTTCATACTATGTATGATGGCATTGTGGGTGCTTTGAATGAGGCTACAAGATCATACTCTACATGTAGAAAGACTAATAACATTAGGCCAGGTTGGAATAAATATGTGTCAGGATACCATGCAGAAGCCAAACAGGCATATAAGATGTGGGTAGAAGCAGGTAGACCAAGAGATGGGACTCTCCTAGATTATAAAAAATTAACAAGTGCCAACTTTAAATATGCCATTCGATACATTTCCAAACGTGAGCAGAACATGAGAGCAGATTCCATGGCTGAAAAACTGCTTTGTAATAATACCATTGGCTTTTGGAATGATGTCCGAGCTTTAAACAGGTCTACTGCATTGCTCCCCAGTACCATTGAAGGCGTATCTGGGGCTGATAACATAGCAGAACTATGGAGACAGCATTATTCTACTTTATTTAACTGTGTAAAAAGTGAACCATATGGACTGGGAAATATTGCCAAGAGTGATGTGGTTCTAATAACCCCTAGTGAAGTCAAGCAGGCTATTGCGTACTTGTGTGAGAATAAGGCAACAGGTTCTGATAGCATTTCAGCAGAACATCTGAAATATGCCAGCCAAAAAGTGGCTGTGCTGCTTGCAATGTGTTTCTCTGGGTTTATGATCCATGGACAGTTGCCTGATTCCTTATTATCTATCATCCTTGTGCCGGTAATTAAGGACAAAACTAGCAAGGTTGGTAGCCTTAATAACTACAGACCTATAGCTTTAGCGAGTGTGATATCTAAAGTGTTTGAAAAAATCTTACTTGATCGTCTCAGTAAGTTTATTAGTACAACAGATAATCAATTTGGTTTTAAAGCCAAGTTGGGAACTGATTTCTGTATTTATGGCCTGAAAGAGGCAGCAAGAGCATATCTAAGAAAAAATTAATCTGTGTTAATTGGGTTTATTGATGCCTCTAAGGCTTTTGATCGTGTCAATCATTACAAGTTATTTGATAAATTAAAACAGAGAGGTGCTCCAGATATTATTATACGAATTTTAGTTTACTGGTATTCTAACCAGAAAATGCATGTAAAATGGGGCAATAACATCTCTGCCTGCTTTGGAGTGAGTAATGGTGTGCGTCAGGGTGGGCTTCTTTCGCCTGCCCTGTTTAACTTGTACATGGACGACCTGTCAAAAGAAATGAACCTCTGTAAAACTGGATGTATGATCGGTGATACCCTGGTTAATCACTTTATGTATGCTGATGACCTGGCTGTCCTCTCACCCAGCAGTGTTGGTTTTCAGCAGCTACTGAATATCTGCTCTGATTATGGGTTGAGATATGATGTGCAGTATAATGCTAAGAAAACTGTTGTGCTAATATGTAGGACTAAAGCAGACAAACAACTCTGTTTCCCAGATTTTTTTTTGTCAAGCCAAAAGTTAAATGTTTGTTCTAAAACAAAATATCTGGGTCACTACATCACAGACCAGCTCTGTGACGATGATGACATTTATCGGCAGTGTCGCATGTTGTACACCCAGGCAAACATTCTGGGGAGGAAGTTTCACATGTGTACTGATGACGTAAAAATAAGTCTGTTTAAAGCTTATTGTACATCCTTGTATGCGGCTCCTTTGTGGTGTAAATTCAAAAAAGCTAGCATGCAGAAGCTTAAGGTTGCTTATAATGACTCCCTGAGAATTTTGCTTAAGAAACCAAGGTCCAGCAGTGCAAGTGAAATGTTTTGTAATGCGCATGTCAGATCGTTTCAGGCACTCATGAGAAATTTGATATACAAGTTTATGTGTCGTTTGTGCAGCTCCATGAACAGTCTTATTGTAATGTTTTCACATCCCTCTGTTAGTGCGCTAAGATATCAGTCAGCTCTGTGGAAACATTGGTATGCAAGTCTTTTATAAGATTTTATTTTTTTAAATCTTTCTTTTTTCTTTTCTTTTTTGTGTGTTGTGTGTCATGCTTTTGTGGACTACAAGTCTGATGAATAAAGTAATCTGAATATGCTAATTTTTTTAGAAGGACCTGTATAGTCTGTCTGTAAGTCTTGTCCTTTGTTGCGTCGTTGTTGGGTATTGTCCTGTTCTGTCCTGCCAGCCTGATCTGATTCCCTGTTTTTGTAAGTTGCTGTCATGTTAGCCTTTTTGGTTTGTTAGTATTATTAAAGAATATTTATTTTTGTAAATCCTGGAGTCCTGACTTTTCTCTGCATTATTGGGTTCACTCCTGCCCTGCTCTGTCAGAAACCCTGACAGTACGACGCGACCAACCATGAACCCAGCAGGTGAAAGATTTTTGTCTGGACTCTCTGATGAGGATTATTTTTGACTCTGCGACACCGTCCAGAGGTATGTGAACTCAGCCACCTCGAATGATGTGTGGGAAAGGTGGGTGGCCACAAAGGACATGTGGGAGGAATATATTCGTCTCCCAGGTTTAATTGACTATCCTGGTATGGAGGACATTTTGGACGGGGGTTGGAGGAGAAGCGGTGGCTGGAGCCGCTCATCCAACCGTATACTGCCAGTCCTAGTCTTCCACCAGAACTGGATTCACCTGTTTTTGAACCATAACTACCTACACCACCCGCACACTCAACTCCTCTCTCTCGTCCTAGTCCTGAACTACGTCGCCACGACAGAAGGGTTCCAGAGACTCGATCCCACAACCTGCAGCCATCCCACAACCTGCAGCCAGTCCAGAGCCTGCAGCAGTCAGCACTCAGCCTGCAGTCAGCACTCAGCCTGCAACAGCCAGTCCAGAGTCTGCAGCAGAAAACACTGAACCTGCTCAGCATCCTGAACTGGCCGCAGAAGATTCAGAACCTGCAGTGGTACCTGAACCTGCAGCCGCCGCGACCCATCTGCTGAGCTCCTTGCCACCGACCTGTCTGCTGAGCTCCTTGCCACCGACCTGTCTGCTGAGCTCCTCGCCGCCATCCCATCTGCTGAGCTCCTCACCGCCATCCCGTCTGCTGAGCTCCTCACTCCTGGTCCGTCCGCTGAGGTCCACGCTCCTCTTCTATCCACTGAGGTCCTCGCTCCTGGTCCGTTCGCTGAGGTCCTCGCTCCCGTCCAACTGAGGTCTTTGTCCCCAGCTCGCCTGAGGTCTTTGTCCCCGACTTGCCTGAGGCCTTTGTCCCCGGCTCGCCTGAGGCCTTCGTCCCCGGCCTACCTGAAACCTTCGGCCCCGACCACCTGCCCGACCAGCCCCGGCCTGATGAATGGTCTCCCGGTCACCTGTCTGTCCTGTTCCTGCCTGAACAGCCTCCCGGCCACCTGTCTGAATGGCTTGTTCGACAACCTCTCAGCTGCCTACCTGATTGGCCCTGGCCTGATGAATGGTCTCCCGACTGCCCGTCTGAATGGCCTGTGGGACAACCTCTCGATCGCCTGTCTGACCCATCTGAATGGCTTATAGGACGATCTCTCGACCGCCTGCCCAACCTGCTCCGGCCTGATGAATGGCTCCCGGTCACCTGTCTGTCTTGTCTCCGTCTGAACGGCCTATTGGATGACCTCTCAGCTGTCTGCCTGGCTGACCCCAGCCTGATAAATGGTCTCCCGGCCGCCCGTCTGACCTGATCCAGCCTAATGGATGGCCTTCTGGCTGCCCGCCCGACTTGTTCCAGCCTGATGGACAGCCTTTCGGCTGCCCGCCCGACTTGTTCCAGCCTGATGGACAGCCTCCCGGCCGCCCGCCTTACTTGTTCCAGCCTGATGGATGGCTTCCCAGCTGCCCGCCCGACCTTCTGCAGCCTCATGGATGGCTTTCCGGCCGCCCATCTGACCTGCTCCATCCTGACGGACGGTCTCCTGGCCCCCCACCTGAACTTCTCTGGCCTGATGGACGGTCTCCTGACTGTCCAGAATTTTGTGTTCCCCTGTTTGTGTCTAGTGAGGTCCCTGGTTTTGGTTTTTGTCATGTTTTGTTTTATGCCCTCCATCCCTACAGTTCCTCCCTCCACCCACCCAAGTCTTTTGGGGGAGCTTTTTTGAGGATGCCAGGGGGTGTCCTTTTGAGGGGGGGGGGGGGGGGGTATAGGGATGGTGCCATCTTGTGGGCCTTCTTTGTCTGTGCACCCTTGTGTGTCTCATTTAATCCTGATTGATTTCTCCTTTGTCTGGTCCCAGCTGTTTGTAATTATGTCCTGTCCTGTCTGTGTATATAGTCTATCTGTGAGTCTAGTCCATTGTTGCGTCGTCCTTGGGTATTGTCTTGTTCTGTCCTGCCAGCCTGATCAGTTTCCCTGTTTTTTGTAAGTTGCTGCCACGTCAGCCTTTTTGGTTCATTACTATTATTATTATTATTATTATTATTATTATTATTATTATTATTATTATTATTATTATTATTATTAAAGAATATTTATTTTTTTTAATCCTGGAGTCCTGAATTTTCCCTGCATTATTGGGTTCACTCCTGCCCTGCTCTGTCAGAAACCCTGACATAATGCACTTATTTTTTTTAAGTTAGCATACAAAACAAATGGACAAATGTAGCAGCAGCCATCTTGGATTTTGACATGACAATGCAGTTTTCAAAATGAACATTTCTTATGGCTAGGGCTGGCTATCAGATTTTAGGTAAAGAGCAAGTAGGTTAAATGTTAAAACAAAAGTTGTATTTCTTAAAGCCATTGTATATTTGCTAGTTTTCTTTGTCATTTTGTTTCTTTTATTCTCTACTTGATCTTCATGATTGCATTTTTTATTTCATAGCAGAGTTGTCCTGAATTCTGCTGTTCAAGTTTCTCCTGAACATGCATGCTGTGAGATAAAACAAGACTTAATTGTGATGTTTACAACGCAGACAGCGGCCCCTCCCAACTCTGACAAAACAAGCGTCTCACAACATTTGCTTGATGTATGGAGGGGACATAAAACATATGCTTCTGAACAGAGCTGGCCCATCTTAACTTTGTTATTCCGATATCCTCTTCATTTGTTTTATAGCAGCAGGGTGATGGGATCATCAGTCATTCACACACGGCTTTAGGAGGTCCAGAGTGATTGCTTTTGCCTGACATCATCTCTGGCTGGGATTTCAGGCTGAAAGTGTCGAACTTTGTGGGAATGGGAGAAAGGGCTTGAAAAGTAACAAATGAAGGAGCACTCTTTCTCTTCCCCAACAGACCCCCCACCCCCCCGCCGAGATAATCTTGTTTTTTACTTGAGTGATGGGTGAGGATTTCACATACTCTCCATCTGTTTCTGATGGCTTTACGTTCATCTCAGAATTGGATTTCTTAATCTAATTGCTGAGCAACTAGCGATTTTTGGATCCCAGCACAGATGACAGATTAGGATTATAGTGCCCATGTGAAAAATAAAGCTTCTGATCTGTCAACAATGGGCACTTCTCAGTTAACATATAGACGGCAGAAAGGAGTCCACTGCAAATGGCAGCGATGATCTGAGGCCTTCTGCAATCCAATTTAAGCCTGAATTGGCGACATACACTTGCAATACTGGTACCACTTTGAAATTGTCTCCCTTGTAGGACTTCTGAGTAAATTAGGCAGTCGGTAAAAACAGGGAAAACTCAGGCCGGTTTGAGCAAAAGAAATCAGGTGGGATCAACTGGAAAAGCAGGTTTTCTGTCGAGCAACATTAGGAGAGAGATCCGTGTCCAGGATGTTTCTTAATGCACTGTCACATTATGTAAATCCCTAGTCCCTTACGAATGTCTCTGATAATATATTTGTCTGCTACAAGTTGCTTCCCCATGAGCTTCATGGATTGACCTCAATTTGCTTCAGAACCCCATCATTTCCTCCTCCTCCCTCGCCTGTCTCTCATGTTTTCCTCCCGGGAGTCTAACTGGCAGCAGAGCTCTCCTGTTGCTGTGTTTACAGGATTATGGAGAGAAGGATCACAGGCCACTCGAGCTGCGAACGGGACAAAGTTGCAATGATGGAAGAAGCAGCCCACGGGGCTCACCCTGTCTCCTCCATATGTCTCCTCAGCGACAAGTCAGCCTCTGTTCTTAGTCACAGTAAAAAAGGGATTTTCAACAGTTATTAATATTATTCATGAAGATTACTGTATATGTTTTAATCAAGTAGTTTAGGCAGCAAAGGCAATTTATGCACCTGGACAAATTTAAAAGACAATATTTATTTTTTCTAACAAATTAAAACTTTTTTTTTTTCAATGAAGGTATTTTTTTTGCACTGCAGCCATCGATATTTAGGTCAACAGTTAATTGTGTGAACACTTATTAAGCATTCACACAATTAACTGTTGACCACAATTTTTGTACTATTTCAACAAATCATATATCAAAATTTTCAGCTCTTTCAGGACAATCCTGCTCTGATTTTCGGTGTGATTTTAGCTTTTTGAAAAATTATTTTTTTTGCCATTTTTTTCTATGAAAATGAACTGAGCCCATTATGCATTTTACATTCTTCATATATTTAGATCTGTTTACAACTTTTTACTGCTCCTTGCACTAGGGATGCACAATATTATCGGCACGGTATCAGCCGAAATTAGTGATAAAGTTAAATATTAGACATCTGCCATTCCTTCAAAATAACTCACAGATATAAAAGGT
>NC_056501.1:44164275-44167344 GCF_014905685.2 Nematolebias whitei | reverse complement strand
AGTGTATATATATATATATATATATATATATATATATATATATATATATATATATATATATATATATGTATGTATATATATATGTATAAAGCACAGTATTTTTATGACAATTTAGTGACAAGGATGCCTGCAGCGCCAGCACAACATTATGATGTCACGCATGCCGTTGAGTTTAGATTAGTTAAAAATTTACAAATGTGCACTGTTCGAGTGTTGCCATTGTGTTAGAGAGAGTAAATGTCATGAATAAATTTGACATTAAACATAATCCAAGTTGAAGTGTTACATTATTTTCAGCCCCCTTTTTGGCATCTGCATTTGGTAGCAGGCCAGATTGACAAACACCATGCAGAATAAGTTAGTGTTTTGATTCCACAGCAGAGAAAGCCATGTAGTCTTTGTAAGTAGGTCTAGGAAAGAAAATATTGGTATTGGTATCAGTTATTGACAAAATAAGTTTTAACATGCCAGCATATTGCATATCGGCCAAGAACTTCAATATTGTGCATCCCTACCTTCCACATTTTGTTCCTTCAGCTTCTTTCAGCTTCCTTGTGCAAACTGAAATGTTTTTTTCTTCTACTTTCAGCCATTTTCAGCTGTTTTGAGCTCCTTTCAGTCTCTTTCTGCTAACATTTCTGTGCTTCTTCTAACATCTTTCTGTTAATTTCAGCCTAACTAACTTTTTTATGCTTGTTTCAGCTTGTTAAGCTCCTTCCAGCTTTTTTTTTTTCTTTTTCAGCTACTATTTAGCTTTTTTATGCTAATTTTAGCTTTTTCAGGTTATTCTGCCCCCCCACCCCCCATTTCAGCATATTCTGCTTTTTTATCATAGGTTAAGGTTCTTTCTGACTTTTAAGCTACTTTTCAGCTTTTTTTTTCTCTAGAGTCGGCCTTTTTCAGCTAATTTTCTAATTTACGTGCTCATTTGTGCTTATTTATACCTAATTCAGCAAATATGTGTTCTTTCTGCTTTATTCTGCTTATTTTTGGCTTGTTCTACCATTTCAGCTACATTTGAGCATTTTTTTTTTTAGCTAATTTCAGCTGTTTTTCCACAAGTTCTTCTGCAATAAGCATTCATACTGCATTTTTGTAGGAAATGAAGTTTCTCAAGTTCCCACTGGGTTAACAGTTCATTGGTTTGCTGTGGTGTCTATCAGCAGAGAAACGCAAGTTTTTTTTTATAACCTTTGGAAGAGGATTATGGCCACGGAGACAAATGTGTATTTTTTTTTTTTTTTGATGGCCTCCCTTCTCCCCTTACAGCCATCCTCTCCACACCATTATTATGAAATATTTATTATAGTGACATTCTAGTGTAGGGTTTTTTTTTTTTTTTTTTTTTTTTTAATAGGATAGAAAGAAAGAAAAGACAAAGTAAGACTCCAAAATATAAGAAATATATACAAATAGAGCACACTTCAAAACACCCGGCCACTGTCTGTTCACCTGCAAAGAACATGACAAAACACAGCAACAAAATACATATGTATAAAGAACTTAAAATATTCATGGCTTTGCAGTAAGTTTCAATAAATATATATACCCATACCTACGCCTATATACATACATACATACATACATACACATGAATATACACTCACATACATATCTATATATCTACATATAAAGCCTACATAAACATCCCTGCTTCTATTTGTGTGTGGTTGTGAGCATGCATAAGTGTATAAGGCTTCTCTAATAGAACATTTATTAGTAATTGTGAAGCAGCAGAGACCCGACCCCAAGACCAGAGGCAGACGAAAAAGGGGGGACCAGAGCCCAAGACCCCAGGAGGGACCCCGACCGCGGAGCCCCCAGAGCAACCCACACAGGGCGAACCACTCACCCACCCCCCAGAAGGGACCACAGGGGAGAACCGGAAGATCCCCACCAGCAACCACATACAGTGACCCCCCGGGGCCAACAGCGACAAACTCATAGGCCTCCATCGGCACCCGCCGCACCGATGTAGGTCCAGGTCCAGGCACCGAGGCCCGGGCACCGAGGACTCACACCACCCAGGCCAAGGCCTGACAGGGCCAGAGGACCCGAGCCCCACCAGGCAGACACCAGGCCGAGCGACACACGCCCAAGCGCCCAGCCCCCGATACCAAGGGCCCCAAGCGCGCCGGCAGGCAAGGGCACACCCCACCAGGGGGCCGCACGATAGGGGCGCGATGCCAAGCACCCCCAGTTGTATCAAAGAGGGGGCAGTCCGAGTCTCGGCCTAACAAATACCCATTCATACACATACAAAATCACACTATCCCAACCTCAATCTCACATTCATTCACTCAAAGACATACAATAACGATACATTTCATTCTTATTCCCGATACACACTCTATACCCCCCCAGGTCCAAGACATGTACCCGCCCTCTACAGGGGGCAGCCCATGCCCAAACCCAGGAGGTAAACCCATTCATTCTTGAGCGGAGAAGAGCCAATACCCCAGACCCGGCCCAGGCCATGCCCCGCCGACAGGATACCCCCCCACCATGAAGAGGACACGCCACCGACCACCCCCACACACCGCCAACAACCAAGCACGCACCCCCAGCCGACCGCCCGCCAGGCCCCGGCAGCCACCCCGGCCAGCGGGCCAACCATGGCACCCAAGAGCCAAGCTCAGGGGGTCCAAACAACCCCAGGGAGAGCACAGTGCCAGCACCGCCCATGGCAACCCCCAGACCCTGAACCCCCACATAGTCCTGGTCAACACCCGACGGCCTGCTCTTCTCCCGGACCCCACCCCCGGAATGGCAGTCAGGGAACTAGGTGGGTAGGAAGAGGAGAAAAAAAATAAAATAAAATAAATAAATAACTAAAAATAAGACCCCGACACATACACCCCCACCCCTAGATGTGCTGTTGATGTGTGTTGTTGTATAGTGCCATTAAAAAGGAAAGAAGAAGGAGCAAAGGCTGGCATGGTGCCAGTTTCCCCTCCACCCCAACTCTATCCAAACCCTAGTGTCTAAATGCAACCGTTGTAAGTGAGCACAGGCACAGGGGGTGAGAGTAAGGTCATCCCACCACCCATAGCCATGTGCCCACCTCAA
>NC_056501.1:44156402-44164175 GCF_014905685.2 Nematolebias whitei | reverse complement strand
TAAGAAGTATTTATTTTCAATGTCAAATTGTATTATTAAATTATTAAATGGAATAAAGTCTACACCTTCATATATGTGTTCCAGACGTTCAATTCCCTTGACTCTCCAACCTGGGAAATTTAACATATTATTTTCTTGTAGGATGTCAGGATTGTTCCAGATGGGTGTATGTCTACAGGGGAGTAGTGAAGATTTTGTCATTTTCAAATACTCCCACCATGCTGTCAGAGAAGAGCTAATACTGATGCTTTTAAAGCAAACATGTCTTTTTATATTTGTGCTAATAAACGGTAGATCTGAAATCTTAATATTATTGCATAAAGTTTGTTCTATGTCTATCCAAGTTTCATCTAATGTATTTGGATTTAACCACTTTGAGATATATTGTAACCTATTGGCTAAATAGTAGTGATAGAAGTTGGGAAGTTCTAATCCTCCGGTATCTTTAGATTTCTGTAATGCTTTTAAGCTAATACGTGGAGTTTTGTTTTTCCAAAGGAATTTAGATATCAAAGAGTCCAGTGACTTAAACCATTCAGTTGAAGGTTTATTTGGAATCATTGAGAATAAATAGTTTATTTTCGGCAGGACCATCATTTTTACTGAGGCAACTCTTCCCATAAGTGATATGGGCAGAGATTTCCATCTAGTAAGATCATCTTCAATGTTCTTTAAAATTGGGATATGATTCAATTTTATTAAGTCTTCCAATCTAGGAGAAATATTAATGCCCAAGTATGTAATGTTACCTGATTGTAGTCGTTCATTGAGAGGAGTATTAAACACGCAGTTTATTGGAAGAGCTGTGGATTTTGACCAATTTATAGAATAATCAGAAACTTTTGAGAATGAGTTTATTAATTCGATAACATTAGATATTGACTTTTCTGTGTTCTGAAGAAAAAGTAAAACATCGTCAGCATAAAGACTAATTTTATGTTCTATATTTCTACACAGTATACCTTTAATATCAGCAGTTTGTCTTATTGCTGCTGCTAAAGGTTCAATAAAAATAGCAAATAGCGCAGGTGAAAGTGGACATCCCTGCCTGGTCCCCCTCTGTAAACAGAAGCTTGAAGATATTTGATTATTTGTCCTGACACATGCTCTTGGTGAGTTATATAATATTTTTAACCAATTAATGAAATGGTCCCCAAAACCAAATTTACTCAATGTAGAAAATAAAAATTTCCAGTTTACCCTATCAAATGCTTTTTCTGCGTCCAAAGACAAAATAGCTGTTTCAATATTTTTACTATATGAATACTCTATTAAATTATATAATCTGCGTGTGTTTGTGGTCGAGTGTCTTCCTTTTATGAATCCAGTTTGGTCAGGATGAATAATGAGAGGAATTATTTTCTCTAATCTTTTAGAGAGGACTTTACTAATTATTTTAACATCTACATTAATAAGAGAGATGGGGCGATAACTGGTAGGTAGTACTGGGTCTTTGCCTGGTTTTAATAGTAAACTAATGTTGGCTGAATTCATATGTGTTGGAAATCTGCCATTTTCTTCTGACTCATGTAGCATTCTGTGAAATATTGGTTCCAGGATGTTCCAGAACTCTTTATAAAATTCTGCTGGATATCCATCTGGACCTGGAGATTTCTTATTAGGCATGTTTTTAATGGCTTCACGGAGCTCATCTGATGTTAATGGTGAGTCTAGTTCTAAAGATTGGCTACTGTCTAGTTTTGGAAGTATTACTCTCTCCAAGAATTGATTAATATCTTCATCTGTTGGATTTATTTGTGGAGTATATAAAGTTTTATAGAAATCTCTAAAAACACTATTTACTTTTTCCTCGTCATAAGTTATGTTACCATTTGTGTCTTTAATACCATATATAGACGTTTTTTCTTTATTTAATTTGAGTTGATTAGCTAAAAAGCTACCGGATTTATTACTGTGTTCAAAATGTTCCAAGCGAAGTCTTTGTACTAAGAATTTGTTTTTTTTGTCAATACATTCATTTAGTTCTAATTTTATCTTGCGTAGTTTTTTCTGTGTTTCCTCTCCTTGTAAACTTTCTAATAATTTGATAGATTTCTCTAAATCCTCAATACGTTTATTTTCTTTTTTCTTTTTGTTTGTTGCGTAGGATATTATTTTCCCTCTCATAACTGTTTTCCCAGCCTCCCAGAGTGTACACGCTGATGTACCTGGCAAGTCATTAAACTCTAAATACGATGTCCATTCATTTTTAAAGTATTGTATAAATTCTTCATCCATAAGCAGTGAGGTATTTAATCTCCAGTTTATACTTTTTGGGATTTCTTTCTTATTATCTAAATTTAAAGTAACTGGTGCATGATCGCTGACAGCAATAGGGTGTATCTTAGTGTCTGAAATGTTGGTCAGCAATGAGTTGCTGATTATAAAATAATCCAGACGAGAGTAAGAGTGATGCACATGTGAAAAGAAAGAATACTCTTTACTATTAGGGTGAAGAGACCGCCATGCATCGCAGAGTCCATAATCACTCATGTACTGTTTAACTACATTTATGGATTGCCAACTGTGTTGAGCTCCTACTGCATTCAGCCTGTCTATTTTGTTATCTAGACCAAAGTTAAGATCACCTCCCAGTACCAGCGAGCAATCCATGTGATTTGATAGAGTAGAGAAGAGATCATGAAAAAAAGCGGCATCGTCCACATTTGGCCCATATAAGCTAACAATACAATATTTTTGACTGAGTATGGATAATTTTAATATTATATATCTACCTTGCGGGTCTATAACTGTGTCTAATATTGTGAAGTTCACATTTTTATGTATTAATATTGCTACTCCTCTCTGTCTTGAGTTATAGCAGGCTGAGAATACATGAGGAAACTCAGGAGACTTTAGCTCATCCACAGTTGACGGTAATTTATGAATCTCTTGGAGTAATACAACATCTGCCTTTAGTCTTTTAATCTGGCTAAAGATTCTATTTTTTTATGTTGGCTACCGGCTCCATTAATATTCCATGTGACAAACCTTAAGATACCCATATTTGTGCTTGTGAAAATATAATTAAACCACACCCATTTCACAAATATCAAAAATAGTAAAACACCCAGACAATAACATAATCCTTAATGATTGATTATTTATGATTTATAGATAAACTAAGTGCTGTTTTTGAAGGTAAATCATGGATGTATTCCTTTATGAGGTATTTGTATGTATGTATATGGATATATATAAGCCTTTGTGCCTGTGTGCTAGTAATTGTTGAGTCAGAAAAATAGAGACAAAAAAAAGAAAGTGAGATGATAATAAACACAATAAACACATAAAGATAAAAGAAGAAAAAATAAAAAAAGAACCCCCTTACCACATTAAGTGTCATGCCACCGTGTACCACCACCATCTGTGTAACCCACCAACCGAGCTGTGCTGAAAAATTACATAAATATCTGGTAAGTAATATGAATATATATGCTTGCTAATACATTTTAAGTAAAATTAGCAACTGAAGATCATACTTACCTTATTTATATTATTAATAGAGCCAGGGAGTAACCTCTGGATCTCTAAACAGCTGACCATTGATGTACAGTTTGTCCACAGCCACAGCAGCTCTTCTGCCCTCGTTTATATTTTTCTTCCTAATCGGGAACAGGACGCGCCTTCTACTCAGAATTTCTGCAGGGAATTGATCGTTCATGCTGAAGTTCGTGTCACGCAGTTCTCTACCTCGGCTTTTAATTTGTTCTTTCTGTTTGTAATGTTCAAACTTAGCTACAATCGGCCGCGGCCGATTGCTTCCAGGCTTCTTACCTCCGAGGCGGTGGACCCGGTGAAAAGTGATGGATTTAACCGCGTCACTCGGCAACTTCAGCTGATTCTGAATGAAGTCACGGACGGAGGCCTCAGGGACCTCGTCCGCTCGCTCCGGTATTCCCGAGAAGACGAGGTTGTCCCGCATGCTCCGGGCTTGGATATCCAGGATCGATTCTTTTATTTTTTTATTATCCCCGGATAGCAGCGTCATCTCCTCGGTGAGTTGTTTTACCGTTCCTCTCAGCTCCTGATTTTCACTAGCAAGTGATGCTACCTGCTGTTGACTGAATTCTAAAGACTCCCTGAGGCCTTGAAACTCTTTATGCAGCATCTCTACTAATGCTAGTCGGGCATCCAAGCTAGTTAGCTTCTGGTCAATTGACTCCAATATCTCCTTAAAACCTGAATCGTCAGGAGACGGTGCCGTAACGCTGTCTGAGCTGCCCTGTCGATGCCGCTTAGCATTGGGGATGTTAGCTGAATTGCTAGCAGCACCGGATGTATCTTTAGGCTTACCCATGACTAAGCTGTCGAAACACTCGTCAACAAACAATTCCAGGCTCTCCAAAGTCTCCTCGTCCAGTTTGTTTGATCGAATGAAAAAAGTTTATTAGTAATATTTAGGACTTTCTTAATGATCTTATATTTAATTAAACAGTTTTTATTTAAATAAATACGGACTTACCAAAGTTTTATCATAATACTCACGCACAGTTTCTTCCTAGTTCTCAGCAACAGCTCATTGCACCGACGGTTCAGTCATTCCTTTGGAAGAGGATTATGGCCACGGAGACAAATGTGTATTTATTCATTTTTTTAATTCAGATTTTTTTTTTTTTTTTTTTTAGAGTTTTTTTTTCCCCCCCCCCCCCCCCCCCAGGTTCAGTTTGGTTCAGTTTGGTTCAGTTTACTTTCAGTTTTTGCAGTTCAGTAACATGGTGATAGGAAGTTCTTCTTGTCTTTTTATTGTTTTTGTTTTATTTTTATCCATTAAGGACAACATCTGGCTTATGGTGTCATTTTCACAGTCACTAACAACAACCTGAACATAAATGCCAACCCAACACTAAACAGAAAAACCAACAGGAATGACGCATCTGAACATGTAACCCGATAAATCCATCCATTTCTGTCTCAGGATTACCCAGAAGGCCGTGTAGCTCACACGTCTCTTACATTCAAGTACAACATGTAATTTCAATAACTCACACTGAAATTTAACAGTAATCCACAAAACCTAGTGTTTCTGTAAAGGTCCATCATATGAAACCAAAATGCAACTTTAATATTGAAAATTGTCAATGTAAGTCTAAATTTGATATTAAACTTTTTTCTTTTTTTGTGTGTGTGAATTTTTGAATTTACTGATTGTAACTGAATATATCGCATATCTTCTCACATCATTAAAAAAAATGTCTGAAAGGTCATCCTGAAGGCTCAGGCCGTATTTTGGTCTCACCCACTCTACATCAGAATTCTAATTGTTTTGTGAGTTAGAAACAAATTCATCCTGGACAGCCTCTGACTGACTTCAGCCTTCGCAAACCACAATGACGGTCAATGAATGAGAAAGCTCCTTCCATATTTGCACAAAGGCAAATAAATATTATAATAATCAATCAATCATTCAATCAATCAGTAATCTGTTGTGTGTACTGTATTTTCATGACTTAAAAACTATATCGCTCAAATGTAGTTTACAAAAAATAAGAAAATGGGGAAAGGAAAAAAACTACATTGAAAATATCTACCTATTATCTTTATCTGCTTCTTCTTTTCCAGGTGACGGGTTCACTAGTGCCCACATCCAGCCATCACTATGCGAGAGACAGGGGACACCCTGGACAGATCTCCACTCCATCAGTCCATCACAGGGACACATAGAGACAAACAAGACAAACAATCATTCACTCTCTCACTCCCACCTAGAGACAAGTTAGAGTTACCAATCAGTCTAACATGCATGTTTTTGGTCTTTGGGAGGAAACTGGAGTACCTGGAGAAAATCCACGCATGCATGGATAGAATATGCAAACTCTACCCAAGAAGGTCCCCAGCCAGGATTTGAACTGACAATCTTCTCGTTGAGAAGTGGCCCCTCTACCAACTGTGCCACCATGCCATCTCACACAGATGTCCTTCCACAACCCCAGACCATCGAGTTACCACAGCCCTCTGTGTGGAGCAGAGAGCTGCCATCTAAGGCACCCGGGGGAGCAGATAGTGGGAGTTAAGGGCCTTGCTCAAAGTCCCAGAGTGGGGCAAATGAGGGTGGAGGCAGGTGTGGGTGTTTCACCTTGCACCCACATGTTGATGATGACAGTCCAAGGAGTTCAACCAGCGACCTTCTGATCACAGGCCCACCTTCTCTAATCGCTGTACAATCACATCCCTCATTTTATATAAAATAAATATTAAATTGAAGTTTTAAATGTCAAATTTCATATGTGCTGAATTCTTGCCCACTTCACAGACATGAGACAAAAGTATCATTTGTCAATATTCCAACCATCTGGTGTTAAGTAACAATAAAACACAAATTCATTTTGTTGTAAGCAGTCACATTTGCTAATTTAATTCAATAAATAAAAATAATGTCTCTGTAATTTTCAGCTTTAGAACAAACATTGGTAATACTTTACAATAAGGTACACAAAATGTGATTAACTACTAGGGAACGCCTCAGGAACGAATCAGGAGTTAATGGGTAGTTGACCAATACTTACTGGGGAACACACAGCCAAGCCTTATTAGGGGACTACTGGTTTGTTACCACAGAAACAGAGGAGACATTCTCCATGTGGGTTCTGAAAAAAACCTGCACCAGTGAGGTCACAGCTTGTAATTGTCAAAAGCCTGTTACCTATTGATTACTGATTTTATTGGATTTTCTCTTTTGCAAACCTATAGATGAAAGACATTATCAATTTCATCATTTTGTACTGGTGTCATCTTAACTATTTCTGACTATCACTTACTGAGCACCCAATCATTGCCTGGCTATTATTTTGTTCACTGATGTAGTGAAGCATCATACCAAGTACTTACTGAGGAACCAATCATGTAGCCCCCAGTATACTCCTGCGTATGTCCGTTCATGCGTACGTACGCGTGTACTGTACGCAGAGGGTTCAGACTTCAGACTCCAGCGTATGCCCCGAGCAGCTGCAGAGCAGCTTCACAGACAAGGGGCATTTACCTTTGGGACAAATTGAGGTCGCCGATTGGTCATTTGCTGACACGCCTACTGGATTGATTGACAGGTTGGAAAAAAGAAAAAAAGCGAGTGCTGACAGCCTCAGCCACAGCGGTGTTCTGTGTTTATATGTTGTTTATAAAAAGATTAAAAAATAAATAAAAAAACAGGGAGCGCTGGCTCTACAGCCCACACATCAGACCAGCACACCAGGAAATCTCCAGACCCTCCCGCAGCCACGCTGGACCTGAGTTTAATTTGCTCGTGACAAATTCCTTCATTTTCTCACCATTTCAGTCATTGCATCAACGGAGGAGGAAGAGATCTCTTGCCTATTGGCAAAAAAACAAAACAAAAGGCCAGATCAGAGCTGAAGAAGGGGAATTTAATACATTGGTGTCGCATACAAAACAGTCTGTCTCTGGGCAGTTTATTGTGCGACACCGCGAACGCATATGCGGTCATAAAAATTGAGCTTTGCACGGACATGCCCTGGGGGGTATGCTCGTACCTCCGCGTACGTACATGCGTACCTCTGCGTATGGACGTATGCGAGAGTATACTGGGGGCTTTACTGTGGCTGAGTGATTAGAGCAGTCGTCCTTCAATGTCAATGTTGGGGGTTCAAATCCACTAGCAGCCGCATGCCGAAGTGTCCCTGGGCAGGACACTGAACCCCTCATTGCCTCTGATGTGTGTCCCATCGGTGAATGAATGTGATAAAGCTTTGATTAGTCTCTTTAGAATGATTTGTTCAATTCGCTTTGTATAGATCTAGTAGAATGCTGTATGAATGG
>NC_056501.1:44152665-44156302 GCF_014905685.2 Nematolebias whitei | reverse complement strand
CTTGATCAGATCGAAAGATGCTATATAAGTACCGTCCATTTACCATTACTTAATCACTACCTGACCATTACATACTGTTTTTTTCCCCTGTGGTAACATACCAGTAGTCCCCTAATAAGGCGGTGTGTTCTCCAGTAAGTACTGGTTAACTACCCATTAGCTCCTGATTTGTTCTTGAGGTGTTCCCAATTAGCTGATCAAATTATGTGTACTTTATTGTAAAGTGTTACCCAAACATCTGCATTACGAGCAGGTGTTTCTCTTAGCAGTAAGAGAGTTGAGAATAAGAAGACAACTGAATTAATTCAACAGTTTGGTCCATGCCTCTGTCACTTCAAGCTGTTATAAAAGCCAGACGTGGTGCGACAAAGTGCTGCTGGGGCAGTGTTTCCCTCAAGAGTCCATATTCTCTTTCTACTTGGTCTAAAAAAGAAATTCTAACTGAGTCCTTTTTTATTTAATTGGTACTTTTAATTTTATTGATGATTTTTCCTTTTTAAATCAATATACCAAGGGGTTAGAATAAAAAGAGAATAATTATTTTATGACAGGTCTGTGATTTGCCTTTTTTGTTTATCATATCAAATAAAATACCCCCACCCCCAGGCATGATGGTTCTGTGGGTTGTACATTTAGGTTATTTTAACTCACGTTATTGGTTACATTTTAACAGTCATTTGTTTTGGTTCATTTTTAACAATGCAGCCTATTTTCTATTGGTCTCTTCTAACCATCCCACCCATGCTACCCCCCAGGTTTCTCCACCTTTAGCACCTTTCCTCACTGACAGCTAGATCTAGGCTAATTGACAGCCTGACCTGAGGAAGAGCTGTGCTATTTTTCTCTTCCTCTGTGTTTTACTGTCTTTGTTCTTCCCACAGACAGGGAACTGAATCACCGTCTGGACTGTGGGCAGCTGGTCATGGTAGATGGAGAGGGCAGCACCTAGAAGTGCATGAGCAGATCTCCAGTTTGCACTCTTACCATGCAAACCCAAGCACTAAGACTGACCTCCACCCTGGCTGTCAGGAGCCCTTCAGCTCATTATGTGCTCGCACCATTAAGATCTGCTTCAGACAGACAGCAGAGAGGAAAGTGGAAGTACTTCTCCTCACTTCAGGCAAATCTTGAACAAATCTGTCTCTATGTTCTGCTTCAGTACAGCATGTCATGTTGCCCGGAGCCTACCTGCTGTCCTCTGATGTGAGTCATGTGAGCGAGTTTCACTCTTGATTTAACCACACTGTCACTCACTTCTCCCAGACATTTCTTTCCTACACATTTTTCCCCCGTTTTGCTTCAAAGTGCCACTGAACATAATCTTTACGCCTGTGAAAGTCGACAGCTGCAAGTAGGAGTGAAATAATTGTCAGTGCCATAGTGACAGTCCGTATTGGCAGGCTTGTATAATAGCAGAACAATGTCACTCTCATCTGATGCATTTTCTCACTCTGCTCTGACCGGGTGCTTGAAGCTGGACCATTTAAGTGATGGCAATAAAAATGTTTTGGCAAAATGTTTTATTTGTGTGTCATCGACTGCAACAAAAGCATCCCCACAGGCATGTTGACAGTTTTCAGCTTGAAATCCACCCTGTTGGTTGGCTGGCACAGAGAAGACCAACACAGAAGCTCACACTCGGATCCCGCTGCAGTCTGCGAGTGTCATGGTGACATTCCTAGCTAGCTGTGTCAGTGGGAAGCTGACTTAATGTTTTCTTCTCACTGAGAGCACCACAGTGTTTCTTGCAACATGTTAGGGATGTTTTTCTAAAACACTAATCCTGTGAGCAGCAACTGTTGCAGTGACTGTATTCAGAGCTTGAGCTGTTGTTAGACAAAACAATATTTCCATCAGTGCCTCAATCCACTTCACACTGATGGCTGAGGTTGTGATGTTTGATCACTGCAGTGTTTGTGTCGGTGCATACAACAATGCTGTTGTTTTACTCAGTGCCGTGTAAGATTCTATCTCCTGTGTTCAAATGGTCTGAAGCGCAGGCTTGGAGGAGGCAATCAATTTCCATCTCAAAAGGTTTATTTTAACTACACATGTTTTTCATTCAACCTTTACTTATACAGGCTGGCCTCATTTAGCCATGGGGACTCATTTACAAGAGGGACTTGTTCCAGACAGAACTTATAAAGTACAGACAACAATAACAGCAAACAATGACAACAATAAACTACAGTAACAATGCAGTTAAAATAAGAGTTTTATACAAAACAATAAATCAGGGTTAAAACAGTGTGAAATACTAAAAACAAGAACATATTTGCTTTGATTTTATACTGATATTATCAAATGTATGAAACCCCTTAAATAAATCAAGGAGGACAACTTCAGTTCCTGTTGCAAGGTGTTCCAGGTTGCAGGAGCTGAGTAGGAAAAGCCGTTTTGCCAAGTTCAGTCTGCACTGAGGGAACGCTGCAGGTAATAATGGCCTGAGAGCACATGTTGTAACTGCACTGACGGCGTGACATGTGGGAGGAGATATAAGAAGGTAGCAGACCAAGGAGGGATTTATAGATGAAAATGACCCAGTGTGAGAGCCTATGTGTAGATAATGATGACCAACTGACCAAGGAGTACAGCATGCAGTGATGGGTACGGTAGTTACAACCGGTTACGAATTTTAGCGCACCATGGTAGATAGCATCCTACTTCTACAAGGAGCTGGCAGGAGCATTCATGTAAACAATATCACCATAGTCAATGGTTGGTAGGAAAGAAGCAGTTAGAAGGCGTTTTCTGGCATTCAGAGTTAAGCAAGATCTACTTCTGAAAAAGAAACCCAGTTTTAATTTCAGTTTCTTTATCAAGTTTTTGATATGTGGTTTAAAAGAGAGATGTGCATCGACCAAAATTCTCAAGTATTTGTAAGAATCTACAAACTCAATTAGGGCTGCAACTAACGATTATTTCAATAATTGATTCATCGGCCGATTATTTTTTCGATTAATCGATGAATCGGCAAAAAAAAAAAAAAAAGTTTTTATTTCCACCCCTTTATTCCAAAATTGAACGTTTGACTGACATAGCAATTCACACAAAAAACAGGTGCAATTTGACTATTCTGTTAGTAAAATATTGAATAATCAAAAATAAAAGTTAGTCAAATAGCTTAAAAAATAAATGTACACAAAAATATATACAAATGTATCTTTATACATGCACAATATTTAGCTACTTTGTAAAATGTGTCATTGAGGGAAGAGTGTAACCTGGATTAAAAGTGTGGATTATTGTAACCTGGATTAAAAGTGTGGATTATTGTAACCTGGATTAAAAGTGTGGATCATTGTAGTGAAGCCTTCGTCTTCAACCATCGACAGAGGCCTCATGTCAGTGACGATCATTTAAGGATGTTTCAGTGAAGACAGCTGCTGCTGTGGTGTCCATGATGTCTGTCCATCATGAAGTGTTGTTGTTTGTTGTTGTTTTCTGGAATGAGACAGTAAATATGTATTATAGCATAATTTACAGCAACTCAAGAAACGCCTTGTTTCACTTACAGTGTTGGGTTCAGGCAAAAGTAGCTAAAAGAGCAATTAAACACACACACACACACACACACACACACACACACGCACACACACATATATATATATATATATATATATATATATATATATAT
>NC_056501.1:44149608-44152565 GCF_014905685.2 Nematolebias whitei | reverse complement strand
TATATATATATATATATATATATATATATATATATACATACAATACTTAATAACACACATTTGAGTAGTTTAATTCCTGTTTAAATGCAATTCATCCTGCCATACCTGCAGTGTCTTCAGACTTTGACAGCAAATTAAAAGTTGAAGCTTAATCATTAAATTATTATCTTTGTGTTAGATTTATTTATAAATCACATTTAAACACTGCTTGTACCAATTAAATTAAATAAAAAGTAACACACACGTTCTCTATCACTGTCATTAATCAGATAAACAAACAAACAAACAAACAGCTTCATCTACCAGACAGACTGACGTTACGTTTTCTCTCTTGGAAACAGAACAATGTGTTAAATTGTAGAGACTCACCTGCAACACATGACGAGTTGTATCTGCTGCAGCTCGTGACTCTGACATGTTTACGTTTTATCTCAGTGGTTCTCTCGTGTCGTGTCGGCGATTTTCAAAGCGGCATGCTTCTTATTTTTTATCTTTAAGTTCTCCCACTCTTTGGAGGACTTGGGTCAAACAGTTTTCGCTGCGTTGGTCATTTGTAAAATTTACTTAAATTTCCTTTGAAAACAGTCTCTGCTCCTCCTCCCCCCTCGCTCTGTTCAACCAAGAAGGGGTCTCTGCAGGCAAATTCGGAAGGCGTATCTGGGCGCTCATATCTGATTGGACTATAGGAAAGTGGGCGTATCTGGGCGGTCATATCTGATTGGACGATAGGAAAATGGGCGTTTCTGGCCGGCCGGATCTGATTGGACGATAGAAAAATGGGCGTGTCTGGACGGCCACATCTGATTGGACGATAGAAAAATGGGCGTGTCTGGACGGCCACATCTGATTGGACGATAGAAAAAAAAAGGCTGAACGATAGAAAAAAAAAGGCTGAACGATAAAATGCCGTAACCACAGACACATGATGTCTAAAAACAAGGCGTTATTGGCAGATTGTGTTAACCACAGGCATATTATGTCTATGGTGTTAACCGGTTCGACATTAGCGGCGTCTCGGTTCGACATCGCTCCAGTATACTGCCGCGGCGTCTCCATAACTTCTTTTTTCGACTCTCTTAACACAGAACTTCCGGTTACATTTCAAAATAAGAGCAACATAACTGGGTAGTGGGGAGAGCTAAATGTTAGGTTTTTTTTTTAATACCTAACCATAACATTAAAAAAACAAATCCCATTTTGGTTGTTGAAAAATGTGAACAAAGTTACAATCGATTCATAAAGAAAGAAAAATATTAATGATACTTAAACTGGCCTTGGGACAAAGGAGGTTTCCTTTAACTTCACATTTTCTTGTTCAACCTGCAGTCACTGCAGATGAGTGATTGTCAGTTTCTGTAAGATTTCTGCAACTGGAGCAGGTATTTCTGTTTACTGGTTAACTTCCTCAGCTGTCTCACATTTTAAAGGTCAACCCTACTCCATGTTTCAGTAGAAAACCAGCACATTTAGGAGTCAGTACATAACCAGACTTTTGGTCCTCACACCTGTACCCAGTTGCTTATGCTGCATGATGAGATCAGATTATCCATATTTTAGAAATTACATTTAACTTAGTCGACAAAACAATACAAATGAAGACCGTCTTAAAAAAACTCTTGGTTTTGCAGTAAGCAGCCTGATTTCAAACTGACATCTTGGCCAAAGGTAAAATAAAAATCTTTGTGTTCTCAAAAAAGTTGTTTCAGGACCTCCAATAAACTTATGTACACATCAAAGCACACAAGACAGATTCAGGAATTCTCTTTGTTTTCCAGATTTCACATTTGTTATTACCTTAAAACATACTCAGACAACATTTGATGCATCATTGAATTTTTTTTTATTGTGTTTATTGGGACATCCATTTCTAGAAGTCATCGTAGCATCTGTTGGAAACACAGAACATAGTACAGTTAGGGTGTTGCTAGTTGTTACTTAATCCTGGATTGGATTTTAAAGTTAATTTTGATATTTTTTTCACAAGGAAAAAAAAGTTGATTTCCTAAAGTTTAACTATAAATGAAGGAATTTGTACATTCAGGTAATTGAAAATTAAGTAATTTCTCTAACATCCAACCCATTTTAGCCACTGAGCCATACCCAACACCCATAATCTATTCTTGAATGAATTATTGACTATTATTGACAAATTACAGACTTTTTATTGAATAAGTTATTACTCATTATTGAATCATTGACAATTTACACTCATGTTTGTGTTAACTCATGTTGCAACAACGTCAGCAACTTTTGACTATTACTATGAACTATGTTAAACTTTGGAGGTGATTTATTTTGAAAGTCAACATCAGATGTTGGTCAACATTGTTGAGCAACATCTTGGGGTCTTCTAGAGTCAGCCTGAAGTGAGAGTGGTCCCTGACATGGCAGAAAGACATAGATATAATTAACAGCTTTTATTTATTTATTTTTCAGCTAATAACAACTTTTATTTATTAGTTTTTCATATTTTTCAGTTATACACAGCTTTAAAATATTTATTTTTCAAGTATTAAGAACTTTTATTTTCAGCTTTTATTTTGAAAAGGAGCCGAGTGGAGGCTCACTTTACCTCAGTGCGTTACGACAACAACGAGAGAACGGTCGAAACTATCGTGACCTACAATAAACGTACTTCAATAATATGCATAAGTGAAAACATAACATACTTTATAAGTACAATAAATCATATTTCTTTGTCAAACATCGCAAAGAAACGTTACCTCATCAATAATCCTCGTGACTTTGAGGGTTACCCACAGCCAATCAGTGTTCGCCGCCGACAAACGCCTATTAAATACTGTTAGCCAATCAGTGTTCGCCGCCCATAAACGCCTATTCGCCAGAAACGCCCACTTTTGGTCTGCAGAGACCCCCTTCTCATCAGTTTGTCCTCCAGCAGTCTAAGCCTATAGCAGCATAACTAAGGGACAGCTCAGGAAACCCAAGCCAACCAT
>NC_056501.1:44136940-44149508 GCF_014905685.2 Nematolebias whitei | reverse complement strand
ATTGATTTTGTCAATTTCTACAAATATTTGAGTATCTTGGTCAATTTTTATCTTACATTTCCTGTTATAATTACGAGCCATCATTTATCTTGACCCAACTCTACTATTCCCAGATCTATAAGGAGAGATGCAAATTGACCAAGATACTCAAATATTTGTAGAAATTGACAAAATCAATAGGAACACTATTCAAAGATAAAATAAAAGGAAGGACTGCTGGGATCGAATTCCTGTTTGGAAAAAACATCCCTTTGGTTTTGCCAGTCTATAGAAACATTTAAAACTGTGATGAAAGTTGTGAATTATCTCAAATTTGGACTCAGTTATTTAAACGTAGAAAAAATTAAAGACTGCAACCTTAAATCATTTTATCAATTAGCTACTGTATTTTCTTTTAGCTACAAATACAGTAGAGCTGGTTTTTTTATGATTGTGGCATTAGGTGGTTCTTCAACCACTGGTTAAGAGAACAACTGTGCTGGGTTGAACGGTTTGTTTTTGGCAAGTACAAATATCTAATTACTACCAAGGTGACTAAATTATTCAATTTCCATTAGTAATTATGCTGAAGCTCCTCATAGGGACCTGGAGAGGAATTCTGCTGATGGACTGTTTAATAAACCTAAGTCCTGGATGCTGCCCATCTGCTAAAGTAAGGGGCGATGGGGGTGTAATTGTTAGGTTTACATGTGTAGAACATTTCTGAAGTGACAGAAAGTGCCATCAGTGTTCTGTGTAGGTGTTTGGTATGTGGCAGCAGCAGCCTATCAGCTCAGTTTTTTTTCCACAAACAAGTGTGAAGAGACCAGAGCTTCAGTTAAAATGTCACACATACAATGTCTGTCTCAAACATGTGCGGTGTGTCATGGTGTTAGATAAAGTCATGACATGGGAAGGTTCATGCACAGGTGGTGAAAAACTCCAGATTAACTGAGATTTGTTGTAAAACCAAAGGTTACATGAAGTACACAAAGTTGAGTTTTCTATTAAAAACTGTAGAGCTGTAAAAAAAACCAAAAAAAAAAAAAAACCCTCCATCCATCTATCCATCCATCCATTATCTTCTGCTTATTCTGAAGTCGGGTCTCGGGGGCAGCAGCTTGAGCAGGGAGGCCCAGACATCTCTTTCCACAGCCACCTCTTCCAGCTCTTCTGGGAGGTTTCCAAGGTGTTCCCAGGCCAACCGAGAGACATAGTCTCTCCAGCGTGTCCTGGGTCTTCCCCGGGGTCGCCTTCCAGTTGAACATGCCCAAAGCACCTATCTAGAGAGGCGTCCTGGGGGCATCCTTACCAGATGCCCGAACCACCTCAACTGGCTCCTCTCGATGTGGAGGAGTAGCGGTTCTACTCCGAATCTCTCCCAGATTACTGTACTTCTCATTCTATCTCTAAGGGTTGATTGATTGATTCCTGTTAAAAAAAAAAAAAAAAAAAATTCAGGTCTCTCTTGTAAATGAGTCCTCGAGGCTCAATGGGATTTACCTGTCTAAATAAAGGTTGATTGAAGGGAGAGTCCAGCTACCCTCCAAACAAACCTATTTTTTTCATAATACTTGCATGAAGTTATAAAGCCTCACTGCAGCATACGTACTTCTAATCATTGACAAATAATATATTACTACACTCCATACATGATCCCAGAAGTTGAACTTGAGGTTGGTTCCAATACAAGTTGTGAGTCATGCCCTTTTAGGTAAGCCTTATGGACCTTATCCATCAACAATATATTTTGCTGCAATTATTTTTTTTTCCTTTGATGTGTTTATAGACCAAAAGTATACACAGTTATCTTCTTGGGAAGTAAAGCCAGCAAGACCTGATTTATGGGAGTTGCCATATCATATTCTTGAAAACAGAGGCTGAGTCAGTCACACTACTGTATGTCCACGTTCGAGGAGGCAGATTCAGCTGTTACAGTCTTGTACAACCAGGCAATAACCAGATAACCAGAAAATTGTTCTCTTTAAAATAAAATAGGTTGTAGCTTCAGGTACCTGGTATGCAATAAGTCTGTTTTAAACACGGGGTTGGCCACTCAGCTATAGGGACAGTTTAGAATCATCATGAACTTTACACACTTGTTTTTAGGCCCTAGCAGTGAAGCGCTATGAAGGCCTATTGTAATCGCTCTTTTCAGGCCCGAGCTGCAATTTTTTTCCGCCAAATGAATTGGCATTTTGGGGGCCTTAACATATCCCAAACATCACCAAATTTGGGGGACACATCAGGACTGGTGAAAAATTACATATTTTAAGGGTGTGGCAAAAATCGCAATAGAAACGGCTCAAGAGCGCCACCTAGAAATTTTCAAAATACCCTCCGCATTAACCTTAGTTTGTTGTAGAAACATGAAATTTGGTACACTTGTCCAATTCCCCATGATGCACTGAAAACCCTCTGGCACCAACGTTGTACAATAAACAGGAAGGTGGACATTTTGGAATGCCAGCCCAATTTTCACACCTCTTTGGCGGTTTACAGACTCCGCATTTGAACAAACTCCTCCTATGGATTTCAAACTTTGCCATTTTGGTCAAAAGGCATGGGGGACGCAAAGTTATCTAAACGGTTCGTTTCTGAGCATGCTGAAGGGGCGGGACCAGACCTCAAAGTTTGACATTTCGCCATGGAAAAACAAAATGCTAATAGCTCCTACAAGAAAACTGTCTGAGACATCAAACCTTCAGTGATTGATCCACATCCAGTCCCCTGCAAGACTGAATGGTCAAATCATGACATCACTTAAGCCATGCCCCCTGACAACAGGAAGCATAAAGTTTTACACTGAACAATTCCTATCTGAACCCTGTTACCTGATCCGAATGATAGTGTGTCCAGTGACTGAAGACATATTGGTGTAAGTTGCTTTCCAACACTGACAGTTTTGGGTGGAGCATGTGGGCGGCGTGGCGAAGTAAGACGTAACGCCGTCGCCATACGTTGGGCTCTAAATTCCACAGTTTTGAACCGAGGTGACAAAAATCAGTATGATCGATCATTATCTACCCCATTGAACAGGAAGCCATGATAAGTGGCCAATAGCCTCCACAGCGCCCCCTAGAATATTTTAAAACCCGAGCCCCTTGCCATTTTTGGACCAATAATTCTGAAACTCAGTAAACATCTGTATCTTCTCAGGACCTATGAAAAAGGCTCTTGGAGCCCTGGTCCCAAACAACAGGAAGTTGGCCATTTTGGCTCAAAGGGTAATTTTTGTATGTTTCTATTTGCAAATTTTAACAAACTCCTCCTAGGAATTTTTGAAGGATTGCCTTCAGACTTGGTTGATATGTCCTTAAGACATTGGAGAGTAAAAGTTATCTGAAGCTTGCATTTTCGTATATGTTAAAGGGGCGTGGCCAGGCCTCAAAGTTTCACTTCATGCCATAAATTTCTAAACACTATAACTTTCACATTGAAAGACCGAAATGCACAACACTTGGCATGACTCACTTGTTCTAGAATTGTGCCGCTCCGGGTGGCTACATGCTCTGTTACTTTCATTCAGAGATTTTGCTTTTGGAGACTTTAATTCCTCTTTTTTTGGATGTAAATCACAGTTCTATTTCATATAGGCTTCGCCCTTTAAGGCTGTCGCTGGTGGGTTTCATCCTGTTGTGCACAGCGCAGCACTGAAAACTTTAGTCCATGCCCAGCTGCTGTGTGGGCCTCACCCGGTTCATATAAATTACAGTGAGACTGGGTAATCGGCTCCCATTTTTTTTCAGCAAGCAACCAGCACTGTTTTTTTTATGAGAACACGATGTCCAGCACCATCCGCCTGTGCCCATCCTGCAAGACTGGCTATATGCTGAGCTTCGACCGGCACGACATCTGTGAAGGATGCCTGGGTCCCCGCCACGCCGACCTCGCCTCCTCCTGTCGTCTCTGTGACCTCCTCCCTCCTGAGGAGAGGCAGAGATGAGCAGCTTTGTTCAAGGCTAACATCGAGAAGTGCCTCTCCGTGATGCGGGACTGTTCGCTGGACGATGCCATCGCCTTTTTTGACACCGAGTCACGGAGCGAATCGGATGATTCCTCCAGGAAAGGCATTGTCAGCAGCAGACCCGCTGCTCATTCCCTCCTAGAGAGCATAGTATTGGAACGGGGGCGAGCGGATGCTCCCCCCCCCCCCCCCCCCGGGCCTTTCCACATCAGCGAACATACCGCTCCCAGCCGTCGGTGCCCTCCTCTCGGAGCTGCCCGGCATAGTCCAGGAGGCAGCTGACACAAAGGGACTTTCCGTCCTGCTCCTCCCCCCGCCCAGATCGGATGATCTAGCGGAAAGGTTTGGCTCCACCCCGGCTCGCCGCCCTGATCCCATCTGGCCTCATTTCCCAGCAGTGACCTCCTACTGGAACGAGGCTGCAGCCAGACCTGGTAGGCTGAAGGCGCCCGTCTCCACCTTCGCTCCCATCACCAGAGTGGAGGGGTTTACTGAGCGGAATTTTCCTTTGGTACCCCCACTGGAGCCAAGCCTGGCGGAAGCACTCGAAGCAAAAGTGTCCAGGTTAGACCAGCGTCCTGTCCCTTCAGGGAGAGACGACCAGACGGTGACGTCGCTCTCCAATCGAGCCCACCACTGTGCTTTCCAAGTGGCCGCAGCAAACAACAATGTCGCTCTGCTGGCCTTCAGCATCTCCAAAGGGCTGAAGGACACAGACCTGCCTGAGGAGATGAGGAGCTAGCTCTGCAAAGTGTCTGACGTCATCCTCAAACTGTGTGTCTCCTCTGCGGTCTGCCTGTCTCGCATCGCCGCCTGGATGACAATGATCCAGAGGTCCACCTGGCTCTGACACTCCCCTTCCTTGTGTCAAGTGTAGTAATGTCAGGACAGCTTAACTGTGGACACACTATTTAATTAATTATTCTTAAGGCTAGTTCAAGCACAAAGAATATTAATTGTTTAATTAACAACATATTCTTTCTTTTTCAAGTTAAATTTCTGCCATGTGACCAAGATAACTTGATAGTGAAGTGTATAATTAGTGACATGAGACGTAATCTATCTTTGATCCATCAGAATAAATGCGGTCATTTATTTAACAGAATCAAAATTTAACATCAAACATGTACACTCAATTTGCTGATCTGTTTCTGATTAATAAACTTAGCAAGTTCAAATAACAAGACAACAGAGGATTACTGATAGAGGATAATTCATCTCTGAAGGCATCAAGCTTGATTTACTGGCGCAGAGGTTTACAGACATGGAGTAAAGAAGTTTTAGATTCAAAGAGGAGATTTAGATGGAGGAAGGCAAATGTGTTGACCCGGAATGGCACCCTTCTTTCAACCCCAGCTCAGCCCTCGGTACACTCAGGGTGACGACTCTCTACCTTTGCAGAAGATAAATCAGCTCTGGTACAGAGGTCCATTTCACGCTCCCTTTTCAGCGTCTCCGGTCAGAGTGGCTGGGAATCGTCAGAAGTCGTGACGAAGTACTCCGTTCAACAGAATAAGCTTCCTTAGAAGGAATCTTCATTAGAAGTTGTAGGGCGTTACGCCCGAGTGAGTTCACTGCGAGGTGTGCTGTGACTCTGCTGAAATGGAGGGACCCTTGGCACATGGTCCAATTCATCAGCTATTTAGTACAGATGTAAGACTCCAGCAAGACTATAGTCCCAGCCAGAACTCCAAACAGACTTTCAATAAGAACTGAAAGTTCTTGTATGACTCGCCGTAAGACTGAGTCTTCCAGTAAGACTGAGTCTCATCCTAGACTGAAAGTTCCAGGAAGACTCATAAGACTTAAAGTTCCAGGAAGACTTGTAAGACTTAAAGTTCCAGGAAGACTGAATAGTTCCAATAAGTGTTGACTTTTAAAGGGTATCCACTTCCTGTTATTTGGTACTTCCTGATTGGTTAACACAACCAGCAGGGATGGTGTTTTAGTGATATCAGAGGGTTGTTAGAAGTTAACAGACAGCAGAAATGTTTTAAGAACGGTTAGTACAGACAGGAAAATATTTTGAAGAAGTGAGACTCGCAGGTGCCAGTCAGTTCCTTATTTACTGTCTGAGAGTTTTAAAACAAGGCACTTCGTTCTCATAACTTGTTCTCTGACTTTTGACCGACATCACATCCACTCCTCATTCAGACAGAAGAATAAAATGCACACTTACTTCGTAAATAGACATTTAACTTGTATGATCTAAGTCTAATGAGGTTTAAAAATCATTAATACTGTTTCACAGTTGATTTAAATGAGTGGTTTACTTCAACAATAGAAATGGTATGAACTAAACACACTTTTGATTATCAAGATATTGTAAAATAGTAATGATAATAAAAAAAGAAGAGTGTTCTTTCAATTGATTAATTCAGGATAAAATTAAATAGTCTCTTGATGAGATAATTTGTATTTCTGGATTCAAACCAATGAAATAACGGTTTCTGTCCCCTGAAGGTCTTCAGAGACAGATTGATGTTGGAGGTCTAGTTCACTACAGGAGACTGTGTGCCACCTGATGAAGCCGCACCCCTCCTCGCACCCCCCCCCCCCCCCCCCCAGCTGTGCGCACTGTGGTTCCCAAACCTGCAACGTCTGTTATCGGGTCGACCGTGGAAACTGCCGTGGAGGGACGATGCTCTCCTCCAGGCGGGAGGAGCGATCAGGAGTCACCCAGAAATAGGCCAGCACCTTTGGGTCGGGCCGCTGAGCAGATCCGCTTAGAGAAGATGGGCCTCTCTTAGGAAGTGGTGCGTACAATCCAAGACTCACGTGCTGCTTCTACCACAGCACTGTACACATCAAAGGGAACCGCTTTTCAGCATTGGTGCATGGAGAAATGTATAGAGGCTATCTCATGTCCACTAGGTGGCGTGCTGTCCTTTCTGTAGCAGCTGATAGACAGAAATCTAGCGTTCAGCAAAATTAAAAAGTATGCTGCAGCTATTTCCTCCTGTCATGAAGTCTTCGGTGACAGAAAAGTTTTTAAGCATCCGCTGATGAAGTGTTTTCTAAAAGGTGTATGGAGGCACAGACCAGTGTCACGCCCACTAGCTCCACAGTGGGACCTAACGATGGTTCTGCGAGCCCTGATCAATGCTCCTTTCGAGCCTTTAGATCAGGTTTCACTTAAATTCCTGTCACTTAAAACAGCCCTGCTATTGGCTTTGACATCTGCAAAGAGAGTGAGTGATTTATTGGTGCTCTCTGCTGCCCCGTCATGCCTCAGAATTCAGGCTGATGGCAGCTCAGCTGCGCTGAGACCTAATCCAGCTTTTATGCCCCAAAACATCACAAGTTCATGTAAATCGAGAATGATAACGTTGGAGGGGTTTTATCCTCCTCCTCACAAATCAGAAGAAGAAGTATCTTTTCATCACCTTTGTCCTCTGCATGCGCTGGCATGTTACATAACATGCACGGCCACACTGCGTCAGACTCGGCGTCTGTTTGTGCATTATAGAGATGTCTCTGCAGGTCGCCCAATATCCATTCAGTGTCTGTCACACTAGCTGTGTGAGGCCATTTCTGAAGCTTACAGAACGTCAGGATTGGAGCCTCCAGAGAACCTCAGAGCTCATTCCACCAGAGGAATTACATCTTCGACAGCTTTGAATAATGGTATGACAGGATATTTGTACAGCGGCCGCTTGGACATCACCTTGTTCATTTATCTGCTTTTTTCTGCGTGATGTTTCGGCCTGTTCCATGGCCCATTCTGTTCTTAGTGTTTTAACAGAATGAATCTTACTGTTTTCATGGAATTTCATTTAAACTCACATCTGACTGCTTGCAATTAGTGTGAGATATTTATTATCAGTCACAAGTTTTGTGACAGCTGTTTTCTGTTGTTACTAATCAGTTCATGACTACTGTTACCAATCAGTTCATTTGATTATTAATCAGTTCATTTATTATTAATCTGTTCATATTGAAGAGCTGTTGATCTGCTCTGCTCACTGTTACATGGTTATAATTGTAACATCTGTTCTTTCCCACTCTCGGCAGCAGGACTGCTTTCAGCCTTCCCCTTTTTTTTCCCCATCAAAACTTTTTCTCTCTGGGGCGGTCCTGTGCATGGAACGCGTAATTACGCAGTGCACTTCTGTGCATGATGCGCATAATTACGCAGCGCACATAGAAGGCTGAGTGATTAAATGTTTTTTGGTGCAAACGGGCATTTCATATTGTGTCTGAACGGACCCAGTGAGACATAGACTACATCCTGCTTTGCCTTTAACCCACCAGCGACAGCCCCAAATCTCAAATGAGTTGAAAAGGATGTTCGGTGGACGCATTCTCATCTACCTGCCAGCTGTGCTCGAGTGCCTGACCACTGAGATCCTGGAACTAGAAGGAAACACGGCTCATGACTGCGGAAGGACATGATCGTCCCTCAGCACCTACAGTTGGCTGTCTGCAGCGACAAGGAGCTCAGTGGACTCCTGTGATGAGTGGCCATCGCTCTGGGAGGAGTTCTGCCTGGCATTTGGGCAATCCTACAGCCCTGGGGAACCGAGAGGCCAGCCGAGTCTGGGTGGACGTATCGGACGGCATCTGCAGCCAGTTTCTTAGGATCCACTGTGGGATGGACCTTTACAAGAGATCCTTCCTGCCTACAGACATCAGTATCTATAACATCTCTTAATGAAATGAAGATAATGAGTTACAACAACAAATAATTTCCCTCTGGGATTAATAAAGTATTTTTGAATTTAATTTTTGAATCCCTGTTGGATGCCCGATGATCCACTGTGGTCATATTTTGACGTCATCAAAGCCCCGCCCCCTCAGAACAGGAAGTCTCTTTTTTAACTTGGAATGCTCCCTCTTTGACACCATTGACCTAATTAGGATGCTCCTGTCTTAGAAGACACATAATATGGTCTGACTTGATTTAAAGCGCAAACCGTTTTTGCTTGAGGATGTAGGCGTGGCACTGTGGCTAATTAAGAAGTGATGCCATTCCAAAACATTTGGCTCTAAATTGCATAGATGTCAGCCGAGGTGCACCAAAATAACTATGATCGACCATTATCCACCCCTTGAACAGGTTTCCATGATAAGTGGCCAATAAACTCCACAGCGCCACCTACATTTTTCTTACATTTATAGCTCAGTGATATAACATCCAATCTGCACTACAGGATGACATTTTTTCGGGAGTACCGCAGGTCACGTGATTCTGGCCAGATTCCGGCGGGACCGGAGTCAACCTCATTATAACTCACGTGACTGGGACGTGACCGGACTGAAAGCTAACGGGAGCAGACAGGAGCAGGAATCAACCATTAACCAAAGATGAAAATGAAACAAACAAACAAACAAACAAACAAAAAACGGCACAGCTATTTTGTAGTTTTCTTTCAGTAAGCCTTCACTTTAACACAAGTCAAAATACCTTAACTACATTTCCCAGAAGTCAAAGCACTGTACCTTTTCACCTAGAGGGTGGGAGGAACAGCAAAGTCTCCATAGAATCTGAATGGCTGAAATAGTTGAGAAGGGTTCTCTGCAGACCAAAAGTGGGCGTTTCTGGCAAATAGGCGTTTGTCGGCGGCAAACACTGATTGGCTATGGGTAACCCTCAAAATCACGAGGATTATTGATGAGGTAATGTTTCTTTGCGATGTTTGACAAAGAAATATGATTTATTGTACTTATAAAGTATGTTATGTTTTCACTTATGCATATTATTGAAGTACGTTTATTGTAAGTCACAATAGTTTCGACCATTCTCTTGTTGTCGTGCTTTAGAAGTTTAGCTCATGTGAAAACATGGTGGGGAATTCCCATGCAGGTAACGCACTGAGGTAAAGTGAGCATCCACTCGGCTCTGACAGCCCTCACTGTGCACGTTTACAACAACTGTGTGTTGCTTTTCAAAACAAAAGCTGAAAATAAAAGTTCTTAATACTTGAAAAATAAATATTTAAAAGCTGTGTATAACTGAAAAATATGAAAAACAAATAAATAAAAGACGTTATTAGCTAAAAAATAAATAAATAAAAGCTGTTATTAGTTGAAAAATAAATAAATAAAAGCTGTTAATTATATCTATGTCTTTCTGCCATGTCAGCAACCACTGTCACTTCAGGCTGACTCTAGAAGACCCCAAGATGTTGCTCAAAAACTTTGACCAACATCTGATGTTGACTTTCAAAATAAATCACCTCCAAAGTTTAACATAGTTCATAGTAATAGTCAAAAGTTGCTGACCTTGTTGCAACATGAGTTAACACGGACATGAGTGTAATTTGTCAATGATTCAATAATGAGTAATAACTTATTCAATAATAAGTCTGTAATTTGTCAATAATAGTCAATAATTCATTCAAGAATAGATTATGGGTGTTTGGTATGGCTCAGTGGCTAAAATGGGTTGGATGTTAGAGAAATTACTTAATTTTCAATTACATGAATGCACAAATTCCTTCATTTATAGTTAAACTTTAGGAAATCAACTTTTTTTTTTCCTTGTGAAAAAAATATCAAAATTAACTTTTGGTATTCATTTTGAATAGATTGGGAAGGAAAACATCCCAGGCCGTGTAGAACTGCTATTTTGTAAAAATCTTGTGCTTGGTGATCTATCCATCCATCCATCCATCCATTATCTTTACCCGTTTATTCCATTTTGGGTCACGGGGGTCGCTGGTGCCCATGTCCAGCAATCACTGTGCGAGGGGCGGGGTACACCCTGGATGGGTCACAAGTCCATCACAGGGCCACATAGAGACAAACGAGACAAACAACCATTCACTCTCCCACTCAAACCTAGGGACAATTTAGAGTTACCAATCAGCCTAACATGCATGTTTTTGGTCTGTGGGAGGAAACCGGAGTACCCGGAGAAAACCCACGCATGCACGGAGAGAACATGCAAACTCCACCCAGAAGGCCCCTGGACCGAGGTTTGAACCTGGGACCTGTTCGCTGAGAGGCAGCAGCTCTACCAGTTGCGCCACCGTGCTGCCCCTTGGTGATCTAATCATATTTTTATTACAACTTCAGGTGTTGTGAACTGGAGGAAATATTCTGAAGAATTTCAGGCTGAGCACAGAAAGCCTTATGTAATTTCTGTCTACTTAAGCTGTGGAGAAGAATTTAAAGATTGTGGTGCAGGTTTCTGGGGCAGTGGCAAAAGAGGAGAGCTGAGGGCCTTCTACAGTGAAGCCATTACTCCTGGGTACTGCACCCACTTTTGTGCCATGGATGCAGGGTTAGTAGTCTAGCTTTTTTACTGTGATGCCCACACATTACAATAAGTAACAACTAGCAACACCCTAACTGTACTATGTTTTGTGTTTCCAATAGATTCTAAGATGACTTCTAAAAATGGATGTCCCAATAAACACAATAAAAAACATTCAATGATGCATCAAATGTTGTCTGAGTATGTTTTAAGGTAATAAAAAAAATGAAATCTGGAAAACAAAGAGAATTCCTGAATCTGTCTTGTGTGCTTTGATGTGTACATAAGTTTATTGGAGGTCCTGAAACAACTTTTCTGAGAACACAAAGATTTTTATTTTACCTTTGGCCAAGATGTCAGTTTGAAATCAGGCTGCTTACTGCAAAACCAAGAGTTTTTTTTAAGACAAACAGTCTTCATTTGTATTGTTTTGTCAACTAAGCTAAACGTAAATTCTAAAATATGGATAAATCTGATCTCATCATGCAGCATAAGCAACTGGGTATAGATGTGAGGGCCAAAAGTCTGGTTATGTACTGACTCCTAAATGTGCTTGTTTTCTACTGAAACATGGAGTAGGATTGACCTTTAAAATGTGAGACAGCTGAGGAAGTTAACCAGTAAACAGAAATCTTACAGAAACTGACAAATCACTCATCTGTAGTGACTGCAAGTTGAACAAGAAAATGTGAAGTTAAAGGAAACATTCTTTGTCCCAAGGCCAGTTTAAGTATCATTAATATTTTTCTTTCTTTATGAATCGATTGTAACTTTTTTCACATTTTTCAACAACCAAAATGGAATTAGTTTTTTAATGTTATGGCTATGTAGATGAACATATATCTGTGATATATTCATAAATTAAACGGATTCATTCATTTTTCTGGACTGAATAATATCGTGCATTGAAATTAAATGTGACGTGAGACGTTAATTTTCTTTGACCCATCAGATGAATGCGGTCATTTATTAACAGAATCAAAGTTTAACATCAAACATTTACATTAATTTGGCAAAATTGATTACAATAACAGCTTAATTAATTAGCTTTACAGTCAGGAAACCATACGGCCATGGTTTCCCTTGCAACTTTAAACCAACAGACATTTCTGAAAATATCTGGATGATTACTGGCAAGATAGAAGAGTTTAAAGATGGAAATGAAGTTTAAATGGAGAGGAAAAGATGGATGAGTGAATATGTGTCGGTATCAGAACGGCACGCTCCATTAGATCTCAGCTTCCTCCTCGGTACACTTAGGTAGTGTAAATCGACTCTTTACCTGTAGAAGGTGTCTCCACTGGTACGGAGTTCCATTTAACGCACACTTTCAGCGTCTCCGTAGGAACAGCTGTGAATCGTCCGAAGTAGTGACGGTATTCCGTTCGACACACGTTCACCCCACTGGTGGACTCACATGA
>NC_056501.1:44135776-44136840 GCF_014905685.2 Nematolebias whitei | reverse complement strand
AGTAAACAGCCATCAGTGTGCTAATGATCCATTGTTAGGCTGATGGTCCTTCTTGAGCATGTGATCAGCTGGTTTTGGTTGTCAGCAGCAAACTGGTTGATCCACTCTGAGAAGGTGCTATTTAAGAGACTGAGCTGAAAACAGCACCTCAGACTGAGAAAGTCTCTTGGATGAGAGACGAAACGTTTCTAGATTTTTTTGCTTTGGTTTTTTTTTTTTTGGTTTTTTTTAACGTGCAGAGGACCAGATTGAACTTCTTTGGATAAAAGGGACAAGGTGGAGAAAAATGTGCTGTTTGAGTCTGTTTATTTACTGACGGTAAACAAAGTTCGACTCCCACCGCAGCTGCAGCTGAGACTAAAGTTTAAAGCAACACAGCACCAACACACAACTCTCATGAAGTTCAGGGATATTTGACACTTTCCTGCCCGTTCTGTGAATATAATAGACAGACAGTTACTTCTTACCTTGCGTTACAAACTATTTCAAGTAGGTATCTCTGCAGGCAAATTCGGAAGGCGTATCTGGGCGATCATATCTGATTGGACTATAGGAAAGTGGGCGTATCTGGGTCGTCACATTTGATTGGACTTTATGAAAATGGGCATGTCTGGCCGGCTGCATCTGATTGAACGATAGAAAAATGGGCGTGTCTGGCCGGCCACATCTGATTGGACGATAGAAAAAAAGGCTGAACGATAAAATGCCGTAACCACAGACACATTATGTCTAAAAACAAGGCGTTATTGGCAGATTGTGTTAACCACAGGCATATTATGTCTATGGTGTTAACCGGTTCGACATTAGCGGCATCTCAGGTTCAACACTGGTGGCGTCTCGGTTCGACATTGCTCCAGTATACTGCCGCGGCATCTCCATAACTTCTTTTTTCGCCTCTCTTAACACAGAACTTCTGGTTACATTTCAAAATAAGAGCAACATAACTGGGTAGTGGGGAGAACTAAATGTTAGGGTTTTTTTTATACCTAGCTGTAGTGAACTAAGCCTCAGGTCAAATCCTGACCTTGAGGGCCTTCCTGGGACAAGAACTGTATTTCATTGAT
>NC_056501.1:44134162-44135676 GCF_014905685.2 Nematolebias whitei | reverse complement strand
AAAAAATTAGAATATCATGAAAAAGTTGTTTAACTTCCATAATTCCATTCAAAAAGTTAATCTTTAATAGATTATAGTTTCAGGGCCTACAATTTAAACAATTTCAAATATTTATTTGTTTATTTTTACATAATTTGGGCTTCCAGCTCATGAAACCCAAGAAAACAGGATTTCAGAAAATTAGAATACTGTGAAGAAATCAGCCCACCCTACTCAGTTTTGGAAGGGAAAAAAGAAAGAAATTAGAATCACAGCAAATCACTCAAAATATGGTACTTTCAAAATGATATGTCAATCTTCAATACTTGGTTGGGAATCCATTTGCCTTAATCACTGCCTTGATGCAACATGGCATTGACGCAATCAGCCTGTGACATTGCCTGGGAGTTATGGAAGCCCATATTTCCTTGATGCTTGCCGTCAACTCTTCTTTGTTGTTGGGTCTGGTGCCCCTCATTTTCCTCTTGAGACAACATAGATTCTCAATGGGGTTTAGGTCCGGCAAGTTGGCTGGCCAGTCAAGCACTGTGGCATGGGCATCAAACCAGGTTTTGGTGCTTCTGGCGGCATGGACAGGGACCAGGTCCTGCTGGAAGATTAAATCTGCATCTCCATACAGATCCTCAGCAGAAGGAATCATGAAGTCCTGTAAAACATTCTGGTAGACTGTTGCGGTGACCTTGGATGTAAGAAAGCAGAGTTTACCAACACCTGCACTGGACATTGCACCCCAAATCATGATTTACTGTGGATATTTCACACTGGACCTCAAGTAGTATGGGCTCTGTACCTCATCCTTCTTCCTCCAAACCCTTGGACCTTGATTTCCGAATGAAAGACACACTATACTTTCATCGGAAAAGAGGACCGAGGAACCCAACAGTGTAGCCCATCTCCCGGATGCGTCTGAATGTGGTGGTTTCTGAAGCTGTGACTCCCGCCTCATTCTACTCTTTCTGGATCTCTGACAGATTCTGGAATCTTCTCTGTTTGTTAATCCGCTGAAGCCCACGGTCATCTCTTTTGTTGGTGCATCTTCTCCTGCCACATTTTGCCCTTCCACTAGACTTTCCATTGATATGCTTGGACACAGCACTCTGTGAACAGACAGCCTCCTTAGCTATGAACTTTTGTGGCTTACCCACCCTATGGAGGGTATCAATGATGGTCTTCGTGCCAGTTATATCTGCCGTCTTCCCCATATTGAACTGAACTGAGACAACTGAACCAAACAGAAGCAATTTAAAGACACCTTGGGGAAACCTGTGCAGGTGCTTTGAGTTTAGTAGATGATTAGTGTGTCACACTCAGTTTAAAACATTCATGCCCTACAAAATTTGGGCTGATTTCTCCACAGTATTCTAATTTTTTTTAATCCTGTTTTTGTGGGTTTCATGAGCTGGAAGCCCAAATTATGTAAAAATAAACAAATAAATACTTGAAATAATTTAAATTGTGGGCCCTGAATCTATCATCTATTAAAGATTAACTTTTTGAATGGAATTATGGAAGAT
>NC_056501.1:44132735-44134062 GCF_014905685.2 Nematolebias whitei | reverse complement strand
CTGAAATATATGAAAGTTTCATTTTTATCATTACATTATGGAAAATAATTACCTTTATCACAATATGCTAATTTTTTGAGAAGGACCTGTATACTCATTTGCATCCCCAGAGGACAATTCAGAAATTATTATTATTATTTTTTTTTTAGACAGCTTAGATATCCCTGCTATTAGTCCTGATAAAAATAAAGATATGGACAAGCCCCTTACACTTAATGAGATCATCAATTATATTTCAGCAATGCAAAGTGGCAAGGCCCCGGACCTGATGGCTATCCAATTGAATTCTTTAAAAAAAATTCATCTAAATTAGCACCTCTGTTACTTGAAATGTTTAATTACTCACTGGATCTAGGAACCTTACCTCAGACCCTTACAGAAGCTAACATCATACTCTTGCTAAAACATGATAAAATTCCAACTGATTGTGCCTCTTACAGGCCCATATCACTCCTTAATGGGGACGTTAAAATCTTAGCTAAGCTTCTGGATATGAGACTGGAAGCTGTCACGATAGACATAATTTCTTCAGATCAGACTGGTTTCATGAAGGATTGCCACTCTTTCTCTAATATACGCAGGCTTCTTAGTGTTCATTCTTCTGCCTCCCTGAAAATCCCTGAGGTGGTGGTCTCCCTCAATGCGGAGAAAACATTCAACCGAGTCGAGTGGCCCTATCATCCTGCCTCAGCAATGCCAAACCACCACCTTCCAACATCAGTAGAGAGGAGAGGGATGCACTCACCACTCTTAGCAAGGACAAAAACATCATCATTCTCCCAGCAGACAAAGGAAGGTGCACAGTGATTTTGAACCAGAAAGACTATCATGAGAAAGTTATGACACTCCTTAGTGACTTAAGTCTCCTATTGTTGCCAACCTGTACATGGAGGAGGTAGAAAAGAGAGCCTTGACGTCCTTTTCAGGGACACCACCAAGTCATCGGTTCAGGTATGTTGACGACACCTGGGTTAAAATTAAATCTCTGGAAGTCCAACATTTTACTGACCACATCAACTCTGTGGATAAATACATCAAGTTCACACGAGAAGATGTAAAAAATGGCAAGTTGGCTTTCTTGGACTGTGAGGTCTCAGTCTCTGATAGAGGACATTTGCAAACCGAGGTGTACCGCAAACCCACACACACAGACCAGTATTTGCAGTTTGACTCCCATCACCCTTTGGAGCACAAGTTAGGAGTCATCAGGACTCTATATCACAGAGCAGACAGCATCCCCACTAGCTCGGGAGCCAGGCAGAAGGAGAAATCCTACACAAAACAGGCTCTAGAGCAATGTGGATATCCTAACTGGGCCTTCCTGAAA
>NC_056501.1:44131782-44132635 GCF_014905685.2 Nematolebias whitei | reverse complement strand
TTCTTGGACTGTGAGGTCTCAGTCTCTGATAGAGGACATTTGCAAACCGAGGTGTACCGCAAACCCACACACACAGACCAGTATTTGCAGTTTGACTCCCATCACCCTTTGGAGCACAAGTTAGGAGTCATCAGGACTCTGTACCACAGAGCAGACAGCGTCCCCACTAGCTCAGGAGCCAGGCAGAAGGAGAAATCCCACACAAGACAGGCTCTAGAGCAATGTGGATATCCTAACTGGGCCTTCCTGAAAGCAGAGAAGAAACCCAAACAGGACTCCAGTCAGCCATCAGGTGAAAAGGAGGAACCCAGACCCAGACCAGTGGTCATTCCGTATGTTGAGGGGGTATCAGAGAAACTGAGACGTTTATTTTCTAAACATAACATCCCAGTGGCTTTTAAACCCCAAAACACATTACGGCAAAGACTGGTTCATCCCAAAGATCCAGTCCCCCGGCACAAACAGAGTAATGTTGTGTATGCTGTTCAGTGTCAGGAGGGCTGTGATCATTCTTACATCGGGGAAACAAAACAGCCACTGGCCAAAAGGATGGCCCAGCACAGAAGATCAACATCATCAGGCCAGGACTCTGCGGTCTACACTCATCTCCAGGCCAGCGGTCACTCTTTCAAGGATGAAGATGTTCACATCCTGGACAGAGAGGAACGATGGTTTGAGAGAGGAGTAAAGGAGGCCATCTTTGTGAATAGAAATCGTCCATCATTAAACAGGGGTGGAGGCCTCCGGGTTCAACTGTCCCCCTCTTACAATGCTGTGATTGCTAGTATCACTCAGCCCTCTGTGAGTAGTAAACAGCCATCAGTGTGCTAATGATCCATTGTTAGGCTGATGG
>NC_056501.1:44124430-44131682 GCF_014905685.2 Nematolebias whitei | reverse complement strand
TGCTGGAGAGAACAGGAGGTTCCAGACATGATCCGCAGTTCTTCCGAGTCTTGTGGGAATTATGGAATCTTCCACATCTGAGTAGAGCCTCTGACGGACTTACTCTTCATGTGAGTCCACCAGTGGGGTGAACGTGTGTCGAACGGAATACCGTCACTACTTCGGACGATTCACAGCTGTTCCTACGGAGACGCTGAAAGGGTGCGTTAAATGGAACTCCGTACCAGTGGAGACACCTTCTACAGGTAAAGAGTCGATTTACACTACCTAAGTGTACCGAGGAGGAAGCTGAGATCTAATGGAGCGTGCCGTTCTGATACCGACACATATTCACTCATCCATCTTTTCCTCTCCATTTAAACTTCATTTCCATCTTTAAACTCTTCTATCTTGCCAGTAATCATCCAGATATTTTCAGAAATGTCTATTGGTTTAAAAGCTGCAAGGGAAACCATGGCCGTATGGTTTTTCTAATTGTAAAGCTTGCTAACTAAGCTATGTTGTTGTTGAAATCAATTTGCCAAATTAATGTAAATGTTGGATGTTAAACTTTGATTCTGTTAATAAATGACTGCATTCATTTTGATGGGTCAAAGAAAATTAACGTCTCACGTCACATTTAATTTCAATGCACGATATTATTCAGTCCAGAAAAATGAATGAATCCGTTTAATTTATGAATATATCACAGATATATGTTCATCTACAACTGGTGGCCTTGTACGGTATCATAAATGGACTGTTATTCGTGTAACAATTGAATTTATCATGTTGGCATGAAAAGTGCAGATTTCTGTTAAGCTGTGTGAAACGCAGCGTGTTACAGCTGTGATGTTCGGAGAATGTTTGCAGTTGTGGTGTTTTGAAAGCTGAAAGTAACGTCAATGTTTCATTTTAAAGCTGAAATGTACGTCTGTTGTGTGACAAAGCTGAAGAGCTGTGAAAAACGTGGATTCTGTTTAAACGGACAGGGGTTCTGTTCGACCTGGTTCTGGTCCGGCTCGGTTCTGATAAGTTCGAACGAGTGTTTTAAATGGATGGAGAGATGTTTTTGAAAAACTGGCGAAGTCCCAGTAAGCTTTTGATAGTTGATTAGTTACATTTTTAAAGGAAAATAATGCATTTTGAAAGTTTTCATGACGAAAGTTGACCGGAATGTTCAGGCTAAATGCTAACACGCTAGCTGAAATATCGAGCAGCGATTGGTCGAAAACTGCTGATCTGGGTAGCCCTGATACGCTGAGAGACGTGTCTGTCGTCACTTCCTCTGATGTCAGATCGTAAAACCCACCCCCGTTGCTACGCTATGATTGGTAGATTCAGTCACGTGACCCAGAAATGAGTCTCGGTTCAACCGAAGCCTTTTCTGTGCTTAAAATCACTAAATGGAGCTGCCACATGTACCCAAAAACTCATGTTTCATGCAAAAAAGTCGTGCTTGTTGAAACAACGCCACGTTTAAGCTTTAAATCCGTTCAGAAATGTTGATTTAACCGAGTTTAGCTGATGCTAATTTTAAGCTAAGCGGCTAACAACAGGATGTCAACGAACGATCCACAGGAAGTTGTCAGACTCCTGCTGGTATAAATAAGCTTACACCACTACCTCCTGTTGGAAACTTGAAATCACAGTTTCACTTCGTTTTTAGGATATTTTGGTGAAATTAAACGTGTTTATTTCTGTCAGAAGCAGTTTTGAGTTAATAAACGTTCTTCAAGCTGAATTATTACTGTTATCTTGCATTTAAAAAGTGATTAAGGTATTTATGCCAGAAAGGCATTTACCAAGACATTTTTCATTCACTGATAATTCCTCAAACGGAGGTGCAAAATGAAAAATTAGAAACTTTTTAATGATACAGCCCAGATATTCACAGAGTTGATAAAGTTTACTCATTTGCTGAAAAGATAATACACGTTTAATTGCTAGAACACTAAATAAGAGTAATTATATCAGAAAAAGGAAACTTGTCTGATTTATTTTACTACCTAAAACACCACATCTTCCTATTTAATTTTTAAATAGAAGATAATGGCAGGAGAAGAGGAAGACATTGACCTTTTAAACTCCCAAGCACAAGATGACATCATCCAGGGAGCTTTATATATTTTAACAAACCCGATTATTGGCGTACAATTAGAACAAATTGATGGAACTCAAAGAGCTGAAGAACTGAGAAGTTTAGCAAAAGGAGCCACGGTTAAAGAGAATAAAAAGCTGGGCCTTGAACGGTTAGCTAAAATTTCTCTGCTTCTCAAAGACGAATTGGATCAACAGGTTGAACGAAATGTCGTGCTGTCTAGAGCATATGCAACAGACAAGGAGAGGTTTCTCAAATTGATGGCACAGTCTAAACTTGATGAAGAGACATGTGCAGTTGAGGTGCAAAGTGAGAGGGAGCTCTCAGAAAATCAGCTGTCATTACAGGCTCACTCATTTGAGGAGAAGATTAGGGATAGAGAGATTCAGTACCAAGCATTGCGTTCAGACAACTGTGTGCTACAACAACAGTTGCAGCTCACATCAAAAGCTCTGAACGAATGCAGACTGGAAAATAGGCGTTACTCCTACAAGGCGTGCGTTTACGAAGTGAATGTCAAACATCACAGGAACGCTTAAAAGCCTGTGAGGAGAAACTAGCCGCGGCAACAAATAAAAGTTCTGACGTGGGGCGAGTTTGTCTGGAACTCAGAGAAGACCAAGGACAGAGTCCGGGTCATCTGCCATCACCTCAGAAAGATTTTGGTGCACCTCCTGCTCTTAATCCCATTCTGCAACCTCCACATGTGTGTAGAGAAACACCTCCACCCTTATCTAATGTGGTAGAGACAGACCAGAACAGGTTTCCACTACCGAACAGGCAACAGAGAGCATTGAAACTTCCTCTTTCAATAGATGATCTTCAAAAACTCTCAAAATATGTACAACGCTTTGTACCTGGACCAATGGGTTCAACTGGAACAAAAGCGTACCTGAATGACCTTGAATTCAGACTGAGTGGTTATCCTAATGCTACGGTTGAGGATAAAATCAGTCTGATAAGGCTCACTTCGGACAGAGAGGTGTTCACCTTCATCGAGCGTCAACCTGATGCAACGAGAAAGGATTACAACCTTCTGTGTGAAGCTTTGATCAGGGAGTACGACCCCTGCACGGGACCTGTTGGTTTCCCAGCTGCTGACAAGGTCACGCAAGGCAAGCATGAACATCCAAAGGTTTATTACAAAAGAATCTTCCAAGCTTATTTTGGTTACAGAAATGAAACCGGAATGGAGGAGGAAGAAGGTTTTAAATTTGTTTTCAGCAAAAATCTCCACGCTGACATACGCATGTCAGTACAGATAATGGCAAATTTCAGAGAAAAATCCATCAATGAGATTAAACAGTGTGCTGTGAATGTGTTTGAGGCATGTTCTCATGCTAAGACGTCCATAGAGGTGTTTCCTGGTATAAAGGTTAAACCCCACTCCCTAGAACTGGAAGGAAGGCGTGCATCGCCGCCTCCTCCTAAGAAAGGCGAGAAAAAGCAGTCTTTTCAAACTAACAAACCGCGTCATGAAGGTGCACGCTGGGACAAAAAAGCTCCTCTTTCAGAGGATGAACGTGATTATCGTAAATGGGGTGTGCGTAGGACGCAAAGATATGGGAACCAAGAGGACCCATATTATCAGGGGAAGTCCGAAAAGGAACCCCCAAAAGACGTACTTAGCCGTCTCCCACCTCGGACGAAACGAACCGAGGCGAAAAAAATCACAAAAGTTCCAGAAACAAGGCCCTACACCTCTGAGCTCGGAAGAGACAGAGAAATTACGCAGGTTGTTAGAAACTTTGAAACACACTGACACGGGAAACCAACCTGGAGCACTATGCAGTGATGTAATCACTATTACATCTGAGGGCGCGAATGACAACATTACAGATGTCGGTGGAACACACCAAGACATTGTTGTTGTTGCCTCCAACAACCCCTCATCAGAAGAAGGGGGGGTACACTCACACACAAACGATGACGAGTCATCGCAAGCTGAACACTCAGAAACAGCTACTGCTGTGCTGACGGTTCAGACAAACCAAGATTACACAGACAAGGCTGAACGTGTGAAGAAGCGTCAGAAAAAACCCAAGAGGTTCCTGTGTAACTTTATCAGAAGGGGGGTCGCCAAAAAGGCGTACCTGTCAGTGACACTCGAAGGTGTCCTCACACACGAAGCACTTCTGGACGGTGGGGCAGACATAACAATTATGTCAGCTAAACTGTTCGAGGAGCTGAGGACAGCCGCTGCCGGTGTTAACAGGATAATACCTCTCACTGAATGTGCTATAGAAATGCAGGGTCTCTCAGAGAAGAGGACAACCCTGACAGCTGTAGCAATGGTTCACATGCAGGTTGGCAGAATGACACTATACCACCCGGTACACGTGTCTCGTGTTGACTCATTCCCATTTTTGGTCGGCCAGGATTTTATAAATCGCTTCGACACGATTATAGATTATGGTGATCAAACGATGTGGACCAAAGTGAGCAAACCACTGCCAATAGATATGCCTCCGGAGTGTAACACAAACTGCCTAACAACAGGTACCGCGGAAGGCGCAAAGGACTCCTCAGCCGAGGACACGAGCCCGGTGAGTACTCCTCTGACATCATGTGAAACCAAAGAGACCCAACCGGTGGTCCAAACTCTGACCCAACAAGACAGCCTCCTCTGTGAGCTGGAGCAGTCAGAGTCCACCAAACACTACCTACCACTGGTAGTTAAAGGTGTAGAGATCCAAGGATCCCACACCAACGATGCTGTTCTGTCTCTGTGGACAGACAAATCAGCAATTAACCGAGCTTTCTATGAAACCTTGGTTCACAAACACGTTGGTCTAGAACTAATTAAAAAAGCTTTCCGCTTTCCATTAGTTCCCAATAGTTCACAGGTAATGACCGCAGAAGGAGTCATTAACCTAAAACTGAACTGGAACCAACGAGAACTGGTTCACCCGTTTCTCGTGATCCAAAACTTACCACATGCATCTTACATAGGCTCTGACATTTTGGTAAGGTTGGGTGTCCACGTGGACACCATCAACAAGGTGCTGTGGTCCCTAAAACCAGCCACAAAGGACCCTCCTGTGCTAGACACGGCAAACCTTAAGGCTGGACAGACCATTCCAGAGGCCTGCCAGGTTGCTAGCAACCAAACCACCACAGTACCACCTCAGGTGACTAACCTAATGGTATGAATCCACATCATAGCTGGACAAGCATAAACAGGCATATTTTCAACCTTCTCCTGCATTTTTCAACTTGGGACTGTCCGTGGAAGCCACAAACCAAGTGAGCCTTGACTCCAGGACCACATCTATTGCTGTGTGTAACACAGGCACGGATGAGGTGATGATCCCAAAAAACACTATGCTAGGATGGTTGATTTCCACTGATTTTCATGATTTTGAACTAGGCATTCCATTTCTGGGAGGACTCCCAGATAACCTGGTACCGAGTCAAGAAGCTGGGCCAGTATGATTCACAAAACCAACACAGGCCATAGCTCTTTTCTCAACCGATGATGTCGACCAAGGGCCTCAAACTTATGGTGTCTTACCCATACACAGGTCCGACGACTCAGAAAGGGATTCGTTGGAGCTCCCCACGGAGCAAGAACCCTTATCAGTCTCATCACAGATAGATCAGGTGGTCGCCCAAGCCGACGCTCTGACATCTGATGAAGAAAGAGACAAACTTCGCCAAGTTCTTTTAAAATATGAAAAGTCATTTTCACCTGACCCAGACATCATCCAACTTCAGAAGTTGGATCCTACAATTAACTCGGTGATACTGTATCTGACTGACCCAGACAAATACACTCCATCGAAAGGCGAACTGGATTCCAATCCAGACCTTGAAGTCCTATTTCAGCTGCGCAAACAGTTAAAACTACTCAAAGACAGCCTAACTTTAGCTCATGGAACGACGTCCTCACCCGTGTTCGCGGTCCCCCATGACCAAAGGGGGGTGACGCCAGTTAGGGTAATGTTACCAGACGCGATAACGTGATCAAATCTGACATTCAGAGTGAGTGGTGCACCGAAACGTCGTTTTCTAGTTGCTTAATCACTACTTTTGTCAATGTTGAAACGTTGTTTTACTGGTTGCTTAGTCACTGTCTTTGTCGATGTTGAGACATCGTTTAATTGGTTTTTGGTATTGTTTTTGAACACCCCAAGTACGAATGAAGTTTGTGTGTAGTTAAGTTAGAGACTAAGAGGCCTTTAACTATGCCAATATGCAGTTCATTTGTTAAAATCTAATCTTTGCGGAGTCAATGTAGATTAATGCTACCTTAAGTACCATAATCTACATTGGTCTCACAACGCTTAAGCCGAACCTACTCGAACAATTCTATTCGGGGGGATAGCTAATTCTTTTTGATGAGTCTCGCCATAGACTCCAAAAACATTTATGGGGAAACCAAACACCCAATCTCAAGTTGTTCGTCTAAAAGACAACAGACAATTGAACCAAACTATATTTTGCCATGTAAAGCTAACTTAAACCAAGTTAGGAATGGAAAAATAGTTTGGAATGCCCTTCTATAGGTATAAACCCCTATAGTTACCCTTTTCAGCATGTTCCACCCCTTAACTGGTAGCTGTAGCTGTTCCCAATCATAATAGCTTATACACCAGGTGCATATAGGTTAGGGCCTTATGTAAAATCCCCTTCATAAGCCCACCTTAAACCACATAATTGCATGACACATTTGAACCAGAACGGCAAAGACTGGACGTCGCCCAGAGACGACCTTCGCTGGAGGAGACCTGCAATCCTGACGTTGGTCTCCAATCTTCATCCAGTGGCCGCATCTTCAGTTCAATCCAAGGGAACCCCTCTGTATGCTGATCAATCAACACCTCCATTCGTTGTGGATTTACCGTTGTGGATTATATGACATTTTCCAATGGATTACAGACTCTGTTTCCAAGGGGTTAAAGCATTGCTACAATGGAATTACCAACAACATTATGGAATTACCATCAACACAATGGAATTACCAAAAACATTGTGGGATTACCTCCTTTGACTTTTGTTTTCCTTGCTGGATTACATCAAGCTCAAGGACATTCGAAGGCGTAAGTTCATGTTGGAATTCATCCCCATGGACAGGCGATGATTTCCAAAGGGGGGACTGTAGTGAACTAAGCCTCAGGTCAACTCCTGACCTTGAGGGCCTTCCTGGGACAAGAACTGTATTTCATTGAT
>NC_056501.1:44110211-44124330 GCF_014905685.2 Nematolebias whitei | reverse complement strand
GCATCAACCCAGTTCAATTTAGTCTGTGCACAGATTTTGCCCAATTTTTGTTTTATGTTCTGGTTCATCCTTTCTACCTTCCCTTGAGATTGAGGATGATACACGGTTCCAAAAGCATGTTTTAGGCCTAACATTTTTTCCACAGCCTGCAGATCTGTGTTTTTAAAATGTGTGCCATTGTCTGATCTTATTTTTGTTGGGAAACCGTGTCTGGGGATGTAATGGTTAATCAGAAACTTCACCACTGTTTTGCTGTCTTCTCTTCTTGCAGGTGTGGCTTCTGGCCACCCTGTAAATGCGTCAACACACATCAATACATATCTGAACCCTTTAACAGGTTCCAACATATCAGTGTAATCTAGAATCACCTCCTGTCCCGGTCGGTGCAGGAGAGGAAAAGAACCTCGTTCAGGTTTTACTGTAGGCCGAATGTTGTACTTTAAACAAACAGTACAGGTGTCAACATATGATGTTACCATATCTTTCAGATGCGGGTGTGACCATTGTCGAAGATTTCTTAACATTTGTCTGCATCCCACGTGTGCTAATCCATGTGCTTCCTGAAACACTGCCTGTTTTAAAGTCATAGGCAAGATCCACTTCTGATTCGGTCCTACCCATACTTTAAACTCACCTATTTTCTGACCTCCTCTGTTAAACCATAATGTCTTTTCCTCTGGGGAGGCTGTGGCCTGAGCCTCTGCCACAGTTTTCTCATCCCACTGATTCACTTTCTGACATTCCTCTTCCACTGTCACCATCTGGACTCTTGGCAAATAGCCAGCAGCTATCTTGGCTGCTCTGTCAGCTTGCCTGTTTCCTTCCGCTGTGTCTGATTGTGTAACATCATGACCTTTGCACTTCACAACCGCCACTTTTGCTGGCCACATCAAACTGTCAGCTAAATCCTTAATGAGTTCCTCATGTTTAATTGGTTTATTACCTGCTGTTCGAAAACCTGCTCTTTTCCACTGTGGTAATTGTACATGAATTACACCATACGCATATGCTGAGTCTGTGTACACTGTAACCTCTTTTCCTTTGCTCAATTTCAAAGCCTCAACGACTGCCTGAATTTCAGCTTTTTGAGCTGACTGATGACCTTCTAGCTGCCCTGAGCTCAGTACCTCGTACTCAACACCATTCTGCTGTACCACAGCAAATCCTGATCTCAACGACCCATCCTCACACCTGAAGCAGCAACCATCTGTGTAAAGTACATTTGAATATGGTATGAGTTCAGTCTGTAAATCAGGTCTAATGCGTTCCTCCATGTACACTTTTTGCACACAATCATGTGCTTGTGTTGTTTGCATACCATCTGCCATGTTTATGCCTTGATGCAGGAACAATAAATTCGGTTCTGATAGGATGTTGCTCATGCGTCTTTGCTTTAAGGATGTCATTGTAAAGATCTCAGAATTAACATAAGCTACTATTTTTTGTGTCGTTAGTATGTGTAGTGGGTGTCCCATGACGATGTGTGCTGTTTTTGAAACAATCCTTGCAAGACCCGCTGCTGCCTGTGTACATGTTGGATGACGCTTCTCAGTACCATCCAACATCACACTTGCGTACATCAACACCTGTCTACCACCCCCCTTTTTCTGAAACAGAACACCATTAACAGTGTTTTCTGCTTCAGAAACGTCAAGAAAAAACGGGGCTGAGTAATCAGGCAGAGCCAAATCCGCTGCTCTGGACAAGAGTTGCTTCAAATTAATAAACACATGTTCTGCATCTGTGTTCCACACAAGTTTTGCTTTAAGGTTTCTGTTACCTTGATCTTTCACCATCTGTCTGAGTGGAGTGGTGAGTTCACTATAATCAGGTATATAGTGTCTGCTGTACCCAGTTAAACCTAAAAAGGATAACATGTCTTGTACAGTGGTGGGTTTTGGATGATGTAGTATAGACGCCCTGTGTTCTGGTGATAGTGTTGTACCTTTAGCAGAGACCAACCTACCGAGGAAAGAGACCTGTGTACGAACTGCTTGAAGTTTAGATTTACTAACTTTAAAACCTGCATCATGCAGGTGAAGCAGGACAGCCTGAGTGGCTGTAAGACAGTCATGTACTGTTTCAGAGGCTATCAACAAATCATCAACATATTGAACCAAAGTGGTGTCTCTGGGGAGTGGAAGCTGTTCAAGAATGTTCTTTAAAACATGATTGAAAATGCCTGGCGATAATGCAAAACCCTGAGGCAAGCGAGTGTATCTATACTGACAACCGTTAAATGTAAATGAGAAAATGTCACGCAGGTCCTCTGATAAGGGCAGGCAATAAAAGGCGTTAGCCAAATCAATGCAGGTCATCCACTTCTGGTTTGGTGTCAGTTGGGTCAGTGCAACATAGGGATTTGGTACTGGTGACGTAGGTGTCTTAAGTATGGCATTGATCGACCTAAGATCATGTACCATTCTGTACTTTCCAGTCCCCGCCTTCTCAACAGGTAGAATGGGAGTATTCCAGTCTGAATGTGAGTGTTCGAGGACCCCTGCTTTCAGCAACCCTTGGACCGTGTCAGTCAAACCTTGTTCAGCCTCAGGTCTATGAGAATACTGATACAACCATATAGGTTCGTTGTGGGTCAGTTCAAAAGAGATTGGGAGGCATTTAACATGACCTACATCCTCAGGTCCCTGAGACCAGAGAGATGCAGGAAGGGTGTCTAACATCTGAGGAACATCTGAATGGTCAGTTTTTTCTCTGCCATGGTCTCTGGAGATCACCTCATGTTCTAGCTTACCTACATCATGAACAGCTAAGTCAATGCTATAACAGTCGGTTGATGACGAGTAAGCGAGCTGAGGTATTTGTGTTGGGACCCAATCAGTGGCAGAGACAGCAGCTTTCACCATTGGGCCCAAATCTTTAGCTTGATGTGTGGGAGCTAAAGCTAACGAGACGTGTGGGATCGCTTCAGACGACATCATGTACCACTCCAGTTGAGATGGTGTGAGGTTGACATGAGAAGCTACGCCTTGTGGACCAACTATGAGCCGGTCTGATATTAATGGCCACTCAGTGTCCTGCAAGTGCTGAGCAAAATGCTCCCTGTAACAATCGTCAGAATCACGGTCATAAAAAAGAGTTACATGTAAAGGATCTAGAGGTGGAACATAGGGACGCAGAGCATCAAGCCATGGCTTCCACAACAGGTAAGCAGAATAAAGTCCTGTGTGTTCAGGTGTCTCTGGGCGCAGCAACGCCCAGTAAATGTCAGCTACTTCCTCATGTATCGGCTGTACCAAGCACTGTGATGACAAAGAGGAGGAAGAAACAGAACAAGTCCAGGTCACACCACTTGGTAAAGTAACACGTAAACCAGTTTGTTCACACATTATTGTTGCACCAAGTTTCTTTAACAAGTCTCTTCCAAGCAGGTTGACAGGTACACGTGTGGACAGAACAAATGGATGTGTCACTGTTTGAAGTCCTGCTGTTACTACGAGAGGTTCAGTTAGAGACAGTTTTTGTTGCACCCCAGCAAAACCGATCACAGACACCGTGTCCGCACTGGCATGTTCATCAAATCCCTGCTCATTGAGGGTTGAATATGTAGCTCCAGTGTCCACGAGGAATGATAGATCTTTATTCATGACCCTCATTTTCACCATAGGGTCTGCTCCTCCCCCTATGGTGTGATTACTCTGTGGGGTGTGTCATTGCTGGTAGTATCCACCTGGTGGCGCCCAAGATGGATCCTGCTGTCCAGAGGTAGGTGCCGGTGGCGCCATCTGGTGGTTGGGAGCTGAGTAGTGATGTGCTCCTCCTCTTTGGGCGTTGGCCTGCTTGTGAAAACAATCCCTTGCCCAGTGACCTGGTCTGTGACAGTAATGGCAAACATCTGTTGCTCTGCCTCCCTGCGTGTAACCCCGACCGAAACCTCTGCCCCGAGACCCCCCTCTATCTCCCCACTGCCCTCTTGACCGTCCCCGAGGGTATACAACAGGAAGCGGGGGTTGGGCAGTTACAGGACACTGATAAGCAGCATCAGAACTCTGAAACACAGTGTCAGCTTGTACCATCTGTTTTGAATCTTTCTTAGTTTGAACTACATCCCTAGCCTGTTTCAATTGTAGCTTTAAGAGCTGCGTTTGCATATCTTTCAGTTCAGAGGAAGTTTTAGTCTCCTCATCAGCCACACATTGCAGATGATGAATAAGATGCCTTTCCCACTGGGCAGCATCTGCTGTGGGTAAATCAGGGTTAATTTTCATTGCCTTACTGACTGCTGCGGGTACACCATCTAGTATTGCCTGTCTAAAAAAATACTTTTGATTTTCCCCTTGACCATGGCAGTGAGTTCTGTCATACCAGTCCTGTTTACACACATCTAAATATGCAGTGGGGTTTTGACCAGGCTTCCAGGTGAACTTAGGAACCCCTGTACCTTCTGGAAGGGGATAAGCCTGTCTGAGAGCGGCGGCAAGTCTCTGATACTCCAACAACATGCAAGTTGAGTCAGGTATGTTTCTATTCCACCCTGCAGCCCTCTCTATTTCATCCATCCTAGTAGAAGTTACACACCTTCCCAATAGTGCCCTCATGTCTCCCACAGCTAGATTAATACCTTTAGTTAAGGAGTCTACTACGTTTAACCACTTACTTCCTCCTTCTGTGAGGGGAGGGAGTTTGTCTACTAACGCCTGCACATCACCTAGCGCAAGAGGTTTATAACGTATCTGATTTCCTGCCTGCAGAAGAGGAAATGAACCAGTACTTAACGATGGATCCACGTTTTCAACAGGGATAGAAGCGTGATCTGGTGGTGGAAGAGCTGCCGATAAATCAGAAGTAATTCGTATTGCTTGTGGCCAAAAAGAATTCTGTATGTGTGTCTGAGACGGGGCAGGCAATTGGTGAGTACAGGTGAGTGGGTTTTGAGACAACCCTGCACGATTCCTCCAACCCTGCAAACCCACAAGCAGGCCCTCTCCATCATGAAAGCTGTCAGAGGGAGGTGCTGAGGATGCAAGGATGGAAGAAGTGTGCGAATCAGGGTGTCCTGAGGGATTAATAGACGGACTCCACCCATCCTTAATCACCCATTGCTGTGTGCTGTTTATATTCCCTTCCCCCTCTGTTTGGAATGGTTTACTGATGGACTGTGTCTTCCTTCCTGGTGCCTCAAACAGTTTTGTTTTAACTGGGTTTAATGACTCCCCCCTCTGCTGCGAGGGGGTGTCATTAACCCCCCCCACTTGTAACGTTCCCTCTCGTATGTGATATATGGGGTACATTCCTTTAGGAGGATGTTCTGACTGATTGCCGTTCCGGTTGTAAGGAGGGGGATCTGAACTACCCATTTCCTCCACCTTTTTCATAGGCTGTTCTACCAGCTGCGGTGTTCTCAACAAATGATATGAACCTTGTGCTACAAAAACCAATTTCAACCACTCTTTTCTTTCATAAATCACCTCCCTCATCAACTTTCTGTATTTATTCTTATGCAAGGCATTTGCTTCTGTCTTTTTCTTGTCAAATTTATCCTCATCACTCGAGCACTCTTTAATTTTATCCCACATCAAAGATATCACATCTTGTTTCTCTTCTGCATTATTTTCTATTTTTTGTAACTTTTGCACGAGAGCCTTTTTTTAGCTTTTTATCATATTGCAGCAGCTCTAGTGCTTGTCTCACTATTTCTACTTGTTCTTTTACCGGTTTAAAACTTTCCTGCTCACATTTTTGTAACCTGAGACGTTGTTGCCCATCAGTGTCCATTCTCACAAGAAATCCAACCACACAGCACACACCTCTTTTTATTGTCACTGGAAAATTCTGGAACTTTTTTATTTTTTCTTCTTCTTTTCTACACATTCACACTGTGGTCTTATATTTGACAAAAACATGTACACAAAATAGACAAACAAAATACTGACCACATTTCAACTTACACGCAAGACACAGACGCCAGAAATATTCACAATGGTCACCCTTAAAATGTTGTTGTTGTTTTTTTTTTTTTGTTTTTTTTTAAAACAAAATGTGTTGACTCCCTTTTAATATCCTAGAAGACAGCAATATTTGTGAACCCGTGACCTCTCTACTCCACCACAGGTCATAAATTATTTTATCATCAATTTACTTTTTAGTTCTGTTTTATTTTAATCTATTCGGTGCGTGCGTCGTATTTAATTAATTAATGTCTCACCCAGCCTCGCGAACGCCCACCTACGGTCAATTGTGAGCGAACTTTAATTGATACTGTTTTAAAAGTTGACTGCCAGTTCAACAAGTTTACAGTAAACTTAGTCTAATGGAGTTACAGAGTTGAACAGCGGAATTATTTTCCTAGAACTTTCACTCCTCCAAGGGCATCCGTCGATTTCCCTTTGGGCAGACTAACGCGCAGTATTATCTCTGAGGCTGGTTTTATTTTATTTTACCTTTATCTTAATTTTACAGTCGACGTATCTCTATTTAAAACTATTTATTTTTTGAGAGTCAACCACACTGAGCAACAATTTGCCTATTTGTAAGTCCAATTTACAGATTTCGTATTTTAACAGGCTCTGCTTACCTCCTTCTGATGAATGACACGTCTCAGTTCAGTATGGAAGACTCAGCAGGATATTTATTTCTCACATCTCGGTGGGACCTCCAAATTTGTTGTGTTTTATGTTCTTTCTCCACCCGAGTTCTGTAGTTACCGCTTCAATCCTGCAGGAAGTCAAATCATTGCACATCAGATACTACACACGCACCTTCAGTTTATGAATATTTAATAAGTAAAGTAACTCAGAAATAAAAAAGTTGTCACAGATTCACAAGTATAAACAGTGGGTTAGTTTAATGTAGTCGTTATTTTAACATATTAAAATCTGGATGCATCTCTTAATCTTTACAATACAACCTGCATTGTCTTTCTCCTCCAAACTGCTCCTGGCTGCTGCGTCTCTCTCTCACACACACACCAGGACAGCACTCTTCACTTCTCTTTGTCTCAGAAAAACAGGGCGTTCCTTCACACAGAAAAACTAACTTTCCAGCGCGCTTTGAGTCTGTCTGCGATCTGATTGGTCAGTAGCAAAAGTGGTTTACATCGTGTTACATTATATAAACAGGAAATGAAGAGCCTCTTCAAAGTAAAACAGGAAGTGGGTCAATTTCAAAATAAAATAAGAATTGGGAGTCAGATTCAAAAAGGAACAAATATTATTCCACAACAATTCCCCCTTTCGACCTCAATAAAAAGAGGTCGACATCATTAGGAAGAATATGCTTCTCTGCGCCGGAGTGGTTGAATCTCAAAATCAGTAAATTCATATCCTCTGCGCATTAGGAGCTGACGAGCTATCTCAGGGTCACGCTTCTCTAAAGTGGAAGTGATAAGACGTACTGACAGAGATCTCAGACAGGGAATACAACAACATCCACATGTGATTAAAATAGCTGCAAATACTGCAATGGACATTAACATGGACACAATCATCTGCTTCCAGGGGCCAAACACTTTGAAGAGCCATTCATCAAGAGGATTATCTACACCAGAGTGAGATTTCATCTCATTAGACAACGTTCTCAAACCTTCAAGTGCACGGGTCACTTTTCCATCAGGGGCAGTGTTATTAGGAATAAAACTACAACAAAAGTCACCAAACATGCTACACACACCTCCTTTCTCAGCTAAAAGCATATCAAGCGCCATTCTGTTTTGCACAGCCATCAGAGAAGTCGGAGCTAGTTGCTCCGCTAAGCCCTCAACAGCGTCTCTGGTAAGGTTGGACAGACGCATGACATTGTAATGTATGTAATTTATTCGGTCAACATTTTTATTTGGTGTAATTGGGAAATATGCTAAAACAACAGGTAAATTTTCAAAACCTGTCGCAATCTGATCTACTAATTTGTGCTCATCAGGAACTCCCCTAGGGATTCCTATGGCATCAATATAAGTAGTAGAGCCCACAGTGGGGTCAAAATTATGAGTTGAACGTCTCTTCCTAATGGGAGAGATGGAGGTGTCATTTAAAACTTCCAAACGAGGGCCAATCAAGGTTAACGATGCAGCTAAGCGTACCAATGCACACAATCCCACAGAATCCTGAGGGATATGTGTTAGTAAACGTCTACCACCACAATAATAATACAGGTCAGCGCGAGCCACCTTACCCACACGAGTGTTGTCAGAGATATTTTGTTGCGTGATATTACACCATTCATTCTGAGTTTGTCCTAAGGCAACTCTTTTATTTGCAGTTGAGGTATAATTAAAACAGTAATAGTCAAATCGTTCTACCGGAGCAAACGAGCCTAATTTGGTTATATTAGAAATAATTGGGAATAGCTGAGCTAATGTAGTGCAATTCTTAGTATATTTTCTCATAGTCAAACTTAACATGCAATGAAATCCCCAAGCGTCCTCTAGGTGTAATGGAGCTGGCTGGGTGTACAAATTTGGTCGAGCTGCCGCACAAGCTACACATTCAGACAAAGAAGCCTGTCTAGCAGCTTCAGCGAGCCAAGCTAACCAAATGTTAGAGTCAGTATAGCCAGTGGACATAGCAATCACATCCACAGGGGTTAAGCTGGTATAGTCAACACTATCAATTCGCATAGGCATTGGAAACGATGACTCCTGGGTCGGAGGAGGAGTTGGGTCTTGGGCTGGCAACTCTGTAAGAGCAAGTTGTAACACCCGGAAAGGGTCCTTGCCAGTGACATCCGCGGCTACAAGCACATAAATGGGTTCCGTCACCAAGGTGTAGACCATCTCACGCTTTGTGCTGGTTAACTTATTCCAAGTACGAACATACTCAAAGGACAATAACAAGTGTCTGTTATTTTTTGCCAAGGTGGCATGTGCCCTCCACCAATCTCTGTAATTAGTCAGATGTCCAGACATATCAGGTTTCCATGATCCCGAATACAACGTGACATAATTCCACTCAGGACACCAGAAACATTTGGATGGATTGGGACATGGACAAATATAAAAGGCTGCATTCGCAATACGGTAATCCGTACAATAAAACATGTCACAGATTGGCAGGCTTAGGGTAGTGGTGGTGTCTTTGGGATACTCTACTTTCAGCACTGGAAGGCCATACGCATCTTTCATGACTGTGTGTGGTGTCACACTCCTTCTCACCCTGCCTGTTCCACCAGTCTGCTCACACTCTGGTAAACCAGGAATGATGCAGAAATATTCAAAAGAGAAAATGAGTGACAACACTATGGATGACAAAGCACCTATCCCTATCATAACGTACTTTGATGACCACCGCATTTTGATCTTGTAAACTGAAACTATACTCAATTAATGAAGATGTCTCGCACAGCGACCTCCACAGCAGACAGCCAGTCAAGCCGTTCCTTTAACACAAAATGAATACAAAATAACACTCTGTTAATATACTGCTTATAATTGATTATAGGTATTTCTTTTTAACGTTACAAACTGAATATACTTAATACTTTCAAGCTAAGTAAATAAATGGATGCGCTCTAAATCAAGACTGCAATTAAAAGATAAGAGAAAAATGGTTAGTACACATGTCATACAATATTGTTACAATCACAAGTACTCAGGGCATACTCTGGGGTGCTCAGAGACCGATCCTCCTATGTCTCTGAGTTTTCTTCATGAAGTGTGAGACTCTAAGATGTCGTGTTTTTGTCGTATCTAGATGTCTGTACTAAATGTGGATTTTCCAGCACCCAGTGACCCATTCAAACAAAGTCCTTCAGGGCCCGCACGCAACTTTACCAGGCTGCTTCGGTCTACAAGACATGAATGTCCAGTTTTACGACTTTAGATGGTTTCTGCCAGCTCCCTCGCTCTTCCTGGCTCTGAGGCAGGCGCACACTGGCTCCAGTGGTACCAAACGTCCCCCTTTCCTCTGAGGCGGACTGCGTGGGACGTTCTCTCTGTAACCTGATAAGGGCCCGTCCACCTGGGCTCCTGCCACTTCCTTTTAATGACCCTCAGCAAGACCCACTCCGCGGTGGGGAGACCAGGTTCCTCTGGTCTTTCTGTTAGGCTCTGTTTGTGGTGAACCTGCTGAGTAAAGTTAGACACTAATGCTTTTAACTCATCAAAGTATACCTTATGGTCCATTTTACGGTCCTCCTCACTGGTCAGTAAGCATACAGTTGGTCCTGGAAAGGGTCTTCCTGTAGTTAACTCATAGGGAGAAAAGCCAGTTCCATTATTAACAGAAGTTCTCACGCTCATTAGGGCAATTGGTAATGCATCAACCCAGTTCAATTTAGTCTGTGCACAGATTTTGCCCAATTTTTGTTTTATGTTCTGGTTCATCCTTTCTACCTTCCCTTGAGATTGAGGATGATACACGGTTCCAAAAGCATGTTTTAGGCCTAACATTTTTTCCACAGCCTGCAGATCTGTGTTTTTAAAATGTGTGCCATTGTCTGATCTTATTTTTGTTGGGAAACCGTGTCTGGGGATGTAATGGTTAATCAGAAACTTCACCACTGTTTTGCTGTCTTCTCTTCTTGCAGGTGTGGCTTCTGGCCACCCTGTAAATGCGTCAACACACATCAATACATATCTGAACCCTTTAACAGGTTCCAACATATCAGTGTAATCTAGAATCACCTCCTGTCCCGGTCGGTGCAGGAGAGGAAAAGAACCTCGTTCAGGTTTTACTGTAGGCCGAATGTTGTACTTTAAACAAACAGTACAGGTGTCAACATATGATGTTACCATATCTTTCAGATGCGGGTGTGACCATTGTCGAAGATTTCTTAACATTTGTCTGCATCCCACGTGTGCTAATCCATGTGCTTCCTGAAACACTGCCTGTTTTAAAGTCATAGGCAAGATCCACTTCTGATTCGGTCCTACCCATACTTTAAACTCACCTATTTTCTGACCTCCTCTGTTAAACCATAATGTCTTTTCCTCTGGGGAGGCTGTGGCCTGAGCCTCTGCCACAGTTTTCTCATCCCACTGATTCACTTTCTGACATTCCTCTTCCACTGTCACCATCTGGACTCTTGGCAAATAGCCAGCAGCTATCTTGGCTGCTCTGTCAGCTTGCCTGTTTCCTTCCGCTGTGTCTGATTGTGTAACATCATGACCTTTGCACTTCACAACCGCCACTTTTGCTGGCCACATCAAACTGTCAGCTAAATCCTTAATGAGTTCCTCATGTTTAATTGGTTTATTACCTGCTGTTCGAAAACCTGCTCTTTTCCACTGTGGTAATTGTACATGAATTACACCATACGCATATGCTGAGTCTGTGTACACTGTAACCTCTTTTCCTTTGCTCAATTTCAAAGCCTCAACGACTGCCTGAATTTCAGCTTTTTGAGCTGACTGATGACCTTCTAGCTGCCCTGAGCTCAGTACCTCGTACTCAACACCATTCTGCTGTACCACAGCAAATCCTGATCTCAACGACCCATCCTCACACCTGAAGCAGCAACCATCTGTGTAAAGTACATTTGAATATGGTATGAGTTCAGTCTGTAAATCAGGTCTAATGCGTTCCTCCATGTACACTTTTTGCACACAATCATGTGCTTGTGTTGTTTGCATACCATCTGCCATGTTTATGCCTTGATGCAGGAACAATAAATTCGGTTCTGATAGGATGTTGCTCATGCGTCTTTGCTTTAAGGATGTCATTGTAAAGATCTCAGAATTAACATAAGCTACTATTTTTTGTGTCGTTAGTATGTGTAGTGGGTGTCCCATGACGATGTGTGCTGTTTTTGAAACAATCCTTGCAAGACCCGCTGCTGCCTGTGTACATGTTGGATGACGCTTCTCAGTACCATCCAACATCACACTTGCGTACATCAACACCTGTCTACCACCCCCCTTTTTCTGAAACAGAACACCATTAACAGTGTTTTCTGCTTCAGAAACGTCAAGAAAAAACGGGGCTGAGTAATCAGGCAGAGCCAAATCCGCTGCTCTGGACAAGAGTTGCTTCAAATTAATAAACACATGTTCTGCATCTGTGTTCCACACAAGTTTTGCTTTAAGGTTTCTGTTACCTTGATCTTTCACCATCTGTCTGAGTGGAGTGGTGAGTTCACTATAATCAGGTATATAGTGTCTGCTGTACCCAGTTAAACCTAAAAAGGATAACATGTCTTGTACAGTGGTGGGTTTTGGATGATGTAGTATAGACGCCCTGTGTTCTGGTGATAGTGTTGTACCTTTAGCAGAGACCAACCTACCGAGGAAAGAGACCTGTGTACGAACTGCTTGAAGTTTAGATTTACTAACTTTAAAACCTGCATCATGCAGGTGAAGCAGGACAGCCTGAGTGGCTGTAAGACAGTCATGTACTGTTTCAGAGGCTATCAACAAATCATCAACATATTGAACCAAAGTGGTGTCTCTGGGGAGTGGAAGCTGTTCAAGAATGTTCTTTAAAACATGATTGAAAATGCCTGGCGATAATGCAAAACCCTGAGGCAAGCGAGTGTATCTATACTGACAACCGTTAAATGTAAATGAGAAAATGTCACGCAGGTCCTCTGATAAGGGCAGGCAATAAAAGGCGTTAGCCAAATCAATGCAGGTCATCCACTTCTGGTTTGGTGTCAGTTGGGTCAGTGCAACATAGGGATTTGGTACTGGTGACGTAGGTGTCTTAAGTATGGCATTGATCGACCTAAGATCATGTACCATTCTGTACTTTCCAGTCCCCGCCTTCTCAACAGGTAGAATGGGAGTATTCCAGTCTGAATGTGAGTGTTCGAGGACCCCTGCTTTCAGCAACCCTTGGACCGTGTCAGTCAAACCTTGTTCAGCCTCAGGTCTATGAGAATACTGATACAACCATATAGGTTCGTTGTGGGTCAGTTCAAAAGAGATTGGGAGGCATTTAACATGACCTACATCCTCAGGTCCCTGAGACCAGAGAGATGCAGGAAGGGTGTCTAACATCTGAGGAACATCTGAATGGTCAGTTTTTTCTCTGCCATGGTCTCTGGAGATCACCTCATGTTCTAGCTTACCTACATCATGAACAGCTAAGTCAATGCTATAACAGTCGGTTGATGACGAGTAAGCGAGCTGAGGTATTTGTGTTGGGACCCAATCAGTGGCAGAGACAGCAGCTTTCACCATTGGGCCCAAATCTTTAGCTTGATGTGTGGGAGCTAAAGCTAACGAGACGTGTGGGATCGCTTCAGACGACATCATGTACCACTCCAGTTGAGATGGTGTGAGGTTGACATGAGAAGCTACGCCTTGTGGACCAACTATGAGCCGGTCTGATATTAATGGCCACTCAGTGTCCTGCAAGTGCTGAGCAAAATGCTCCCTGTAACAATCGTCAGAATCACGGTCATAAAAAAGAGTTACATGTAAAGGATCTAGAGGTGGAACATAGGGACGCAGAGCATCAAGCCATGGCTTCCACAACAGGTAAGCAGAATAAAGTCCTGTGTGTTCAGGTGTCTCTGGGCGCAGCAACGCCCAGTAAATGTCAGCTACTTCCTCATGTATCGGCTGTACCAAGCACTGTGATGACAAAGAGGAGGAAGAAACAGAACAAGTCCAGGTCACACCACTTGGTAAAGTAACACGTAAACCAGTTTGTTCACACATTATTGTTGCACCAAGTTTCTTTAACAAGTCTCTTCCAAGCAGGTTGACAGGTACACGTGTGGACAGAACAAATGGATGTGTCACTGTTTGAAGTCCTGCTGTTACTACGAGAGGTTCAGTTAGAGACAGTTTTTGTTGCACCCCAGCAAAACCGATCACAGACACCGTGTCCGCACTGGCATGTTCATCAAATCCCTGCTCATTGAGGGTTGAATATGTAGCTCCAGTGTCCACGAGGAATGATAGATCTTTATTCATGACCCTCATTTTCACCATAGGGTCTGCTCCTCCCCCTATGGTGTGATTACTCTGTGGGGTGTGTCATTGCTGGTAGTATCCACCTGGTGGCGCCCAAGATGGATCCTGCTGTCCAGAGGTAGGTGCCGGTGGCGCCATCTGGTGGTTGGGAGCTGAGTAGTGATGTGCTCCTCCTCTTTGGGCGTTGGCCTGCTTGTGAAAACAATCCCTTGCCCAGTGACCTGGTCTGTGACAGTAATGGCAAACATCTGTTGCTCTGCCTCCCTGCGTGTAACCCCGACCGAAACCTCTGCCCCGAGACCCCCCTCT
>NC_056501.1:44095508-44110111 GCF_014905685.2 Nematolebias whitei | reverse complement strand
AATTGGTTTATTACCTGCTGTTCGAAAACCTGCTCTTTTCCACTGTGGTAATTGTACATGAATTACACCATACGCATATGCTGAGTCTGTGTACACTGTAACCTCTTTTCCTTTGCTCAATTTCAAAGCCTCAACGACTGCCTGAATTTCAGCTTTTTGAGCTGACTGATGACCTTCTAGCTGCCCTGAGCTCAGTACCTCGTACTCAACACCATTCTGCTGTACCACAGCAAATCCTGATCTCAACGACCCATCCTCACACCTGAAGCAGCAACCATCTGTGTAAAGTACATTTGAATATGGTATGAGTTCAGTCTGTAAATCAGGTCTAATGCGTTCCTCCATGTACACTTTTTGCACACAATCATGTGCTTGTGTTGTTTGCATACCATCTGCCATGTTTATGCCTTGATGCAGGAACAATAAATTCGGTTCTGATAGGATGTTGCTCATGTGTCTTTGCTTTAAGGATGTCATTGTAAAGATCTCAGAATTAACATAAGCTACTATTTTGTGTGTCGTTAGTATGTGTAGTGGGTGTCCCATGACGATGTGTGCTGTTTTTGAAACAATCCTTGCAAGACCCGCTGCTGCCTGTGTACAAGTTGGATGACGCTTCTCAGTACCATCCAACATCACACTTGCGTACATCAACACCTGTCTACCACCCCCCTTTTTCTGAAACAGAACACCATTAACAGTGTTTTCTGCTTCAGAAACGTCAAGAAAAAACGGGGCTGAGTAATCAGGCAGAGCCAAATCCGCTGCTCTGGACAAGAGTTGCTTCAAATTAATAAACACATGTTCTGCATCTGTGTTCCACACAAGTTTTGCTTTAAGGTTTCTGTTACCTTGATCTTTCACCATCTGTCTGAGTGGAGTGGTGAGTTCACTATAATCAGGTATATAGTGTCTGCTGTACCCAGTTAAACCTAAAAAGGATAACATGTCTTGTACAGTGGTGGGTTTTGGATGATGTAGTATAGACGCCCTGTGTTCTGGTGATAGTGTTGTACCTTTAGCAGAGACCAACCTACCGAGGAAAGAGACCTGTGTACGAACTGCTTGAAGTTTAGATTTACTAACTTTAAAACCTGCATCATGCAGGTGAAGCAGGACAGCCTGAGTGGCTGTAAGACAGTCATGTACTGTTTCAGAGGCTATCAACAAATCATCAACATATTGAACCAAAGTGGTGCCTCTGGGGAGTGGAAGCTGTTCAAGAATGTTCTTTAAAACATGATTGAAAATGCCTGGCGATAATGCAAAACCCTGAGGCAAGCGAGTGTATCTATACTGACAACCGTTAAATGTAAATGAGAAAATGTCACGCAGGTCCTCTGATAAGGGCAGGCAATAAAAGGCGTTAGCCAAATCAATGCAGGTCATCCACTTCTGGTTTGGTGTCAGTTGGGTCAGTGCAACATAGGGATTTGGTACTGGTGACGTAGGTGTCTTAAGTATGGCATTGATCGACCTAAGATCATGTACCATTCTGTACTTTCCAGTCCCCGCCTTCTCAACAGGTAGAATGGGAGTATTCCAGTCTGAATGTGAGTGTTCGAGGACCCCTGCTTTCAGCAACCCTTGGACCGTGTCAGTCAAACCTTGTTCAGCCTCAGGTCTATGAGAATACTGATACAACCATATAGGTTCGTTGTGGGTCAGTTCAAAAGAGATTGGGAGGCATTTAACATGACCTACATCCTCAGGTCCCTGAGACCAGAGAGATGCAGGAAGGGTGTCTAACATCTGAGGAACATCTGAATGGTCAGTTTTTTCTCTGCCATGGTCTCTGGAGATCACCTCATGTTCTAGCTTACCTACATCATGAACAGCTAAGTCAATGCTATAACAGTCGGTTGATGACGAGTAAGCGAGCTGAGGTATTTGTGTTGGGACCCAATCAGTGGCAGAGACAGCAGCTTTCACCATTGGGCCCAAATCTTTAGCTTGATGTGTGGGAGCTAAAGCTAACGAGATGTGTGGGATCGCTTCAGACGACATCATGTACCACTCCAGTTGAGATGGTGTGAGGTTGACATGAGAAGCTACGCCTTGTGGACCAACTATGAGCCGGTCTGATATTAATGGCCACTCAGTGTCCTGCAAGTGCTGAGCAAAATGCTCCCTGTAACAATCGTCAGAATCACGGTCATAAAAAAGAGTTACATGTAAAGGATCTAGAGGTGGAACATAGGGACGCAGAGCATCAAGCCATGGCTTCCACAACAGGTAAGCAGAATAAAGTCCTGTGTGTTCAGGTGTCTCTGGGCGCAGCAACGCCCAGTAAATGTCAGCTACTTCCTCATGTATCGGCTGTACCAAGCACTGTGATGACAAAGAGGAGGAAGAAGCAGAACAAGTCCAGGTCACACCACTTGGTAAAGTAACACGTAAACCAGTTTGTTCACACATTATTGTTGCACCAAGTTTCTTTAACAAGTCTCTTCCAAGCAGGTTGACAGGTACACGTGTGGACAGAACAAATGGATGTGTCACTGTTTGAAGTCCTGCTGTTACTACGAGAGGTTCAGTTAGAGACAGTTTTTGTTGCACCCCAGCGAAACCGATCACAGACACCGTGTCCGCACTGGCATGTTCATCAAATCCCTGCTCATTGAGGGTTGAATATGTAGCTCCAGTGTCCACGAGGAATGATAGATCTTTATTCATGACCCTCATTTTCACCATAGGGTCTGCTCCTCCCCCTATGGTGTGATTACTCTGTGGGGTGTGTCATTGCTGGTAGGATCCACCTGGTGGCGCCCAAGATGGATCCTGCTGGCCAGAGGTAGGTGCCGGTGGCGCCATCTGGTGGTTGGGAGCTGAGTAGTGATGTGCTCCTCCTCTTTGGGCGTTGGCCTGCTTGTGAAAACAATCCCTTGCCCAGTGACCTGGTCTGTGACAGTAATGGCAAACATCTGTTGCTCTGCCTCCCTGCGTGTAACCCCGACCGAAACCTCTGCCCCGAGACCCCCCTCTATCTCCCCACTGCCCTCTTGACCGTCCCCGAGGGTATACAACAGGAAGCGGGGGTTGGGCAGTTACAGGACACTGATAAGCAGCATCAGAACTCTGAAACACAGTGTCAGCTTGTACCATCTGTTTTGAATCTTTCTTAGTTTGAACTACATCCCTAGCCTGTTTCAATTGTAGCTTTAAGAGCTGCGTTTGCATATCTTTCAGTTCAGAGGAAGTTTTAGTCTCCTCATCAGCCACACATTGCAGATGATGAATAAGATGCCTTTCCCACTGGGCAGCATCTGCTGTGGGTAAATCAGGGTTAATTTTCATTGCGTGGGGTTTTGACCAGGCTTCCAGGTGAACTTAGGAACCCCTGTACCTTCTGAAAGGGGATAAGCCTGTCTGAGAGCGGCGGCAAGTCTCTGATACTCCAACAACATGCAAGTTGAGTCAGGTATGTTTCTATTCCACCCTGCAGCCCTCTCTATTTCATCCATCCTAGTAGAAGTTACACACCTTCCCAATAGTGCCCTCATGTCTCCCACAGCTAGATTAATACCTTTAGTTAAGGAGTCTACTACGTTTAACCACTTACTTCCTCCTTCTGTGAGGGGAGGGAGTTTGTCTACTAACGCCTGCACATCACCTAGCGCAAGAGGTTTATAACGTATCTGATTTCCTGCCTGCAGAAGAGGAAATGAACCAGTACTTAACGATGGATCCACGTTTTCAACAGGGATAGAAGCGTGATCTGGTGGTGGAAGAGCTGCCGATAAATCAGAAGTAATTCGTATTGCTTGTGGCCAAAAAGAATTCTGTATGTGTGTCTGAGACGGGGCAGGCAATTGGTGAGTACAGGTGAGTGGGTTTTGAGACAACCCTGCACGATTCCTCCAACCCTGCAAACCCACAAGCAGGCCCTCTCCATCATGAAAGCTGTCAGAGGGAGGTGCTGAGGATGCAAGGATGGAAGAAGTGTGCGAATCAGGGTGTCCTGAGGGATTAACAGACGGACTCCACCCATCCTTAATCACCCATTGCTGTGTGCTGTTTATATTCCCTTCCCCCTCTGTTTGGAATGGTTTACTGATGGACTGTGTCTTCCTTCCTGGTGCCTCAAACAGTTTTGTTTTAACTGGGTTTAATGACTCCCCCCTCTGCTGAGAGGGGGTGTCATTAACCCCCCCCACTTGTAACGTTCCCTCTCGTATGTGATATATGGGGTACATTCCTTTAGGAGGATGTTCTGACTGATTGCCGTTCCGGTTGTAAGGAGGGGGATCTGAACTACCCATTTCCTCCACCTTTTTCATAGGCTGTTCTACCAGCTGCGGTGTTCTCAACAAATGATATGAACCTTGTGCTACAAAAACCAATTTCAACCACTCTTTTCTTTCATAAATCACCTCCCTCATCAACTTTCTGTATTTATTCTTATGCAAGGCATTTGCTTCTGTCTTTTTCTTGTCAAATTTATCCTCATCACTCGAGCACTCTTTAATTTTATCCCACATCAAAGATATCACATCTTGTTTCTCTTCTGTATTATTTTCTATTTTTTGTAACTTTTGCACGAGAGCCTTTTTTAGCTTTTTATCATATTGCAGCAGCTCTAGTGCTTGTCTCACTATTTCTACTTGTTCTTTTACCGGTTTAAAACTTTCCTGCTCACATTTTTGTAACCTGAGACGTTGTTGCCCATCAGTGTCCATTCTCACAAGAAATCCAACCATACAGCACACACCTCTTTTTATTGTCACTGGAAAATTCTGGAACTTTTTTATTTTTTCTTCTTCTTTTCTACACATTCACACTGTGGTCTTATATTTGACAAAAACATGTACACAAAATAGACAAACAAAATACTGACCACATTTCAACTTACACGCAAGACAGACGCCAGAAATATTCACAATGGTCACCCTTAAAATGTTGTTGTTGTTTTTTTTTTTTGTTTTGTTTTTTTTTAAAACAAAATGTGTTGACTCCCTTTTAATATCCTAGAAGACAGCAATATTTGTGAACCCGTGACCTCTCTACTCCACCACAGGTCATAAATTATTTTATCATCAATTTACTTTTTAGTTCTGTTTTATTTTAATCTATTCGGTGCGTGCGTCGTATTTAATTAATTAATGTCTCACCCAGCCTCGCGAACGCCCACCTACGGTCAATTGTGAGCGAACTTTAATTGATACTGTTTTAAAAGTTGACTGCCAGTTCAACAAGTTTACAGTAAACTTAGTCTAATGGAGTTACAGAGTTGAACAGCGGAATTATTTTCCTAGAACTTTCACTCCTCCAAGGGCATCCGTCGATTTCCCTTTGGGCAGACTAACGCGCAGTATTATCTCTGAGGCTGGTTTTATTTTATTTTACCTTTATCTTAATTTTACAGTCGACGTATCTCTATTTAAAACTATTTATTTTTTGAGAGTCAACCACACTGAGCAACAATTTGCCTATTTGTAAGTCCAATTTACAGATTTCGTATTTTAACAGGCTCTGCTTACCTCCTTCTGATGAATGACGCGTCTCAGTTCAGTATGGAAGACTCAGCAGGATATTTATTTCTCACATCTCGGTGGGACCTCCAAATTTGTTGTGTTTTATGTTCTTTCTCCACCCGAGTTCTGTAGTTACCGCTTCAATCCTGCAGGAAGTCAAATCATTGCACATCAGATACTACACACGCACCTTCAGTTTATGAATATTTAATAAGTAAAGTAACTCAGAAATAAAAAAGTTGTCACAGATTCACAAGTATAAACAGTGGGTTAGTTAAATGCAGTCGTTATTTTAACATATTAAAATCTGGATGCATCTCTTAATCTTTACAATACAACCTGCATTGTCTTTCTCCTCCAAACTGCTCCTGGCTGCTGCGTCTCTCTCTCACACACACACCAGGACAGCACTCTTCACTTCTCTTTGTCTCAGAAAAACAGGGCGTTCCTTCACACAGAAAAACTAACTTTCCAGCGCGCTTTGAGTCTGTCTGCGATCTCATTGGTCAGTAGCAAAAGTGGTTTACATCGTGTTACATTATATAAACAAGAAATGAAGAGCCTCTTCAAAGTAAAACAGGAAGTGGGTCAATTTCAAAATAAAATAAGAATTGGGAGTCAGATTCAAAAAGGAACAAATATTATTCCACAACACATTGCACCGATACAACGCAAATATGTACGTTCGTCCGAAGATGGGTGGAGTGCACAAAGCTGCGGCTATAAATAATTAGCGCGGCCTTCTTAATCTTATTCAGAATAATATTTTGCTTAGATAAGAAAAGGAAAGAAAACATGAGGAGAGACGGTATAAAAAGAAGATCTCTCACACCGTGTCCTAGACAGGGCACAATTTGAGGCATTAAAAAAAACTACCACAGCAAAGCAACATAAACATACGTTATACATGTACATATATCTTCCGGTAAGATGGCGCCCATGTACATGGCCTGCAATCTACCTCTGATGATACTGTTTGGATTATTTCTGCTTTTTTCGTTTTTTGTCTGGGATATCAACTCGCTGCTTGTGTATGACCGACAACAGCTCCTCGATCTTCGATTGTCTGTTTCTGCTGTCTCTGATTCGGACCATTTTGATCGTGACTCCGGACCCCCCCGTCTTCCACCCCTTCTGGCAAACGTGCCTGCTTGTTTACGCTGGGCCCCAAGCCTGCCTTCTCGGAGATATCGCTCCAGACGCCGGGGAAAACGTGCCGGCCGGCTGGTAAAACTCAAAGCTCTGCGTGGTCAACGTTTCCACAGCCAGCTTCCTACGTGCCCGGACCAGGGAAAATATGGGTGTTGTCTATCGGCCCTGCACTTGGACCGTCCTGGAGGCGCTGTTTTTAAAAATCTGCAACCGTTGGCGTGCACCACCCCCACCCATGGCTGGTTCTGTGTCGGACCAGATCAGGACGTGCCTCATCAACACAAGGTCTGTTGCCAACAAGACTTTTATCCTAAATGACTTTTTTTAAAGACGAGGGACTAGATTTTCTTTTTCTCACGGAATCCTGGTTGCCGTTGGGTGATTCAAGCGCCTTGGTGGAACTTTTACCTCCTGACTGTCTGTGTTTTAATGCCCCGCAGCCATCAGGTCAGCGGGGTGGTGGAATATTAACTGTATTTAAATCAAACTTTTCTTGTAAACAGTTGTTCACCCTCATGCCCTGCTCCAGTTTTGAGCTGAGTGCTTTTGAACTCGAACATTCTCCTCCCATTCCGTACGCGATTGTTTATCGACCCCCTCATTCCAAGGACTTCATAAGTGAATTCTCTGATTTTCTGGCTTACATCACACCAAGATATGATCACTTTATTATCGTTGGTGACTTTAATATTCACGTCTGTTGTCAGGAGAAGCCATTAGTGAAGGACTTCCTTGATTTGTTGGACTCATTTAATTTAACTCAACATGTAAATGGTCCCACCCAACAACACGGTCACACTCTGGATCTCATTTTAACACGTGATGTCTCTGTTTGTAATTTGGTAATCGGTGACAACGTTCTCTCAGACCACATGCCTGTCTTGTTTGATATCATCCCGCCTTGTCCTACTGCTAAGTCATGTGATTCTGCACGTACCATTAACCATTTCACTGTTACACGTTTTACTGAAACTTTTAGCTCTGAGAGGATCGATCAGCTCTCAGTGTCTCTCTCCACCGAGGAGCTAACCTCTCAGCTTAACTCTGTTTGCTTAAATATTCTGGACCGTGTTGCTCCCGTTAAAACCAGGAAAACAAAACTTTTATCAGAACCATGGCTTAATGATGTCACTCAAGCCGTTAGACAGCAGTGTAGGAGAGCAGAACGCAGGTGGAGGAAAGACAGGCTGCAGGTTTCTTTTCAAATCCTGAAGGAGAGTTGGCATCATTATCAGAAGGCAGTTAAAGCCGCCAAATCGAAGTTCTTTTCTGCGATAATTGCCTCAAACTCCCACAACCCCCGAGCCCTTTTTTCCACCCTGACCTCAGTTCTACACCTCAGTGAACCTTAACCTCTAGAAGCCTCAACTGAGCTGTGTGAAAACTTCCTCCATTTCTTTTCTGAAAAAGTTGCAAACACCCGGGCACTCATTTCTCCACCTGCTCATGATCCGTCCATCCCATCTCATTATGTTGCTGTTGATCAATTCGAGCCCATCTCTCTGTCTTCCCTGGAGCAGGTCATGTGCGGCTTGAAGCCATCTGGCTCCCCTTTTGATGTTGTCCCCCCTCGACTCCTGAAGGAGCTTCTTCCTGTTCTGGGCCCTCCTGTTCTTGGCATTGTGAACAGCAGCTTAGCCTCAGGTGTGGTGCCAATAACTTTTAAACATGCTACTGTCCAACCTCTCCTGAAAAAATCTAGCCTTGACCCCTCAGTCATGTCCAACTTCCGGCCTGTCTCCAGACTCCCATTTGTTGCTAAACTACTGGAAAAAATAGTGGAGTCCCAGCTGAAATGCTTTCTAGAGGATATTGCCATCTTAGAGCTATTCCAGTCTGGCTTTAAACCTCTCCACAGCACTGAAACTGCTCTACTCAAGGTTTTTAACGACATTCTCCTATTCACAGACGCTGGTGATTCTGTGCTCCTTCTCTTACTGGACCTCACATCTGCCTTTGATACAATCGATCACGAGATCCTCATTGCGAGGTTAGAGCAGTGGGTGGGCATCACTGGGTCAGCCCTTGAATGGTTTAGATCTTACCTCGCTGACAGGTCCTTTTGTGTCTCCATCAAAGATTTTAGTCCAGCCTCGGCAGCGCTTAAATGGGGGGGTACCGCAAGGTTCCATCCTTGGTCCTCTTTTATTTTCTTTATACCTGCTGCCACTAGGTGCTATTTTCAGGAAACATAACATACCTTTTCATTTCTACGCCGACGACTGCCAAATCTACTTCCCCCTCAGACTCAACGGTACTCGCTCTATTCAACCGTTACTGGACTGCCTGGCTGACATCAGAGATTGGATGGCTTTAAATTTCTTGAGTTTCAACGAGAAGAAATCTGAAGTTATGCTGTTTCCTCCCAATGACACAATCACCAACCACTGCATCGACCTATCCGTTCTGTCACCGTTAGTGAAACAAAGAGTCACTAATCTAGGAGTGATACTTGACCCTTCTCTGAAACTCAACAATCATGTAAATATGATTGTTAAATCCTGCTTTTTCCAGCTGAGGTGACTGTCTAAGCTGAAGCCCATATTGTCCAAAAATAACCTGGAGACAGTAATTCATGCATTCATTACATCCAGGCTCGACTATTGCAACTCACTCCTTTTTGGTATCAGTCAGATCTCCATAGCTAGACTTCAACTGGTCCAAAAGGCAGCAGCCCAGTTTTTGACCAGCACAAGCAAAAGAGAGCACATTACACCTGTTTTGGCCTCCCTACACTGGCTTCCGGTTCACCTTCGAATCAAATTCAAAATACTCTTGTATGTCTATAAATCACTAAACAGCTCTGCCCCCTCTTATCTTACTGATCTGCTCCAGCCGTATGTCCTACCATGTTCTCTCAGATCAGCAGACCAGTTGCTCCTAACAGTCCCAGGAACCCGTCTCAAGCGCAGAGGTGACAGGGCCTTCTCTGTAGCAGGCCCAAGACTTTGGAATGAGCTACCTCTGCTCGTTAGACAGGCCCCCTCCCTCACAGTTTCTAAATCTCGCTTAAAAACACACTTTTATTCCCTGGCTTTCAGCACTGTTTGATCTGTGCTGAGTCTGTGTGTATCACACTGTGTTGGTCATGTTGCGGTTGTTGTTGTTATCCATTACTGTTTTTGTTGGTTTCTACTTTTTGGTGTCCTACTATGTTATCTGTTGCTGTGTGGTTGTTCTGTTTGTCCCTGTACAGCACTTTGGTGTGCTTTGTCACTGTTTAAAGTGCTTTATAAATAAATTGGTATGGTATGGTATAGGCGGTGAAAACATTGATTTTTTTTTAAGGGAAAGTCGTAGCATAGTCCAGATAAGAGGTGACGTTCATCTTCAGCTCAGTTGAGGTTCTGTTACATGTCCACAGCCTTGGAAAAGGGAGGGGTGAGGAAACAGTCAAAGCATCTTTGTTGTTTTCAAAACATTCCAGGGGGAGTTGAGATAAGTCCGGCATCAAGGCCACAGTTTGGGTCAGGCAGAACTCGTGAATTGTTGTTTCTGCCTTTCAAGTCTTGCTGTACATATTCTCTGATGGAAACTCCAAAACAGCCGAATTGATCCTTTACTCCAAAAGTCGAGCTCACAGCTTCTCCAGATTATTCCACCATTCATGAGTGCTGCCAGGGAGAACACAGTCCTGATAACAGCTGCTCCAACTCCCTGTCACAGCTCCACATTCAGTCCGAGCACTGTCAAGCTTCAACACCTCCACACAAGTTTGTAGACAACCAGATTTCACCAACCCAAACAGTAGAATCTAGTTGTCATCATGAATCCAAGTTGTTTCCTTAGAGGTCAGAGGGTCTTCCTTACCGTGACTCCAGTCAGGAGAAGTTGATCGATTTTGGTGAGAGACCAGCTGATCCTTCCAATTAAGAGGTATGCAGGAAAAAAAGAGGCTTTTTTTTAAGGGTTCACAGGACAAAAGAGCGCAGCAGGGAAGCGGGTGTGGCGGGGAAGAGAGGGAAAACACATCTGGTTTCACCGTAGAATAGCAGGAAAAAAAAATATATATATATATATTTTTTTTTTATATGTATATATATTTATATTTACAGTAGTCCCTCACTACTTTGCGGTTCAACTTTTGCAGACTCGCTTTATCACGGTTTGTTTAATTATAGTACTGTACATAATACATCTATCCAGCCATCCATTATCTTTTACCTGCTTCTTCCATTTTGGGTCACAGGGGTCGCCGGTGCCCATGTCCAGCAATCACTGTGTGAGGGGTGTGGTACACTTGGGACAGGTCGCAAGTCCATCACAGGGCCATATAGAGGCAAACGAGACAAACAACCATTCAAATTCAAAATTCAAAAATACTTTATTAATCCCAGAGGGAAATGATTTGTTGTAGTAACTCGTTATCCTCATTTCATTAAGATATGTTATAGACACTGATGGCTGTAGGCAGGAAGGATCTCTAGTAAAGGTCCATCCCACAGTGGATCCTAAGAAACTGGCTACAGATGCCGTCCGATCCTTCCACCCAGACTCGGCTGGCCTCTCAGTTCCCCCGGGCTGTAGGACCGCCTGAATGCCAGGCAGAACTCCTCCCAGAGTGATGGCCACTCCTCCCAGCAGTCTGACGAGCTCCTCGTTGCTGCAGACAGACAACTGTAGGTGCTGAGGGTTGATCCTGTCCTTCCACTGTCATGATCCATGTTTCCTGCTAGTTCCAGGATCTCAGTGATCAGGCACTCAAGCACAGCTGGCAGGTAGATGAGAATGTGTCCACAGAACATCCTTTCAACTCATCCTTTCCCTCATTCACTCTCTCACTCACACTTAGGGACAATTTAGAGTTACCAATCAGCCTACCATATATGTTTTTGGTCTGTGGGAAGAAACCAGAGTACCTGGAGAAAACCCATGCATGCACGGAGAGAACATGCAAACTCCACCCAGAAAGGCCCTCAGACAAGGATTTGAACCAGGGACCTGCTCGCTGAGAGGCAGCAGTTCTACCAGCAGTCCTACCGGTTGTGCCATCGTGCACTCACCGTGGACTCAGTGTGATCCAGATCCTGGGAGCTGCAGACAACAGATGGCTGTGGTGTTCAGCCTGGTTCTGGTTGTGCAGTGCAGGTCCAGACTAGGTCAGAGGTGGTAGATTAAATCCTGGGCAGCGTTGTTCCTGGAGCAGCAGCAGTGGGCTTCAGTCATGCAGCAAGGAGACTATTTTCATCTATCACGTTGGATGGAACTGAGCTGCTCCTACTCTGCAGAGCCCTTGTAAGTACAATTTTGTAGCTCCTGCACATATAAGTACTGTATTTTGTTAAAATCAGTAGGTTTAAGAGTTTAGAGGACTGATTTTTGGGCTTCATTGCTGCAGGAGAGATCTGTAGAAACTAAACGAGTCGGAATACAACAGTTGGACTGGAACCAGAGCTGTTGCTGATCTGCAGAGCTAGTAAGTACAATTTTGTAACCTTCATTGTTGAAATGACGTAGGTTTAAGAGTTTAGAACATTCCATGAGTGTGGGAAGGGTTTCTAAAGCCTTAATATAAAGTTTAATGTACTTAAACTTGCACTTGGACTACTGTATCCATACGTTGCGGTTTTTCACTTATCGCGGGGCTTCAGTTTATGGATCCCCCGCGATAAATGAGTGACTACTGTATATATATATATATATATATACATGCATTATAGATGCCAAGATGGCCGCGCTCAGAGCAGTTGCAGCTTCACAGGCTCCCGGTACCATCCCAGTTTGTAGAAGTTTTGATATTGACTCTGTGCCTGACTCCGCGCGATTTATGCGTGTGAACTGTAGTCGAACCGAACTGATGAGAATAGGAGCGGATTTGCCACGAAATATAGCAGAAATCAGCAACGAACTCAAAGCTACGCTCGGCAGAATGCAGATCTTAAAGTCATCTACCTGGAAGCTGCAGCAGAGGCGTTCCAGCGGGCAGAAGAGGAAGCGCTGCTCCCGGCTTAAGAGGAGAGGATGCCGGGCGGGGGTTATGGTGAGGCTACGAGCTAACGCTAAAGCCGGTAAACTCCCCATGCCGTCTCTCTTTCTGTCGAATGTCCGCTCGTTGGACAACAAGATGGATTTACTTCGTCTGAGAGCGGGCGCCTCAGAAGAGATGAAGAAGTGTGCGGTGCTTTGCCTCACAGAAAAGTGGATTACAAGCGAAACGCCAGACACAGTCTTCCAGCTGGATGACAGACTTTTTTTTTGAGCGGACCGCTGCAGCGAGCTAATGGGGAAATCACGGGGAGGCGGAGTGTGCATTTACGTGAGTAAAAGTTGGTCCACGAACTGTACTGTTGTAAATAGCTCATGCTCGAAGGCTTTGGAGCAAATAACAGTGAAATGCAGGCCACATTATCTACCCCGAGAGTTCACGGTGACGTTCATCTCTGTTGTTTACATTCCTCCGGACGCTAATGCTAATGAATCACTACAGGAGCTACATGATATCATCAGCTCACTGCAGAGCAAACACCCCAAGGCTCTTTACGTGGTAGCCGGAGACTTTAACCACGTGAATCTAAAGGACTGTCTCCCAAGCTTTAATCAGCATGTGGCGATTCCGACACGTGGAGACAACACGCTGGACCGTGTTTACACGAACGTAAAAGATGCATACAAAGCCGAACCCCACCCCCACCTAGGACTGTCAGGCCACATCTCAATCTTCCTGGCTCCTGCTTACATGCCCCCGCTGAGACGCTCCAGACCGGTACAAAAGAAAGTTAAATGCTGGATCCAGGACAGTGGCCCCATACTGAGAGATTGTTTTGATCGAACAGACTGGCAGGTTTTCAGAGAAGCTGCTGAAAATGGAGGTTCGCTTGATCTTGACCAATACACATCCTCAGTTCTGGGTTACATTAGTACATGTACTGACACCGTCTCCACTATCAGAAATGTTAAAAGCTACCCAAACAGAAAACCTTGGCTGAATGCAGAGGTGCGTACCCTGCTGGAAGCCAGGAACACTGCCTTCAGGTCTGGAAACTCAGAGGAGCTGAGTAGGACAAGAAAAGAGCTGGTTGCTGGTATTAAGAGGGCCAAGGGCACATATGCACAGAGGATCGAGGGTCAATTCATCTCACAAGACCCTCGGAGCATGTGGAGGGGCATTAAGTGCATAACAGATTATAAAGGAAGGAGTGAACAATGCCCCAAAGACCCATCTCTGCCTGATGCCCTCAACAAGTTCTATGCACGCTTTGAAGACCCGAACAGACCACCTAGCACCAGACTCACCTCACCACCGGATGAAGAGCATCTCAGCGTGACCTCAGCAGAAGTAAGGAGTACCGTCAGGAGGATTAATCCGCACAAGGCAACCGGCCCAGACAACATCCCCGGAAAAGTGTTGAAGGAATGTGCTGATCAGCTCTGTGAGGTGCTGGCAGACATTTTTAACACCTCACTTACCCTGGAGACAGTTCCCACCTGCCTGAAGACTGCCACCATCATCCCAGTCCCAAAAAGCTCTACAGTGACTGGTCTGAATGACTATCGGCCAGTGGCCCTCACCCCGATAGTCGCTAAATGCTTTGAAAAACTGGTCATGACTCGTATCAAAACAACCATCAATATGAACGAGGACCCTCATCAGTATGCATACCGTGAGAACCGATCAACAGAGGATGCAATCTCCTCTGTGGTCCACACTGCGCTCAACCACCTGGAGCAGAAAAACTCTTACGTCCGTATGCTCTTTGTGGACTTCACATCCGCCTTCAACACCATGATCCCCCAAACCCTGATGGACAAACTATCCACACTAGGACTAAGCCCCTCCATCTGCAACTGGGTACTAGACTTTTTAACAAACAGACCACAGTTAGTGAGGATCCACAACCTCTCCTCCTCCACCATAACCCTCAGCACTGGCTCTCCTCAGGGATGTGTGTTGAGCCCCCTCCTGTTTACTCTGCTCACGTATGATTGTGCAGCTACCCATCCAGGCTGTCACATTGTAAAGTTTGCAGATGATACAGC
>NC_056501.1:44092341-44095408 GCF_014905685.2 Nematolebias whitei | reverse complement strand
GCCTCTTGGACGAGGGGCGAAACGTTTCTTTTTTAATAAAAAAACGAAGTCCAGATGACATGATTCAACCTTTTTTGTTATTGTTGAGAAACATTGTTGCGTGGGAGCCTTATTTTATTGATTTCAATTCCTATGAGGCTGTTTTCAGCACTAGTTCAGTGCTAAATTCACGGTTCAAGTACAGCTCAACTGAACTGATAGCCATCAGAGACAGTTCGGTTATTAATATATCACTGAGGCTGACATCTGCACTCGGCAGACAGCGGCTCCTGAAGACAATGAAATGGTGCGGCGCAGCAAAGTGCAAGGAGCAACGGTCAAGATGAAACCATGTGCCCGGAAACTGAAGAGGGGGAAGCAGCCGAGCGTGTTGACCCAGTTAAAGGCTAGAAGGCCACCGATTCCTACTCGCTTTCTGGCCAATGTCTGCTGTCCGCTCACTGGATAACAAAATGGACTTGTTATATCCGAGGATGAATGCTTCTACAGAGATGAAGAATTGTGCTGATATTTGCCTAATGGAAACCTGGCTTAACAGCAACATGCCAGACTCAGCTTTTTAGATCAACGGCCTTCAGTTATTCCGAGCGGACCATGACCATTGGTCGGGTAAAACGGGGGACAGGGGGACTGTATATTTGTGAATGAAGATTGGTGTACGAACTGTAGACTGGTAAAATGCTACTGCTCTGAGGCAATATAACATTACTGTGAAATGCTGGTTGTACTATCTAGCTTTTGGAGTTTACTGCAGTGTTTGTTACCATTGTTTACATCCCACTGGGTGCTAATGCTAACGATGCATCAAAGGAGCTGTATGACACCATTAGCTCACTGCAGATAAAGCACCCGGAGGCGTTTTACATGGTTGCGGGGCACTTTAACCACATGAAACTGACAGACACTCTGCCTAGTTTTCACCAGCATGTCACGTTTCCTACGCACGGAGAAAACACTCTGAACTGTGTGTACACTAACATTCGTGGTGCACAGAGCGCTCTTTCTCGCCCCCATCTTGGCCTCTCCAACCACATCTCAATCTTGCTGGTGCCAGCATCTCATCCGCTGATGAGATGGATTAGGCCAAAAAAGAAGACAGTCACTTTGTGGCCCAGGGATGTAGACTCTGCTCCAGGACTGTTTTCAGTGCACAGATTGGTAGGTCTTCAGAGAGGGGGGTACATATGAGGGAGAGGTGGACCTGGTGGAATACACCTCCTCTGTTCTTGGCTTCATTTCCAAGTGTGCTGATGATGTCATCACCACCAGGACAGTAACCTATTATCCAAATCAGAAACCCTAGCTGAATGCTGAGGTGAGACTTCTGCTGAAAGCTAGGGACGCTGCATTCAGGACAGACGAGGCATCAGCACTCCGAGAGGCGAGGAAAAGATTGACTGCAGGCATTGCAAGGGCCAAAACCACATATGCCCAGAAAAATCAGGGTCACTTCATCACCAACGACCCCTAGTACATGTGGAAGGGTATCAAGTGCATTACGAACTACAACATCAGTGATACACAATGCCCAAGGGACTCCTCATTACCAGATGCACTGAATAAGTTATATGTTCGCTTTGAGGATCCTAACACCCACCCAGGCACTAGACTTATACCACCACAGTGACACAGCCCTCTGTGTGACTACAGCAGATGTGAGGAAGACCATCTAGGGAATCAACCCCCTTAAGGCTGCAGGCCCCAACAATATCCCAGGATGGGTACTGAAGGACTGTGCATATCAGCTGTCTGAGGTGATGGCGGACATCTTAAACACTTCACTGTCAATGGCAGTTGTCCCCACCTGATTTAAGTCTGCCACTATTGTCCCTGTACCCAATTGCTCCACAGTGACAGGCCTGAATGATTACTGACCTATAGCCTTAACATCGCTAGTCATGAAGTGCTTTGAGAGGCTGGTCGTGACCCACATCAAGAACTCTGTAGACGTAACTGTGGACCCACATCAGTACGCCTACAGAAGGAACTGCTCCATAGATAACGCCATTTCATTGGTGGTCCACACAGCCCTCACCCACCTGGAGAGCAGAAATTTGTACATCTGTCTGCTCTTTCTGGAGTTCTCCTTGGCTTTCAACACCATCATCCCACATACCCTGGTGCAGAAGCTCCCATTTCTTGAACTGAGTCCCACACTGGGGAAATGGATTCTAGACTTTCTGACCAACAGACCTCAGACTGTCAGGATTCAAATCACCATCTCCTCCTCCATCACCCTCAGCACTGGCTCGCCCCAGGGCTGCATGCTGAGCCTCCTTCTGTTCACTGTGCTCTCCTAGACACCCAAGCTGCCATAGAGTGAAGTTTGCAGATGACACAACAGTAGTGTCAATGATGAGTCCAAATACAGAGAGGAGCTGGAGCACCTGGTGCAGAGACAATAATCTCTGCATCAATGTGAAGAAGACCAAAGAGATGATGGTGGATTTCAGAAGGGACAAGGATCCTCTTCATCCCCTACACATCAGAGGAGCAGTTGTGGAGGTGGTCTCTTGCTACGGGTACCTGGGGGTGCATATATCCAGTGACCTCACGTGGAGAGCCAACACTTCTTGTCTGGTCAAGAAGGCCCACCAGCATCTCTATTTCCTCAGGAAGCTGAAGAGAGCTGGACTTGGGAGCTCTGTCCTGAGGAGTTTCTATCACTGTGTAGTGGAGATCGTTCTCTGCAACTGCATCACCGTATGCACGACAGCTGTACTGCTGCCGAGAGGATGGCTCTGCAGAGGTGTGATTAAGGCTGCACAGAAGACTGTGGGAAGCAAACTTCTCACCACCTCAGACCTATACATTTCATGATAAAGGGGGAGGGCGCACCACATCATTAAAGACTCCATTCCCTCATCCTGCACAAAGGGCCAGCCCCTCCCCTCAAGCAGGCAGCTGAGGAGCATTCAGAGCAAGACTACCAGGCTCAGAAACAGTTTCTTCCCTAAAGCTGTCAAACTGCTTAACTCGAGCTGCACTTAATTCATCTTCATCTTACATTTTTTACTTTATTTATTATATATACAGTATATATATATATATATATATATATATATAT
>NC_056501.1:44092158-44092241 GCF_014905685.2 Nematolebias whitei | reverse complement strand
AAAATATCTATATGTATATATACATATATGTGTGTATATATATATTATATATACAGTATATATATATATATATATATATATAT
>NC_056501.1:44090030-44092058 GCF_014905685.2 Nematolebias whitei | reverse complement strand
TATACATATATACATATATATATATATATATATTATCCTGCACCTTCATTTAAATGAATGGTATATATTTTTGAAATTGTGAGTGACAGAGTGAATGATTGATGGTCTCGTTTGTTTCTATGTGTCCCTGCGATGGACTGTAAACCTGTCCAGGTGTCCCTGCCTTCACAAAGTGACTGCTGTGACCAGTGACCTAAAAAGGAAGAAGTGGGTAAAAGTAATGGATGGATGGATTGATCTGTTCCCACCTATTTTAACTCTTGTGTCATCCTTTAACTTTATGACTATTCATATTCCTTACGGGAAAAATCAACCACCTCATTTAACTGCTTAAAGCTACTATTTTAAAAATATTTTTCCACATTAAACTAGTCAGTCATTTAGAGCCAACTCAGCCTATAATAAAAATATCTATTAAAAATGTAAAAACTAAAAAAAATAAAAATAAATCTATTTAAAATATTTTTTATTGCATCTCTTTAAGGGTATCAAGTAAAAACAAAAAACCTCACCTTTCAATTTCACATTTTTTTTAAGTGAACAAACTATTAATGTTACAGAAATATTTGAAAATGCATTTTCCTCCAATAGTACAACCAACATTTTTTTTTTTTTTTTTTACCTTTCTAAAGAAATTCCAGTCAGGAAATTTGTGAAGACCCTCAATCCCACCAGACCCTTCAGATCCAGAAGCAGGAAAATCAGGGCTCAGTTTTATAAATGCTGAAATTTAATTATGATGTATGTCTTATGTGCTAATATGTTAGCAAAAAATATTGTAGTTAACACAGTTTGATTGCAAAATATCTCAAATCCACAGTTGTTGAATTTTCATCAAAATATCAGATGATGAAATTCATAAAATAATTTGAAAAATTTAAAAAGCCAGGATTTTAATTAACATCTGCAAACCCACGGCACCATGGTCAAACTTTCATTTAATTATGATCAGTATGACAAATCAAATCATTTGTTCAAACATTTTTTTCTTGAAAAATATCAAAATTGTTTTCCACATTTACATTTTAATACTTATTAAAATAAAACTCTTAACTTACTGTGACTTGACCTGATAAACTTTCAAAATGTGCAACACAGAGAAATTAAAAGTTTCACTAACAACGTGAACTGAACACTTTCTTCACCCTTTGGGAGGACTGAAGGCCTGAAAAGAAAAAGTAAGCATCGATATCCACACTTAGAAATGACAAAAGATTAAATTATATTCAGAAACAAGGAAGACAAACTTTTTGTAGATTGTGTGTGTGAAGGAAAGATTTCAAGTTTTTGTGTTAATTATTCACCGTCTTGACTGGGAGATAAATGATATCGTTAACGTTGTTTTTGTGCATTAACTACATAGGAAGCTCCATAAGATGAATCCCAGTCAGGGTGTCAAATCTGAGTCTGAAGGCAGAAAATGCAGCCAGGAAGAAGCAATCAACACATTTTGTTTAACGAATGTCAAAGTGCGGAACGTCACAAAAAGCTCTCTCATATGAGCACCACATCATTTACAGCATTCATTTATCGCAGATAAAGATGGAACGTGAAGAGAAAAGGGCTTTGAGCATCAGAAACATATCACCCACCTGCTACAGGCAGGAAGTGTGAAAAGATTTTAGACGTTGCCTTGGCTAAATGTAGTTTGTCCCTTTGTTTTTACATCTGATCACATGGGTTCAACCAGCGGTGTCGTCTACATTTTTGTACTGGGTATGTTGTGCTTAGAAACCAAAGTACACCAGTTAGTACAATGTAATTGTCAATTAATTTTGATAAGCATATTGAACATTTCAAAATTTCTCTGATGCTTATAGTTCAATAAATGTACAATGAATTTTGTAGGGCAGCACGGTGGCGCAACTGGTAGAGCTGCTGCCTCTCAGCGAGCAGGTCCTTGGTTCAAACCCCAATCCAGGGGTCTTTCTGGGTGGCGTTTGCATGTTCTCTACGTGCATGCGTGGGTTTTCTCCGGGTGCTCCGGTTTCCTCCCACAGACCAAAAACATGCATGTTAGGCTGATTG
>NC_056501.1:44078159-44089930 GCF_014905685.2 Nematolebias whitei | reverse complement strand
TATATATATATATATATGTATGTATGTATGTATGTATGTGTGTATGTATGTATGTGTGTGTATGTGTGGGGGTGGGGTGTATATGTTGTTTTATATTGCATAGAAATCATAATGATTGGGGTGGCCAGTGGTTTCACCACTGCACTTGGTGGTAGTTAACATTGCTCCCTCCACTCGCCAGAATCCAACATGCTGTGCTGCCTCTGCCAAGCAAAATATAAATAATCAATATTCTTATATATTTGAATATTTTGCACCCTAATAATTACACTTATAAAGTTTACATGCATTACTTGATCAATTCCCGTACAGAAAAACACTAGTCTTGAAAACTACAAATAATCCCTATTCAAACCCATCAGTGACCAGGGTCATTGGTGTATCACTTATCTGTATGAAAGTGCAAATAAGCTTTAAATGAGCACAGAGCCAGACCAAGTCCTTGATAAAAGCAGAGGAATTCAAGATGTGGACTTTTTCTTTAAACGGTGGCCTGAACGAATGGAGTGTGTTCATTGTGGGTGGCAGCAGGACGACAGAAGGCGGAAAATAGTGTCCGACAGAAGAGAAAATTGCCTGAAGCTTTGTGGATGTAATAGCAGGACGCAGTGATGCATTTCTACCAGACTCATCTGGCCACTGGGGAGTTTCTGTCTCCGGTGTCCGCCACTCGCTCTCAGCAACCTGAAACTTCTTCAGCTACTTCTCGCCTTCGCCTTAGTTTTCTGCTCTGCTTTATCTCAGCCGGAGGTAAATATAGCTGCAGCCTCCAGAGAGTGGGTGGTAGTGCAGTTTCAACTCAACAGGGAGTTCGCATCATCTGTTTATGTGGTTCTTCTCCCACCCTCCTTTGAAAGTCCATCTTTTTTAAGCAAAATCAGTGTGCTCACTGTTCACAGGGCATCTGCTAATGCCTGCTCCGTTCCATCTGACTCCATCTCTGCGTAAAGAGGGAGAAGTGCAGCACTGTCTGATGTGTATTTATGGGGAAGCATTTCTTTGAAGTATGATGCTGCTGCCCCAGGATACATAGTTGAATGTTGCCAGGAGGGGAAAAAAGTTGATAGATTAATGCACAAGCTTGTCGGAGGCCAAAACAAGCTGTGTCTTAGTTCGACACCCTGAGGAGAAGTCTTGTCACATTACTGTCTATCTGAATCTGCATGTGGAGGTAGGAGTGTTTGGAAGGATTCAACAGCCAAACGATCAGTTTCAGCTTGGACTTTCTCTGATTCCTGGTCCATGTAGGCAGCTCAGTCACTATACCAAAACTGTATGAGTCTGGGGGTCAATCATGAAATCATTATGGGTTGACCTGATGGGAGAAAAGGCACAATATTATTCTCTTTTCTGAAAACAGATCATCATTAAATAGTGGGTTAGCTTTGTCCATAAAGCAGCCTAGAACTGTTGAGAGATGTTTAAAAAATTTATTAGTTTTGGGTGAAGATCAGTTTGTACTTCTATCAAATCAAATACTCACTTTGTGCTTTGCAGTTGCTATTTTGTATCCACCAATAGAGTTTAAAAATGTATGATTTCTTAAGCAAATCTATAGGTACAAGCTCCCTGCAACCCTGCACAGGAACATGAGGATAAAGAAAAGAGAAACTGAATGAATGCAAGGATTTAGCAATGGTGATGTCTTAATTTGATTAAATATTTTCTGTTCATCTTTGTTGCCAGCTGAATAGACATATCTGCCATTCCATCTGCAGAAGGAGAACATTTTCCAACTCCTGTAGTGACTGCAGTGAAAAGTCCTGTTCAAGTTCAGACTGTTAACAGTTCAGGTGTTTCAACGTTAATATTGCTTTGATTAAATACAAAAAAATACAATAAAAAATACTATCCTGTATTTATCTTAGTCATGCATCTTAAATTATAATTTTAGGAGTTTAATGACTGATTTGAATAGAATTGCATGTTTCATTTTTGTTTGCCTTTAGATCCATGGTTATTCCAAAAAACATCCAGGTCTACAGCCAATAAAGTCAGGGGTGGGATTTAAAGGAGACAAATGTATATTCAAATGTATCCTGATGCATGCTCAATAATCCAGGTAGAAAAATCTAAAAAAGTTAAATCTGGTCCTCTGGACATTCAAAAAAACAAAACAAAGCAAAACAACAAAAAATGTAGAAACGTTTCGTCTCTCATCCGAGAGACTTCCTCATTCTGAGCTGCTGTATTCAGCTCAGTCTCTTAAATAGCACCTTCTCAGAGTGGATCAACCAGTTTTGCTGCTGACAACCAAAACCATCTGATCACATGCTCAAGAAGGACCATCAGCCTAACAATGGATCATTAGCACACTGATGGCTGTTTACTATTGTTCTGTTACTTGAAGATTATTATGTCTGAAATAATTGTTTGAAAAAGGGGCAGATATAATAAGATTTTTTCTTCTTTCTGCTGCCTTTCATTTTAAATCTTTTGTATCCTTTTTTTATATTGTTATGGAATTGTTTTGTACTTTTTTAAAATGAATAAACTATATACCATACCATACCATACCATACTATTCACAGAGGGCTGAGTGATACTAGCAATCACAGCATTGTAAGAGGGGGACAATTGAACACGTAGGCCTCCACCCCTGTTTAATGATGGACAGTTTCTTTTCACAAAGATGGCCTCCTTTAATCCTCTCTCAAACCATTGTTCCTCTCTATCCAGGATGTGCACATCTTCATCCCTGAAAGAGTGACCGCTGGCCTGGAGATGAGTGTAGACCGCAGAATCCTGACCTGATGATGTTGATCTTCTGTGCTGGGCCATCCTTTTGGCCAGTGGCTGTTTTGTTTCCCCAATGTAAGACTGATCACAGCCCTCCTGACACTGAACAGCATACACAACATTACTCTGTTTGTGCCGGGGGACTGGATCTTTGGCATGAACCAGTCTTTGCCGTAATGTATTTTGGGGTTTAAAAGCCACTGGGACGTTATGTTTAGAAAATAAACGTCTCAGTTTCTCTGATACTCCCTCAACATACGGAATGACCACTGGTCTGGGTCTGGGTTTTAGAGTCGTTCCTGTAATCCCAATATCATATTCAAGCCTCTGTAGTAAAATATTGTGATCAACCGTATCAAATGCAGCAGAGGTCTAACAGGACCAGTATAGACACAAGTCCATTGTCTGAGGCCATGAGAATATCATTAGTGACTTTACTAGTGATTTGGCCGATGATTGTCAAATTTACTTCCCCCTGAGGCACAGAGGCACACGCTCTATTCAGCCTCTTCTTGACTGCCTGGCTGACATCCGGGACTGGATGGCTTTAAACTTCTTAAGCTTCAATGAGAAGAAGTCTGAAGTCATGCTGTTCCATCCCAGTGGCTCACTCATGAACCATGACATTGACCTTTTCTCTCTAGCCCCGCTAGAGAAACAAAAGGTGACTAATCTGGGGGTGATAATGGACCCGTCCTTAAAACTCAACAGTCACGTAAACATGATGGTCAAATCCTGTTTTTTTCAGCTGAGACGGCTGTCTAAGCTGAAGCCTATACTCTCCAAAAAGAACCTCGAGACAGTGATCCACGCCTTCATAACATCTAGGCTTGATTACTGCAATTCACTTCATTTTGGAATCAGTCAGTCCTCCATTGCTCGTCTACAACTGGTCCAAAATGCTGCAGCCCGATTTTTAACTGGTACAGGCTATAGAGAGCACATCACGCCAGTTTTGGCCTCCCTGCACTGGCTACCCATTCACCTTCGGATCCATTTCAAAATTCTCATGTATGTTTTTAAATCACTGAACAGTTCCGCCCCATCCTATCTCACTGATCTTCTGCAGCCATATGTCCCACCGCGCTCTCTGAGGTCAGCAGACCAGATGCTTCTCTCAGTTCCAGAAACCCGTCGTAAGCTCAGAGGTGACAGGGCTTTCTCTGTTGCAGGTCCACGACTGTGGAATGAGTTGCCACTGAGTGTCCGGCAGGCTCCCACACTCTCAGTCTTTAAGTCTCGCTTGAAGACCCACTTCTATTCGCTTGCCTTTAACACGGTGTGATTTGTTTTGGTCCGGTCTGTTCTCTACTCTGTTGGCCATTTTAGTTAGCTTCTGCTGCTATTTGTATCTGTATTTCTATTTTATGTTTTCCTGTCTGCTGTGCATGTTTGGTTCTTTTGTACAGCACTTTGGTTGGCCTTGTTGCTGTTTTAAGTGCTATATAAATAAATTGGTATGGTATGGTATGGTAGTGCTGTTTCTGTGCTATGATGGGCTCTAAACCCTGACTGAAACTCTTCAAACAGATTATTTCTTTGTAGATGTTCATGCAACTGACCTACAACTATTTTCTCTAGAATTTTTGAGATGGAAGTTAGATTAGATATAGGTCTATAGTTGGCCAGAATTTCTAAATCAAGATCAGACTTATTAAGTAAAGGTTTAATTACTTAATTAATTAAGTTGTCTGGTTTGACAGGGGACTAGAGATAGTAGAAGGAAAGATGGTTTGTATTTTCTCTCTAATTAAAATAATTTTATTTATAAAGAATCTCATGAAGTCATCACTACTTATAGTTGTAGGGATACATGGTTCAACAGAAATGGGACTTTTAATTAGTCTAGCAATAGTACTAAACAGAAACCTAGGGTTATTTTTATTCTCCTCTATTAAAGATGAGTAATATAAGTTCTAGCTAAAAAAGTTAAATCTGGTCCTCTGGACATTCAAAAAAACAAAACAAAGCAAATCAACAAAAAAATGTAGAAACGTTTCGTCTCTCATCCGAGAGACTTCCTCAGTCTGAGGAGCTGTATTCAGCTCAGTCTCTTAAATAGCACCGTCTCAGAGTGGATCAACCAGTTTTGCTGCTGACAACCAAAACCAGCTGATCACATGCTCAAGAAGGACCATCAGCCTAACAATGGATCATTAGCACACTGATGGCTGTTTACTGTTCACAGAGGGCTGAGTGATACTAGCAATCACAGCATTGTAAGAGGGGGACAGTTGAACCCGGAGGCCTCCACCCCTGTTTAATGATGGACGATTTCTTTTCACAAAGATGGCCTCCTTTACTCCTCTCTCAAACCATCGTTCCTCTCTGTCTAGGATGTGAACATCTTCATCCCTGAAAGAGTGACCGCTGGCCTGGAGATGAGTGTAGACCGCAGAGTCCTGACCTGATGATGTTGGTCTTCTGTGCTGGGCCATCCTTTTGGCCAGTGGCTGTTTTGTTTCCCCGATGTAAGACTGATCACAGCCCTCCTGACACTGAACCGCATACACAACATTGCTCTGTTTGTGCCGGGGGACTGGATCTTTGGGATGAACCAGTCTTTGCCGTAATGTATTTTGGGGTTTAAAAGCCACTGGGACGTTATGTTTAGAAAATAAACGTCTCAGTTTCTCTGATACTCCCTCAACATATGGAATGACCACTGGTCTGGGTTCCTCCTTTTCACCTGTTGGCTGACTGGAGTCCTGTTTGGGTTTCTTCTCTGCTTCCAGGAAGGCCCAGTTAGGACCAGATTTAACTTTTTTAGATTTTTCTACCTGGATTATTGAGCATGCATCAGGATATAAAGTTCTAGCGTTACGGAGAGCTTTTTTATATGTTAGCAGACTATCTTTCCAAGTTAAATAAAATTCTTCAACATTAGTACAGTGCCATTTTCTCTCCTGGTTTCTAGATGCCTGGTTTAAAGTACGTAACTCAGAATTGAACCAAGGAGCCAGTTTCTTCTGATTGATTACTTTCTTTTTCAGTGGAGCAATTTTATCAAGTGAAGTTTGCATTGAAGTTGTAAAATGATCAAAACAGAAAACTAGGGTTATTTTTATTCCCCTCTATTAAAGATGAGTAAAATAAAGTTCTAGCTTTACGGAGAGCTTTTTTATATGCTAGCAGACTATCTTTCCAAGTTAATTAAAATTCTTCAACATTAGTACAGTGCCATTTTCTCTCCTGGTTTCTAGATGCCTCCTTTAAAGTACGTAACTCAGAATTGAACCAAGGAGCCATTTTCCTCTGATTGATTACTTTCTTTTTCAGTGGAGCAATTTTATCAAGTGAAGTTTGCATTGAAGTTTTAAGATGATCAACTAGATGATCTAAGTCACTGTTCTCTAATGCATTATGCTGCAAGACAGAGGAAAACATTGATGGAAGAGATTGTTTGAATTTGGGCTACATAGATAACTGGAGTTCTTTCTGGGGAAAACCTGGTCTGATGCGGAGAGATGGCATCTTTTATATAGAGACGCCAAATCTCTGTCCATCAGCTGCTGCAGAAAGGACAGCATGCCACCTAATGGACATGAGGAGGCCTCTACACCCTTCCCTGTACACCAGCGCTGAAAAGCTGTCCGCTTTGATGTGTACATCGCTGTGGTAGATGCAGCACGTGAAAACAGAATTGTGCGCACTACATCCTGTGGGAGACCCATCCTCTCTAAGCGGATCCGTTCAGCGGCCAGACCCACAGGTGCTGGCCTATTTCTGGGTAACTCCTGGTCGCTCCTCCTGCCTGAAGGAGAGCGTCCTCCCTCCACGGCAGTTTCCACAGGCGCCCCGACAGCAGGCGTTGCAGGACTGGGAACCATGGTGCGTTCACGCGCTCGGGGGCCACCTGGAGAGCTGTCAATCCCTCCTCCTGAACTCGGTTCTGGAACCGTAAAATCAGAGAAGGTGGAGGAAACACGTACAGAAGCGTTTTGGGCTGTGGGCAAACGCATCCACCCCCAGCGGCGGTTCGTCTCGCGGGCTCAGTGAAAACCATAGTTGACACTGAGTGTTTTCTCATGTCGCAAGCAGGTCCACAGCTGCTTTGCCAAATTTCTGTCACGTCTGAGTCATCAGGTCTGGGTGGAGAGTCCAGTCCCCGTGACGTGGACCGCCCCTGGACATCACATCTGCCCCTTTGTTCAGAACACCGGGTATTAAACTGCTCTGATGGAGAGCAGATTTTGGTGAGCCCAACACAGTAGCTTTCGTGCAATGTGTAACATCTGGGCTGAGCGCACACACCCCTGCCGGTTTATGTACGCAGCAGTCACCTTGTTGTCTGTGTGAATCAAAACGTGTTGATTCTGCAGCACAGGAGCAAAATGTTGAATCACTTTCAGCACCGTGCGACACTCCAAAACATTTATGTGGGCTGATGTGTGATGGGGCCACAGCGCCCCTACCGCTTGAGATAGGCATGGCCCCCCCCAGCCTGACAGCGACGCGTCCGTGAAAACTGGCACGTGTGACGTGGGTCTGCTGACGGGCACTCCCTCCGACAGAACCAGGGTGTTTCCCCAGTGTCGGAGGTCTGCCCTCACGGAGGGAGGAACAGTGATCATCCGTCTCTTGTTTTACTGGGTCCACACGCAGATGCGCAAACCACCTCTGGAGGCGTCTCATGTGTAATAAACCCAGCGGAATCACTGTGTGAGCTGATGACATTGTTCCTAACAGCTTCATGACGGAAACAGCTGTTACCACTCTGCCAGGTCTTACGTGACGGAGCTGGTCTTTTAAAGTGTCGATTCTCGTTTGTGATAAACAAGCCCTCATGGTGGTTGAGTTTAGCTCCACTCCCAGATAAACAATTGTCTGGGCCGGGAAAATCGAGCTTTTCTTCCAATTTATGGCAAAGCCCAGATTTAACAGGTGTGATGTCAACACCTGAGCCTGCATCACTGCTTCCTGTCTGGAGCGTGACAGCAGCAGCAGGTCGTCAAGGTAAAACAAGACTCTCATCCCTGCTCTGTGTAACGGATGCAGGGCTGTCCACACACTTTGAGAACGTACGAGGCACGAGGGAATACCCGAACGGCAGCCTGTTGTACTGATACTTCATCCCTTGAAAGGAGAAACACAGGAATTTTCTGTGTTTTGGGATGATCGGTATGTGAAAATGCGCATCTTTCAGGTCGACGGAAACCAACCAGTCGTTTCTCTGGATGTTGTCCAACAGCTGTCTGGTTGTCAAAATGTGAAACGGTCTGTCCATGATCGCCTTGTTGAAAGTTGACAGATCCAAAATGGGTCTCATCCCTCAGGTCCGTTTGGGAACGAGGAAGTAACGTGAGTAAAACCCTGTGTTTTCCTCTCCGTTGGGAACTCTGGAGATTATTTCTTTTATCAGAGCTCTTGGACTTCTGCATTTAGGGATGAGATTTGGTCTGGTGATGACAGGACCGTCTCTAAAATTCCTCCGAAAACATCATGTTTTGTACGGATGTCATCCAGTCCGCCGCCTCGACCGCCGTCATGTGTCACAGGAATGTTTTCCGCGTGACCCAAGGCGAGGCTTCCTCGAAAGGGCTCTGAACGCGCCTGTGTACTGCGTTCGGACCGCGGACCAACCTTCATGTCCGGGTGGGCCGGTTTGTGTTGAGGCGAAGCGTGTGACAGCTGATGACGCCGTTGGGCCACACGTTTGACGTCACTGTGGTGAAACGTGTGTCGCTCCTGCCGCGTGTGGTGTCCTGTGCTGGGTTAGCTTTGAGATCTTGCATCTATGCCACCATGAGCGGGTGAACGCTGAGAAGCGGAGATCGCGACTTCATCTACGCCGTGCTGTTTGAGTGAAGGCTGCAAGCCCCGTGGGAGCACACGTTTTCTCTGGTGGGACCGCTCTCGCTGGAGGCGAGACTCGTCACTGGGTTCGCTCAGCTGTCTCACGCTTATACTGCCATGAGCGGCCGAGCGCCGAGACGCGGTGGGTGAAGGCTGCCCGCGCCGCGGCGGCACGCATTTGCTTTGGTGAGGCGTGTGTCACTCTTGCTGAGAACGAGGGCCTTCACCCGACCCGACCTGCGGTCCCACATTTATGCCGATGTGAGCCGGTGAGCGCCAGGGAGCTGTGTGTGCACCATCATCAACGCAACGCCGTTTGGATGAAGGCTGTTTGCGTCGCGCGAGTGTGCGTTTGACACCACTTGAATGAGGATCGTGCAGCTCGGGTTGACAATGAGTTATTTCGCTTACCATTGTGTCGTGTGAGCGTCTCGTCATGTCTTGGAGCAATGGTGAGTTTAAAAAACCTTTATTTAAGGACACCGGCTCGTTATGTGTGGAGGATGTGTGTGCAGCCACTGTGAGTTCATCCGAGCTTACAGACTGGCTAAAAACAGACATTTTGATCATTGAATGATGATTTATTTCAACTTTCGTGTCACTTTTACACACACCCTCCGCAGACAGTCATTTTTTAAAATCTTTTCCCCCAGGAGCTCTGTGATTTGTTGGCCCAGGGCACCATCTGCAGGCGATCTCTGGGGAAACGCTGAACTGCTGGTTGCCGGGATGAAGAGGGCTGGTCTCTGACGGGCGGGGCTGGTGGTGGAGCTGAGCGAGACGCCGCAACCGTGGAACGTTGTTGCTTCTGCCTCTGCTCACGACGGTCTCTCCAGCGGGCCGGGGGGTGGGATGAACTGCGCAGCTTGACGAGGTGGCGCACAGTCTCCAACACCTCCTCCGACTGCACCTCCTCCGACTGCTTGGAGTTCGCCAACATGGCCTTGAAACTGCTCCCGAACAGCACGTCCGCTGTGATGGGGCCCTCCTTCAAGTCTCTGTGCAGTTTCTCCGGCAGCGACAGGGAGTGACGAAGCCAGGTGGATCGCTGAATCATCGTCATCCACCCTCAATCCTGGACAGGCAGACCGTAGTATAGGCACACATGTTGAGTATGGCATCGGCTGCCTTACAGAGGGAGCTCTTGGACTCCTCGGACAGATCTGCGGCCTCCAGCCACTTGGACACGCTGTTTGCTAGCAGCGCCACGTTGTTGTTAGCTGCGGCTGCCTGAAATGCACATTGATGAGCTCGATTGGAGAGCGTGGTCACCGTCTGGTCATGTTTCCCAGGAGGGATGGGCCGCTGCTCCAACCTGGACAGCTTCGCTCTGAAAGCTTCCGCAAGGCTTGGCTCAAGGGGGGTACCGAGGGAAAGCTCCGCTCGGTGAACCCCTCCACTCTGGTGATGGGAGCGAATGTGGCGACGGGCGCTCTCAGCTTACCAGGCCCGGATGCAGCCTCGTTCCAATACAACGTCACCGCTGAAAACCGAGGCCAGATGGGATCAGGACGGCGAGCCGAAGTGGAGCCAAACCTTCCCACAAGATCATCCGATCTGGGCGGGGGTAGTAAGGGAACGGAAAGTCCCTTCATGTCAGCAGCTTCCCGGATAATGTCGGGCAACTCCGAAAGGAGTGCGCCGACGGCAGTGAGCGATGTGGCCATTGAGGCAGAAAAGCCCGGAGGAGTCGAGCATTCGCTCGGCCCCCCTTGTTCCAACACCGCACTCCCCGGGAGGGAGGGAGCATCGGGGCTGCTGCTAACGTCACCAGTCCCAGAGGAACCATCCGATTCGCTCCGAGAGCTGGCGTCGAAGAAGTCGATTGCGTCGTCCAACGAACAGTCTCCCGCCACGGACAGGAAGTCCTCGGCGTTAACCTTAAACAAGGCTGCTCTCCTCTGCCTTTCCTCCGGTGGAAGATCGTCACAGAGGCGGCAGGAGGAAGCGCGGGCGACATGGCGGGGACCCAGGCATCCCTTGCAGGTGTTGTGCCGGTCAAAGCTGAACAAGTAACCGGTCTTGAAAGATGGACACAAGTGGATGGTGTTGGAGCTGGACATCTTGTCGAAGGTCAGTGTTATTAGCTTGCTAAAGAAAAATGGGAGCCGATTACCCGCTCTTAACGTAACTTATACGGATCAGGTGGGGCCCACACAGCAGGTGGGCGTGGACTAAATTTTTTCAGTGTGATGCTTCGCATAACGGGATGAACCCATCAGCGACAGCCTTAAAGGACGAAGCCTATACGAAATAGAACTAAAAGTTAAACTGGGGTTCATTTTCAGAAATAGAAATGCTGTTTAACTCTGAATGCTAGGAAAAGCCTTGTAACTGTGACTTTCCTTCCCTCCATTGACTACGGTGATATTATTTACATGAACACTCCTACAAGCACTCTGCAGATGCTGTATGCTGCCTATTATGGTGCACTAAGATTCATAACTGGCTGTAATTACCGTACCCACACTGCACCCTGTATTCACTGGTTAAATGGACATCATTAATTTCACACAGACTCTCCCACTGGTATATTTTCCTCTTCAAATCACGTCTTGGTCTGCTACCTTCATACGTCTCCTACATGTCTCTGCGTGAATGCAGCTACAGTGTGTGCTCGCAGGACATTATTACATGCAGTGTTCTCTCAGTGAGGACTGAACTTGGCAAAAGGTCCTTCTCCTACTCCACTCCTGTTTCCTGGAATATCTTGCAAAAAGACCTGAAGCTCTCGACCTTGACCTCTTTAAGTGGCTTTAAACATCTGCTAAGTTTGTAGCAAAAATCATTGCAGACATGTTCCTGTTTGTAGTTTTCTACACCACCTTACAATCTAGCTGTATTTTCACTACTTTTCCTTTTGATTGTCCTTTTGGTTACCGTTTTATTTTAACTTGTTAAAGAAATAAATTTTTGCGCATATCTCATATGTCTTTCGTTGTTGTTGTTTTCCACTCTTGTCATCACTCTATAATAAATTCAGGTCTCTCTTGTAAATGAGTCCCCAAGGCTCAATGGGATTAACCTGTATAAATAAAGGTTGAATGAAAAAAAAAAAGTCTAGACCACAAATCACAGGATGTGGCCTTCCTGTCAGTATAATCTCAAGGTCAAGTTCAAGCATTCAAGGATTTTTTTTAAATGTCACACCAATTCACATTTGCATATTTGTGGTATGAAATTTGGACTCAGGTCTGAGATCAAGAAGCCTAACAATTAACAAATAAATACAAAAG